>NC_080791.1:16380846-16695906 GCF_028018385.1 Neofelis nebulosa
TGTAAAATGAAGGATGATTGTGCTTTTTTTTGGTTTGGAAGTTGACCAAGAGTTGTTTGCCATTTCAGAAAATCACTTCACTGACAGCAAAGCTGCTCTGGTATTTAAGTCACCAATACCACATGCCTGTATCAGATTGTGTTTGTGTCTGCTGCACTCACGGGGATTCTGCATGTATAAACAAATCTTTATTACATCCAGGCAGCCGATATAAAGACAAAGTATTGTCAATAGTCGTATGACTGTCAGCTCTTAAATCTGAGCTCTTCACTGTAAGTATGTACAAATTTCCAACTATCTCCTTTTCAAATACAGTTTATCCATTGAAATACAATTTCCCTTTATTTTTCTGTTCTATTGCAGTTAAAGTGTTATACTGATCTTTTCAAAATCGCATATGTAGGTCAGTTATTTTATTAGTAAGATTCATTCCAAGGTGGTAAAGACAGTCTACAAAATGTCTGCTCTGTTCCTCGGGTGTTAAGGCTGATGGGATAGAGAACCACTGAACCAAGCAACATATAAAATAGAGTCCCTGCCCAGAGGTGCTCACCCACAGTGACACTGGTAACCAGTGAGGACAATGGAATAAATCATGTTTATGTCCATCCCCCCAAAGCCTAGCGTGGGGCCTGTTAGGCAGTTAGAATGCATTATTTGTGAGGTGCCTGGGTGGTTCAGTTGGTTAAGTGGCCAGCTTTGGCTCAGGTCATGACCTCACGGTTCATGAGTTCGAGCCCTGCATCAGGCTCTGTGCTGACAGCTCAGAGCCTAGAGCCTGCTTTGGATTCTGTGTCTCCTTCTTTCTCTGCCCCTCCCCCATTTGCACCCTGTCTGTCTGTCTATCTGTCTCTCTCTCTCTCTCTCAAAAATAAACATTTAAAAAAATGCATGATTCGCCACTAGTGACTTCTCTAACAGGCAGATTCCATATTCTCTGGAAGCACACCTAACAGCAATGAGCTCTGTCTAGAGCTAGGGAAAAATTCTCACAGGAGGAGTTAGCCCTGGGTCTTTCCCCAGGTCTAGAAAACAATAGCTGGCACTTGTTGAGAAGCACCCAAAGCCAGCCATGCTCTGCGGGTAGCTGCTTCTGCTCCTCTGAGGCAGAGGTGGAGGCTGGGAGGTACAGAGGAGCAGCGATGGGGTGGGAAGGAAAAGTGACCTGTTCCAAGGAAAAGACAGGACAGACACATGCAGGTGCACTGTCCGTGCAGAGCCCGATGGGGTCTTGAACCCATGAACTGTGACATCATGACCTGAGCCAAAATCAAGAGTCTGACACTTAACTCACTGAGCCACCCAGGTGCCCCTATCCAGAAAGTCATTTTAGAGACTTTCTTAAAACCAGAGTCTAGAGGATAAATGGAGCTGAAATAGACCAGACACTTGGAAACCAGTTAGAGAGATTTTGTATGAATCCAAGTAAGAGAGCAAGGGAATTGAAACAAGGTATGCTCTTAGGAGTAAAAAAAAAAAAAAAAAAAAAAAATTAGAGACTAGGCTTTAAACATCTCAGAAATCCAGGGGCACCTGGCTGGCTCAGTCAGTTAAGCAACCTGATTCTTGATTTTGGCTCAGGTCATGATCTCACAGTTCATAAGATCGAGCCCAGCATTGGGGCTATTAGCATGGACCCTGCTTGGGATTTATTCTCTCTCTCTCTCTCTCTCTCTCTCTCTCTCTCTTTCAAAATAAATAAATACAAGAAATCTCAGAGGGGTGCCTGGGTGGCTCAGGCAGTTAAGCATCCGACCTCGGCTCAGGTCATGATCTCACGGTTTGTGGGTGCAAACCCTGTCTTAGGCTCTGTGCTGACAGCCTGGAGCCTGCTTCAGATTCTGTGTCTCCCTCTCTTACTTCCCCTCCTCCACTCATGCTCTCTCTCTCTCTCAAACATTAAAAAAATAATAACAAAAAATAAAAAGAAATCTCAGAAATCCAAGACGACAACTTGGGTGGGGTGGATATGGGGACTGACTAAAAGCAAGTGTCAAGATAACCCTCCCCCAAACTCCAGGCTCTAGCTTGGCTGTATTCAGTGGAAGCATGATAATAGGGGATGTTCTGAAGTGGAAGACGTTGAGTTCCATTTCACACAAGTCAAGTTCGGTGGGCAACTGAATGAACACTCGGTAGTGGAGAACTTTGGGGAGACGGCTTCGAAAGCAAAATTGCAGAGGGCTAAGAAAGTAGAAGTCGAAGCGATGTAGACTAAGTAGCTTTGGAACAAATGAGGAAAACAGATGACTGGGTTGATCTGCACTTGGGGTTTGATGAAATGAAGTTTTGGAAGGTCAAGTGAAGTAACAGGTTGCCGTAAAAGTATGGTAGAAATAGTCCTGGGATCCGGTGGGTAGAGCAAAGCCAAGGACCGAAGACCGAGACCGGTAATTTTCAAACTTGCTTGATCATCAGAATCACCTGAAGGACTCATTCAACTGAAGCTTGCTGGGCCCCGCTCCAGAGTTTCTGATTCAGTACATCTGTGATGGGCCCAAGAATTTTCATTTCTAACAAGCTGACAGGCTCTACTGTTGCTGACCCGGAGGCCACACTTTGAACACCCAGACCAAAGTCGCTGGTAGATACTGAATAGTTTTCTGAGTGAACTGATTAGAGCGCTCATCTTCAAGAATGGAAGATGGTGGTCGGGATATAACTGCAGAATTTGAATTCAGAGAAGGAGCAATTTGGGGTAGACAAGATTCAGGATGGACCCTCCCAGGGAAATGATGGGAGGTCAAGGAATCGAGTGTTGTGTGGTCTTCAAAATGAGTCACATCTGTCAGAGGCCTGAATCTAAAGGGGAGCTCAAAGAGGAAGTCAAGATCTGAAGGGGAGTCTGGCTACTTTCTGGGCCTGAATTATGTATAGTTAACTGAATATCCACCTACAGACATGGTGGCCCATCCAGGTTAATGCGCCAGTACTGGTAACAAATGTAAGGGAAATTTGGGACTCTGTGCTGGTTTTGTGTGGCACAATCTTTTTCTTATCTTTTTTTAAAGTTTATTTATTTTGAGAGAGAGCAAGTGGGGGAGGGGTACATAAGGAGGGGGGGGAGAGGGAGAGAGAGGAGAGAGGGGAGAGAGAGAGAGAGAGAGAGAGAGAGAGAGAGAGAGAATCTCAAGTAGGCTCCATGCTGCCAGTGCAGAGCCAGACACAGGGCTTGAACTCACAAACTCTGCAATCATGACCTGAGCCAAAATCAAGAGTCAGTCACTTAAATGACTGAGCCACCCAGGTGCCCCTGTCTGGCACATTCTAAAATTTTTTTTTATTTTAATGTTTATTTTTTTTTTTTTTAATTTTTTTTTTTCAACGTTTTTTAATTTATTTTTGGGACAGAGAGAGACAGAGCAGAGAGACGCGGGAGGGGCAGAGAGAGAGGGAGACACAGAATCGGAAACAGGCTCCAGGCTCCGAGCCATCAGCCCAGAGCCTGACGCGGGGCTCGAACTCACGGACCGCGAGATCGTGACCTGGCTGAAGTCGGACGCTTAACCGACTGCGCCACCCAGGCGCCCCTATTTTAATGTTTATTTTTGAGAGAGAGCACGCATGTGCATGCGTGCAAGCGGGGGAGGGGCAGAGAGCGTGGGGAGGGACAGAGAGCGTGGGGAATGGAGGATCGGAAGCGGGCCTTGTGCTCACAGCAGAGAACCCCACGTGGGGCTCGAACTCACAGCTAAATCATGACCTGAGCTGAAGTTGGACCCTTAACGGACAGAGCCACCCAGGCACATTACACATTATGTAAGTAAGGTCTGCGCTGGGCCTCAGGTTTTTTTGGGGGGGATGCTCTAAGGTGGAGATCACAGCCTGGGGATTCCAGCCATGTAAGGGAGCAATTCACCTTAGACCCTCAGGCTCAGGGGAGCAGGACAGACAGGAAGGCTGTTCCTTCTGGGAAAAGCAGCTTGTAAAGAATGAAAATTCCACTAGATGAGCATGTTTACAGAATAAAAATGTCTGTTAACCCTCAGCCATGATTCTGTACCCTTTATAGCTTCCCCTTTACAGGAACAGCTGCTCAGAATACCCCGCAAGGGTACAGCTGTGATTAGGTCTTAAATTAAGGCCACCTCCAGCATGTATTCCTTACTGCCAGCTGGTACTGATGAACACTGAAACCCAAGGTGCTGCCTTTGATGCTTAACACCTGTGCAACCTTCCACACAGTTCCTTTCTCTCCGTGCCTGTTTTCCCATCTGTAAAATGCCGGTAATAGTAGTGCGTCACATTATTTGGATCAGGTCAGGCAGGTAATGTAAAGCTCTGGACATTAGTGAGCACCCTAATAATACTAGTTATGATTTGTTGCAGTGTCTGATGCGGGTCCTTGACGATGCCCCGACATGCGTGCGATTTGTGGTCCTGCAGTGTCACCTGTTGCGTGTGTCCTTTCGGTGCATCTGTACAGCGGTGCTGCCACTTTTTCTAGGTAGACGGCATCTGGGGATCTTGAGGACGGCTGGGTCTGCGCGTCTACGGGGAGCCCCGGAGAGGACTCGCGCAGCCGCAGAAGGGCCTGCAGTGGCGCCTGCCGGCCGCTGGGGGCCGCAGGGGCCGCTGGGTTCGCCCCGCCCCCGAGGGGGTCAGGGGTCACCGAATGGCCGGAGATCGGCAGGTTGTCGCGGGTAAGCGGTCTTGGGCCCATGGCGCCCGCGCAGCGTTGCCCTCTGTGCCGCCAGACCTTCTTCTGTGGTCGCGGACACGTGTATAGTCGCAAGCACCAGCGGCAGCTGAAGGAGGCTTTGGAGCGGCTCCTGCCCCAGGTGCGGGCGGGAGGCGGAAGGGGGCCGCGGACCGCCTGGGGGCGGGGATGCGGGCATTGCGGTGAGAGCGCGAGGGTGTGGGGTGCGGGGGGACCCCTGGGGTCCTACACGGCCTCTCCCCGCCGCAGGTGGAGGCCGCCCGCAAAGCCATCCGCGCCGCTCAGGTGGAGCGTTACGTGCCGGAGCACGAGCGGTGCTGCTGGTGCCTGTGCTGCGGCTGTGAGGTGCGGAAACACCTGAGCCACGGAAACCTGACCGTGCTGCACGGGGGGCTGCTGGAGCATCTGGCCAGGTGAGAAGCGGCCTGGGAGCCTCATCCAGCCCACTCGCCTGCTTGTGTGGGAGGGAGGGTTTAGGAGTGGGGGAGAGGAAGAACGCTTTGATGGTTTGATGAGGGTGGATTGAGTCACCTTTAGGCATTGCATTCTTTAGGGGTAGAAGGGTTTATGGCTTCCATGGCCCCAGTGGTAGTGGTGGGAAAGCCAGCTGGGTAGCTGGCTCGGGATTACCTCCCATCGTCTATCAGATGCCTCTATTTTTCTTGGAAGAGGGAGACTGGACATCTGGAAGAGACTGATAACAGTATCGTCAGCCTTGCCCAGAGGCAGAAACCCCGATGTCAGTGTGCACTACGTATCTGATGTCTGCATAGCTGAGTAATGTTTTGTAATAGATCATTGAGATTATTCCTTCCTTCTCAGCCCGGAGCACAAGAAAGCAACCAACAGATTCTGGTGGGAGAACAAGGCGGAGTTCCAGATGAAAGAGAAGTTTCTGATCTCCTCCCAAGACTATGCACGGTACGTCATTGGTAATGAAAGGTGAACTAACAGAACAGGGCTTCTCTGGGTCTGTGTCAGGTTCTAGAGCTTCCTCTACTAATTGGAAAATTCAGTAGGGACTTCATAAGTATCTATCGTTTTCATAGCACTCATGGTGCTAGGCACTATACTGGACACAAAAGTGTGACAGTCCTTGAAAGGTTTATATCTACTTGGGGGGGGGGGGTGGGATTTACAATGCCGTTAGCAAATGGAGAATAGTATATAACAAAAATTGACTATAACCAACTATTTAAATGCGTGGTACAGAGAAGATAAAGTCCTTTAGAAATAGAACAGGCTTGTTATAGTGTGCAAGAAACTGGTGCTCCCCCAGTGTCAATAGTTTTAGACTCTATTTTAACTGGCCTCTGAAGGACCCTGAGAAACTGGAGTGCAGGAAGCTGGTCAGCACGGAGTGGGGTGAGTGCTGACTGCTTCAGGAAGAGGACACAGGCAGCCTCACACTACGTTTATTGGGACTATATTGAGATTATGGGGTACGGAGCCCAAGGGGATCCCAGAGCCAAAGTTACAGAAAAACTCATGTCTGTTCTCAGTGTGGAGAATGATGAGGGGATGGTAAGAAATGCCTAAAACTTACTACCTTGCCTTCAAATCTGTGGTTCATACAGGCAGGAGATGGGAAACTCAGGCCAAAAAGCACTCACTCCTTACATCCTGACCCAGCTCCAGATGGTTTGGGTGGGTGAATAAAGGATAGCTGAGCAGAAAAGGTTATAATTGAGAATTGCGAGGATGGACACTTTGAACTTTTTTTTTTTTCTATGTTTATTTATTTTTGGGACAGAGAGACACAGAGTGCAAGTGGGGGAGGGGCAGAGAGAGAGAGGGAGACACAGAATCTGAAACAGGCTCCAGGCTCCGAGCTGTCAGCACAGAGCCCGACGCGGGGCTCGAACCCACGAACCGTGAGATCATGACCTGAGCCGAAGTCGGACGCTTAACCGACTGAGCCACCCAGGCGCCCCTGAACTTTTTATTAGTTTTGACTTCTGAATCTTACAAATTTCAAGGTCACACGCACAAGGCAAAACCAAGCCTAATTTGACCAGTAAAGATACCATGAGCCCTCTTTAGACCGTTCATTACATACACAGCAAAAAGAATACACCTCAAGTGCCCACTTCCCAGGTCCTTGCCCCACCCTCCAGAAAGAGCCACTCTGAAACACAAAGAGCTAGCTAACTGCAGTGTGAGCACGGGACACCCTGCTGCTGGGGAGCCCAGTCTGGCCTACAGCTTTAATCTGAGTGGGCAGAAAGCAGCATACTGCCATCAGAGCCCGGAGGTGATGACAGACTCTCATGACGGCCTGGGGGTGTTGGGGGAGGTCGGGAGGCGAGTGGCAGATGGCCCCACAGCAGCTTTTCAGCTCTCCCATCCTCTGGTATTCCAGGGGCATCACACAAGCGTCCGGCTAAGACTCTGATGCTACAGTTCTAGGCTTTGCCCGTAGGGACAGGCACAAGGCTGCCAGGGCACCATGGTAGAGCCATTCCCTCAGCGTTTTACATATTCAAATCAGGCCAGAAAGCAAATCCTAAAATTAATTGCCAACAGTGACAAGTTATCATAGCTGTATATAAATTGGTATCACAAAAGAATAAGAATTTAAGTAACTTGAACACAAAATTCTAACCGTATACCCTCAAGAAGGCTATTTTCTAAGGACTAAAAAACTGCAAAGAAATTGAGGCTTGCTTAGTAGTTGTTTTGTGATAGTGGGATCAGTAGTATTGGTATTATTCTGATACCTTTACATGTGCATGGAAGATAAAAACAACTCCAAGCATATTGGTGGTGTTCCAAATATGGACCAATTCAAAAGGGTAATTGATCAAAAAGGATAATTGATTTTTAAAAAAAAATGTTTTGAGTACACATGTGCACGTTGGGGGTTGGGGAGAGGGAGAGAATCCCAAGCAGGCTCCATGCTCAGCACAGAGCCCAGTGCAGGGCTCGATCTCAAAACCACGAGATCATGACCTGAGCTGAAATCAAGAGTCGGACCTTTACCTGAGCACCCAGGTGCTCTGATCATTGATTTTCTTACGTATGTAATGGTTTCATGGTATCTTAGGCTCTTCCTGTTCTTAGGTGCATGCTGAAGTTTTCAGTTAAGTCTCATGATGTTCTAAAGCCCATTTTTGATTTGGAAAAAGGAAATGTGTGCATAGAAGAGAAGTGGAGCCGGTATGGCAAAATGTTAACAGTGAATCTGGTTGAAAGGTACATTGGTGTTCTTCGTTCTATTTTGATTTCGAAATTACCAAAACTTAAAGTGATCTGAAGGTCTTTTCATAACTGGCAGGGATTGGAGTTCTTGGCTGACTTGCCCTTTTTCTTTAGATTCAAGAAATCCATGGTGAAAGGTTTGGATTCCTATGAGGAAAAAGAGGATGAAGTAATCAAAGAGGTGAGTTAAAAGGCAGGCCTCTGGAGGACCCAACCTTACAACCTTGTACCTAGCTAAGCAGCCTCTCTCCCACAGATGGCAGCTCAGATCCGTGAGGTGGAGCACAGCCGGCGGGAGCTGGTTCGGTCTGTCTTAGAGGTTGGTTTCCCTCGGAGGAGCCAGAGCAGTATCCAAATCCATTTGATCCCTGGTTCTCCCAGGTCCAGCATTTCACCTACCAGCTCTTCTAAGAGAACTCATGGACTCCATGCTTCATCTGCTCAGCTTGAATTCCCTTAACTGTCTGCCAGGGGGGCAGGCCTTGTCAGTGGCAATGTGGGCAAGGCAGGGAAGGGAGGAGGGAGGGACGGAGGGAAGTTTGCGAGGACAGTACCCTCCATATGCTAGTTTCCTTCTGAAGGGTGGGAGCATGGCCAAGACAGACTGTTAAAGGGTCCTAGACACATTTATTTTTCCTGAATCAAACTCAGCCTCAGGCAGTGCCAGACCCAGAAGAAGGCTCTTCAGCGCTTGGAAGCTGGAAAGGGACCAACAGGTAAACTTGTTAAGGACTCTTGTTGAGGGTCTGACATGTTAGAGCCTTCTGTAACTTTCTGGCTGGGAAATGGGAACAAAGTTCATCTGTGCCATCCTCATGGTTCAAGGACCTCATCTGCCAGCCTGGCTCCTGTCTGTCTTTTTCAGTCAAGTGGCCTCCGCCTCGCAGCAGCCTTCCTACTTGGACCTGCCACCAGCCCCGGAGCTTGACTGGATGGAAACAGGACAACCTTTGACATTCATTGGCCATCAGGTACAATGGATAAGCCAGCCAGGAAGGGCCAATGTCCCCTTAGTTCCCAGGACACCATCTCTCCTGGGTTTTGTACCTATTCTAACCCTTCCTACCTTTCTTTTCTGTGTTGTTCCATAGTATGTTCTCAGACCCATTTCCTCACCCTCCAGTGATCTCATCACACCTTTGCCCCAATGCCTTTGCAGAACCCCCAAGTCCCACTCAATGTAGGATATCTATAAATATCTCATAAGCACTTGAAGCTAACCTCTACCGTTCTATTATTCTATTAACTGTGGATGAGTTATTTCCTCTTCCATCACCTGACTAGAAGATGGCCTCCAGATACATACACTTTCCCGCAAGTTTCTATTCCTCCTGCACTCCTGTCCCAAACACGGAAAGTCACTGCTTCACCTATTCTTATGTTGTCTACGCCAGCCATATTATATTGTGCTTCCTGTCTTTGCACATGTAGTTATCACTGCCTTAAGTAACGTTTACCTTCCTTCAGCCTAGTTCAAATGTCACCTTTTCATGGAATGATTATCTGAACAGGTTGCCTGTTATAAATGTACTTAGTACCATGTAAAAAGCTGCAAATATAATGTGTGACTTATGCTTAATTCTCTTCCCCTATGATACATGTGCCCTGTGAGTAAAGGGTTTTGCTTACCGGCATCTAGCAGGCATTCTGTTTTTGGACACCTTCGTTACGGAGACCCAGAAGTCTCTTGAGGACAAGACTGTTTCTCAGTTATCTGTGCTCTTAGGATTTAACTTCAAACCAGGGCACAGAACTAGCACTTGTAGTGCTTCCACTACCCCTCCCCCCCTCCCGTGGTTTGTCATTTCTCTAGCTAGGAGTATCCACCCTGTCCTGGCTTCTCATTTGGGATTTTCCCCCTCCATTTCTAACTACAGGACACGCCAGGAATTGGTAACATCCACTCAGGTAAGGCCTAAGGCAGTGTTTCTCAGATGGTAAGAAACAATTATTTTATTTTATTTAAAAAAAAATTTTTTTTTTTTTTAAACGTTTTATTTATTTTTGAGACTGAGAGAGACAGAGCATGAACAGGGGAGGGTCAGTGAGAGGGAGACACAGAATCTGAAACAGGCTCCAGGCTCTGAGCTGTCAGCACAGAGCCCGACGCGGGGCTCGAACTCACGGACCGCGAGATCATGACCTGAGCCGAAGTCGGCTGCCCAACCGACTGAGCCACTCAGGCGCCCCAGAAACAATTATTTTAAAGAATAAAACTGATTAAGTACTACCGGGGCCCCCTGGGTGGCTCAGTCAGTTAAGCTCAGGTCATGATCTCATTTTGTGAGTTTGAGCCCCATGTTGGGCTCTGCACTGACAGTTCAAAACCTACTTGGGTCTTTCTCTCCCCCTTTCTGCCCTTCCCTTACTCGCATTATCTCAAAATAAATTTAGAAAAAATTTTAAAGTACAGTATGGAGAACTATCTTGTGGGTAACAAGATAGAGTTGTATCTTGAATACATGAAAAACTCAAAATGCAGAAGTCATGTAAAAAGATGCTCATCAGAGTGGCTAAAATTAAAGATGGACTGTGTTAATGCTCATATACTGCTATCAGGAATGTAGAATAGCAGAACCAATTGGAAAGTGGCTCAGGAGTTTAAAAAATTAAACACATACCCACTGTTATAGGATACAGACGTTACAAGATAAAAGAAAGCTTACCTGCACACAGGCTTGCAACACACATGGTCACAGCTTTATCTACAGTACCTCCAAGCTGAAAACGACCCATATGCCCCTCGACAAAGCAACAACAGAGTAGTGCCCAACAAGGAAGGAACTGTTGTTAAGCGCAGCATAGATAAATCTCAAAACTGTTAGAAGCCAGACCAAAACCAGGTACGTCCTAGAAAATGCAAACTAGAGTAACAGAAGCAAACCCATGGTTACCTGGGGCTGTGAACAGGGATATGGGGAGGTACAGGAAATATTTCTAAGGGTTTTTCTTTTCAGATTGTACACTTTCAATGTGTGCAGCTGTATGTCAGTTATGCCTCAACAAAGGTATTAAATATCAGCACATCATGTCACATGTAAGGTGTGTTGCTTTAAATTAGTCCAGGGCCCTCAACTTCCCAAGGTCCTGGGTTTTGTTTTTGAACATTTCTAGTTATCAATCAGTTAAGAGCTTTTACCTTGGGCAGTTTCACAGTAGCCTAAAACTTTGCCTTAATTTCTGCTGAATGGGTCTTTTCCAGGAGCTACACCTCCCTGGATGGTCCAAGATGAGGAATACAGCTCTGGAAACCAACAAATAGGGCCCTCCTATGAAGAGTTTCTTAAAGAAAGTAAGTAAAAAAAATTCCAGAGTGGGAATGGGTTAAGTTTTCCTACTCAAATAAAACTGTTTACTTCTTTGTAGAAGAAAAACAGAAATTGAAGAAACTCCCCCCAGACAGAGTTGGGGCCAACTTTGATCACAACACCAGCACCAGTGTAGGCTGGCTGCCCTCTTTCGGCCGCGTCTGGAATAATGGACGCCGCTGGCAATCTAGGTATGGGCCCAGTGCCAGGACCCCAACCCACTACCCCTTTGGAGAGATCTCAGCCTTCATCCTGTTAACCCTTCACTTTCTTTCAGACATCAATTTAAAACGGAAGCTGCGGCAAGGAGCAAACAGTCACATAAAGAAAAAAAGCCAAATGTTTCCTGATGCTTTTCCAACCACCATGAGGCACAAAGCCAAGCCAACAAACCCATACCTGCTCTTCTCTCTTATCCTTTGTAACTGCTTTTCTTAGGAAAAGACACATACCCACTTATTTGATTTAATAAAGTTTTATTTTCCAAAATGTACAGTTGGTGGTGGAATCTGCAAAAGAAAAAGAAAAATCACAATCATAAAGCCTTATGCAGCAGGGGGATGTATACTTTCTACACGATGAGCCCGTAGGTTCTTGCCTACCTGTTCATGCATCTTCACCAGCAGCTGGGGCATCTCCACCCTTGGTGTTTCTGGTGTAAATTACTTGAGCTCTGTGCTTTGAGACGAGTTTAATAAGTCCTGGGGAGAAAATAAGGGTAAGGTTTTCACATAATCTTATGAAATAAATACTTCACAGACGTGAGAAATACTGAATTTGAGCATGAGAGTTTAATAACAAAGGCAAGCAAGCCTATGTTTCTTGGTGATCATCTAATTTGATTTATCCTTTCTAAATGAGGGACCCACTATCTGCTCTTGGGATGGTTACCCTTATTGCACTTTAATAAAACTTAAAAGTCACTATATTTCCATACTAGACACTGCAGGGGCTTAAAATATATATATTCCTATTAAAGTGAGATTATGAGTAGACCCACCACTCGATTTTTAAAACACAGAAATAAAAAATGATTTACTATCAAAGCTTTTAATATTTTAGTAACTGTATTTCAGTACATTTGGGTTACTTCTGTAACTGTATTTTGAGAGACCAAGAGAGTGTGAACAGAGAAAGGAGAGGGAGAGAATCTCGAGCAGGCTCTGCACTGTTAGCATAAGCCCAAAGCCTCCCATGAACTAGATCAGAACCTGACCCGAAATTAAGAGGTGGATGCTTAACCAACTGATGCCCCTATTCTGTGACTCTTAAAGTGGATTTATTCACTTGAGAACACAAGAAATCCCTGTGCTTCACCACATGACACAAAACTGGCCAGGAACCCCGCTTTGAGGTCTACCCTAGAGATAGCATGTTAGAATATTACAATCACTGGTTAGCCTGCGCCCATTTTAATAAATTCCAGTAAAAAACACATTTAAGATGGCTAACATGGTCAGACCAGTTTTACATGCAAAAGCACACCGGTACAATTTACCCCTCTCACCTTTACTAAGCAGCTCCTGAAGGGCTGCCCTGGCCAGGGAACCTCGAATCTTCAGTCTCTCAGACACGACAGCTGGAGTTATAAGCTTATAATTGGGAACTTCCTTACAGAGTTTGTCGTACGTTGCTTTATCAAACAAGACCAGGTTATTGAGCTTGTCCCGAACTTTGCCTTTGGACCACTTCTGCTCCCAAAAGAAAAAGGACAGTCAGCATTCCCTGGAAGAAATTACTCTTTCCCTCACCAAACCATCTGTGTCACCGGAACTTTTTTTCCATGGCCATAGGAATATACTGCAAAGTTGTCTGTTCTTGCCCTGCAGAAATCTACGAAATTTAGAATTTACAGCAACTCTGCAAACTAAGATTCAAGTAATCTGAAACCAAGATACAAAAAAAAGACCCCATTGCCATTTACGTTATCCAAGATAAGTGAGATTAAAAAGAAAAAAAAAACCACCCCCGAACACATCTGCACGAGTTTCGGGTGTAGGCTAAGCCCCACTAAACCAATTAAAAGAACACCACGTGACCATCAGACTACATTCACACTTGCTGTGTACCACCCCATTCTTCCAAACACAAAACGGTTTGAGAGCACAATTCTAGTCCTCGGACTCTAGACGCCACAACCTTAAAAGCCATTTACTATACACGTCATTTATTACTACAGCTACACGGGCCCGGCGTCCCCAGTGTCTCCCACTCTTGGAGGACTCCACGCCTACCTTCTTTTTGGCCTTGCCCCCAGATTTGTTCACTGGGTCTTTGTCTTTTTTGGCCGATTTCCCGGCATCTTTCTTCTTCTTGTCGTCCTTGGGCGGCTGTGCGGAAAAGGGAGAACGCAGCCAGATCACACGGCAGCCCCAAGCTCCGTCTGCAACAGCGCCCCCAACCCGCCCAAACCCCACTACCTGAGCACATGGGTGAAGCAATCCCCCCGCCCGCCCGAAGTAGCCCGGCAAGTCTGGGGCCCTGCGTCTGGTGCCGCCTCCACCCCGTCCCAGCGCTTCCCGGCTCTCAGAGCCGCACCAGTTTCCCACTCGGAACAGCTCACCATAGCGAAGCTCAGCAACAGCCAACACCGCAGCCTCGCTAAGATGTCGGACAAAAAAGGAAGCGGCGCTCACGCACGGGCCCAGAAACCTCCACCCTCAGCAAGCGTTTCCGGGGCAAGGGGCGGAGCCAGCGGCGGAAGGTCGTAGGTCCAGCCCCCTCGTCCAGCGGCCGCAGGGAGGGTGGTTGTTGTTCCCCAGCCGCGCACCCCGAACACTGTCCGCGGCCTTTTGGACTTTGCCGCTAGTTGTGAGGTAGTCACACGTCGCTATCCCCTGGTCCCGGAAACTAATAAAGAGAGAAAACAATCTGCCTGCCTCCGTAACTACCCCCACGATCCCGCTAAGCGTGGTGCTACAAGTGCGCAGGCGCCGGCTTTGCGAGGCTGGGAGGAGGGGGCGGGGGCGAGGGGCGGGTCCCGCGACTGCGGTTCCGGGGCGGAGCCGTCTGGAAGAAGCCGAATCCCCGCCTCTGAGGGGCAGCGGCCGCAATGGCGATTTTTAGCGTGTACGTGGTGAACAAAGCTGGCGGCCTCATCTACCAGTTGGACAGCTACGCGCCACGGGCCGAGGCTGAGAAAACTTTCAGTTACCCTCTTGATCTGCTGCTCAAGCTGCACGACGAGCGTGTGCTGGTTGCCTTCGGCCAGCGCGACGGCATCCGGGGTGGGCTAGGATTGCGTCCGATGGGCGGGCCCGGTGCTGCGGAGTGGGCTGGTGTCTCTGCTGGGCAGTAGGGTGGGGGGAGAGGGGGTGAGGCCGGGTCGCTGGTCCCATCAGCGGAGTCCCCACGCTGGGGCTTCGTTGACCCTTAGCTTCACCTCTACAGTGGGCCACGCAGTGCTGGCCATCAATGGCGTGGACGTGAACGGCAAGTACACGGCCGATGGGAAAGAGGTGCTGGAGTACCTGGGCAACCCTGCTAATTACCCGGTGTCCATTCGGTTCGGCCGACCCCGCCTCACCTCCAATGAGAAGCTCATGCTGGCCTCCATGTTTCACTCGTAAGTCCCCCAACCCTGTCTAGTGCCTTTTGGCCTTCACTTGGCCCTTAGGCTAGCTGGATTAGTGTGGTTCTGCGGGAAGTCTCCTGAGCAGCAGTGCTTACCTTTCTTTGCCTTTTCTTTTTTTTAAGCTTATTTATTTTGAGAGAGCACGCGCAAGCAAGGGAGGGGCAGAAAGAGAGGGAAAGGGTGATTTCCAAGCAGGCTCTGCAGTGTCAGCAGGGAGCCGATGCAGAGCTCGAACCCAGGAACCAGGAAATTGTGACCCGAGCGGAAACCAAGAGCCGGACGCTCAACCAGCCGAGCCACCCAGGCGCCCCTCTTTGCCTCCTTTTAGGTCATCAGTTCTTGTGTTATGAAAAGAAAAAGAACGAGTCCAGTATAACTAGACTTTAGATAATACTGGCAATGGTGTGATCTTGTGTAAGTCAACTTCCCTCAGCTTTAGTTTCTAAGTCTTTAAGGTAACTGAACTAAATGATCTTTAAGACCTTTTCCTGCTCTCAACTATAGTATGACCTATGCCGGATAATTATAGTCATGGGGTAAGTAACCCTGGCGCATAGTCCCAGTGTTAATTTCACCCAAAGCTTTCAACCTAAAATGCTTTACAGCAGAGGAGTGTAAACTACATGCAAAGTTCAAATGAATTTTAAAGAAATTTTGGTGCTTCTGCTAGGCAATTGAGGAAGCTGCCTCTTCCTTTTTTTTTTTTTTTAAATGTTTGTTTATTTTTGAGAGAGAGAGAGAGAGAGCTCCCAAGCAAGAGAGGGAGGGCAGAGAGAGGGGAGACACAATCTGAAGCAGGCTCCAGGCTGAGCTGTCAGCACAGAACCTGACGCGGGGCTCAAACTCACAAACCATCACACTGCCTCTTCTGACCTCTCCGAGTGTAATGTAAACTCCTCAGCAGCTAGGGTTACTTCAGTGGAAAAGTTTGAGCAGCACCCCTCCCTTAAAACAGTGGGGTGCATTCCCAACCTTACCTCCTTTGCAAATAGGCTGTTCGCAATCGGTTCCCAGCTGTCTCCAGAACAGGGCAGCTCAGGCATTGAGATGCTGGAGACCGACACGTTCAAACTGCACTGTTTCCAGACACTGACAGGTATGCGTCTTCAGATAGGCCAAAGGGATGCACAGGGGGCTGGTTGGGGGAAGGGACTGACCAGAGACAACTTTGGTAAGCAAGGGGGTGGTGGTTAGCTTTTCCTGGGACAATTGCACAGACACATCTGTTTTGCGACTCTAAAACCAATATTTAATCTGATGCCAGTTTTGCCCACACCACCCAGCACGCTCAGCCATGGTTATCTTGTGTGCAGATAAAACCTTAATGTTGCACATGTTTTGGTAAGTGTTTCCAAATGAAACTTGAATGCCAAATGGAAATGACCTTTGGATCATGTCATTGCCTCACTCCCTTAATGGGGATAATTGAAAACTTCCTGAGTTTGTTTCCTGCCTGGCACTTGCTGCCGAGGGACCACAAGACTAGGAATTAAGTGACAGAGCTAGAAATCAAAGCCTGGTCTCAATCAGGTGGGTGATGTGATAAAGTCATGTTACTGCTCTGGTCTTATAGATCCACAGTCTTGGTTTTCCTGCTTTACGGAGCAATAGGATAAAAGTAAAAATGGGCTTATGAAAATGCTACACACACACAGGATGATGTTATTTGCTTTTCTCCACTCTTTGGTAACCATTCCTGGCCCTTCTCCAGGGATCAAGTTTGTGGTACTGGCAGATCCCAGGCAAGCTGGAATAGATTCTCTTCTCCGAAAGATTTATGAGATTTACTCAGACTT
Source organism: Neofelis nebulosa (assembly GCF_028018385.1). NCBI lineage: Eukaryota > Metazoa > Chordata > Mammalia > Carnivora > Felidae > Neofelis > Neofelis nebulosa. The sequence continues at coordinate 16,397,386 of NC_080791.1, forward strand.
TGCCCTCAAGAATCCATTCTACTCCCTGGAAATGCCTATCAGGTAGGTAGTCGCCCTCCCCAGATATTGGTCAAAGCGTCCTTGCCCTTCTCTTTGTGCTCTTCCCCAAGGATATTTTTCAAAAGTGTAAGAAGAGTTATTTTTCAAATAAAACAAAGGTGACTAGCCTTTTCTTGCTATTTTGGAAGACTAAAGACTTTCCTATGGGGTTCATATCCTTCTTCATGGAAGAGTTTCCACTGGCTCTACCTCGGCACCCAAAGTGGGGAAGAGTCTGAGACTTTACACTTTGTCCTCATCTGTGCCACTTGGGTCTGGCCTAGGTGTGAGCTGTTTGACCAGAACCTGAAGTTAGCCCTGGAGGTGGCAGAGAAGGCTGGAACTTTTGGACCTGGGTCATAGGCTGAGCCTGCAATGGATCTCCCAAATTTTGAGAGATCCTGCAGCAGGAAGTCTGCTGTATCCACTCCGATGGAGATCCTCACAGCTTCCTTAGTGCACTTGACAATGGGAGGGTGCAGAGCCTGATGACACATACTGATCCCTGAGCCTTAATACTGCTCTCTGCCCTCCCGTGTCTATCGTGGGCCTATTTCCCAACTCTGTACAGACTTATTTATGGAGGGAGTAGGTCCATAAATGCTAAATAAACATTCCTTTGATCTGTGTTTGCTATCCTAATTGATGGTTTGGGGGGAAAGGATCTGGTGGGTAGACAGGAATGAGAAGAGAATTCTGAGATGAGATATGTTCCAATAGAAAAAAAATAAGTGTTCATTAAATGAATGAACTTGGGGCTTTAAGTCAGGACCTTGGTCTAGTTCCAGAATTGCTGATTTCTAGGGTGATGGTGGAATATTTATCAAATGTTTATAGCCAGCCTTTACTGCTTTATCAAACTTAAACCTCACCCTAATCTCAGGGGGTACATTCTACTATGGACAAGAGATTTAGCAAGGTACAGACACTCTATGCCTCAGAGTCGCAAAGCTAGTTACTAACTGCGTGAGTTTGAACCCAGGCTTTCTGACTATGCTATCATAAGCCACTGTTCGGAGCGCCTAGGTGGCTCAGTCAGTTGAGTGGCCGACTTCAGTTCAGGTCATGATCTCACAGTTTGTGAGTTCGAGCCCCGTGTCGGGCTCTGTGCTGACAGCCTGGAGCCTGCTTCCGATTCTTGTTTCCCCCTCTTTCTGGCCCTCTCCTGCTCACCCTCTATCTCCTTCTCTCAAAAATAAATAAACATTAAAAAAAAAAATTATAAGCCACTGTTTACTGATTCCCTCCATCAAAGTATTTAATTTGTCTGAAACCCAGTAGCTTCATCTCTAAAATGATCATTGAATTATACAGTGTAAAGTTGAAGGCAAAGGAGACATAAGCTAAAAGGAGTATACGTCAGATCTCCCATTCCAAGGAAATGAAGTCTGTCCTTTTTGGGGTGGAAAGAGCAGGTAGCAAGAGAATATTTTCCAAGGAAAACTGTCTCTGGTCTGTAATACCCCTTTTGAAAGAATGGCTCACTGTGTTTAGTATCAAATCTAGTTTTAATCTCTTTATCAAGTCTTCCTCCCTCCCACCCAGGCCCCGGTGTTCCTGGGGTATTGGTGAGAGTGATGGCCTCCTCTCTGCCTGGAATCTTGAGGTATTGGCAAGAACAGTCACCGTGTGCTAAGAGGCCTTAGGGCAGAAATCATGGCCCATTGGTGCCCTGCAGCTACAGGAGGAGCCTCACCTCTTGTGGGGATGGGGTGGGGTGGGGTGGGGTGGGGTGGGGGTGGGGCAGGGTCCAGGAGAGGAAGAGGGTATTGGAGACTCCCTCACTGTAGGGGTTTCCTGTTTGAAGGCAGGAAATTGGAGCTAATGAAGTCCAAGAACAAAAGTTGTCTTTTAAATAGAGCACAGGATGGGGAGCTGGGACCTCATTAGCCACTGATAACTTCCAGCGCCACCTGGGCGAGGGAAAAGGAGCAAAAAAGGCGATCCAAGGTTCATCGGTAGCCAGAGCAGCCCCACTTTCTTTCTCCCCGCCCCCGCACCTCCCCAGCCCTGTGCAGGGGAAGGTCCACAGGTGGGAGAGGATGCACAGGTGCCTGTACTGTCTTCACTCAGCCTTCTTGGGCACTCGGCCCATCTTGGTGCGGATGTTTCGTAGCAGAAAGAAGGCGACTGTGCTGACTGCACAGATCACTTCGGCCACCCAGAAGGCTGTGCTCCAGCTATAGTGCTTGGCAATGGTGCTGAAGGGCAGCCCAGCCAGAAAGCCGCCCACTGCCAAGGAGGAGGGGAAGAGTCTGGGTCATTTGTGAGGCTAGGGCCGGCGGGGCCTGCCCCAGCCTATAGCTGGCTTAAGTGCAAGGCACAAGTAGGGGTGAGGTGGAGACTCCGCTTACCGTTGGCCATGAGTCCCACGATGGCATGGGAGGTGCCGCACAAGTTGGGAGGAGCACTCTCATTGGCTATAACTCCGAACAAGGCAATGGGACCATAGGAGGAGAAACCGAACAGAGCTCCCAACACCAGGATCCAGAGCTGCAAGGGCAGCACAGAGTGGCATTCAGAGTTTGAGAGAGCCTACCTACCTATCTACCTCTGCCAGAGGACAGAACAAATAACTGTAGTAAGGACACAGGAAATGACCTCCCTCACCCCACTTTCTGATATAATGGACAGGGCAGAGCTAGAGGAGTGAGTGCCACACCGAGCCAACCCCAGGGCCTGTGTGGGTAGGTGAAGGAGGTACAGAAGCCATCCCTCCCAGTTAGATGCTATCTCTTCTCAGAACTCATGCTAGCTGGATTGGCTAGGGGCAAGGAAGACAGTAGGACAAGGGTAAGACAAACCAGGAAGAAAACCAGAGATAAGGCACCTCGTGCTCCGTAAAGCCTGTGAGCTCAGCGAGAGGGTGAAGAGCTGGAGTCCAGAAAGCAACATCCTAGAGGAGCACAGGAAAGAAAAGGAAACCAAGTCCCGAGTCCAGGAGGGGCACCAAAGTACAAAGAGGACACGAGGTAAGACAGACCTGGAAAGGGAGATCTGAGAGGCAAAGAAAGGCCTGGGCCAGGGTGGAGCCAGGGAGAGGAAGCCTGAGAGTCGGCGGCCCTCGCTTTCTCATCCTTGTGCCTGCTGTGGGCCAGGCCCTCCTTATTTACCTTGGAGGAGTCACTGGTCACAGTGACCCGGAAGAGGTACATGGACACGGTCATGCCAGCCATCATGAGCAGCAACAGGCCATGGCGAGGGTTCCCGTAGATGGATAGGCCTGCCTGTGGATACAGTCCCAGCAATGTCAGGGCCTAAAAGCAGCAGAGTACCTCCACCCCTGGACTCTGATACAGCAGGGCCTCTGCTGACAGGTCTTTGGCAATCCCACCACAGCTCTTGGCCCCGGGCAGCTCTGGGAGGCCCTGGGACCTGCTCGTTGTGTTCAGAGGCCAAACTCCACAACATCCCTTCCTCCACCACGGGGCAGGGTCGGGACATGTGCTGGCAAGCTGCACCTGCTTCCTCCTCAACCCCAGTTTTCCTGGGGCTGTGGAGAAGCCCACTGCCAGGCTGAGAGACATTCCAGCTCTCCTTGACATCATTTAAAGCCTTTTCCCCAAGAGTCTTAACCTTCACACCCCCAGCGAATAATGGCAGCCTGGAATCATTCCAACCTCCCCCAACCTAAACTGGCTTATGCCAGCCTGCCCGTGCCCCAGGACTCCCGCCTCTCTGGTGCCTGTCCCAGTCACGCTGGGAAGATTTAAAGGGACCCTCCTCCTTCCTGTCCCGTCTGCCCACTCACCTTTGCCATGGCCCGGTCTGACAGGTAGCCAGCTGCGATGCTGCCTACAAGGCCCCCAACCTCCAGGGCACTCATGTAGGAGCTACCTGGAGTAGGGAGTTGTGGTGGGAAGAGGGAAAGGAAGGGTGGGTGTTACACACTGGGGTTGTCCCAGACTGGCTTAAACCCAGAGAGGTACAGGGTCCCCAAGGGTGACCGACCACAGCTGTCTGAGTAGTGCCTGGCCTCAGGGAAAGAAGGAAGGGATAAAGAGAAGCTGGGCCTAAACGTCCCATCCCCTTCATTGACTCCTGCTCCCTAGGCCCACCCCCATTCCAAACTCATCTTACCCACGAGAACGGATTGTCCTTTCTCCTGGATGAGGAAGAACTGGCCCCAGTCAGTACAGCAGGTCTTTACTCCAAATACCACGAGGTAGCCCGTGGAGAGTACCCACAGGTAGGGGGACAGCAGCAGCTCCTGTAAAGCACTCTCCTCCTTCGAGGAGCCTGGGGGCAGGAGGAGGCCAGGCCTGAGGCTCCACTCTTGCTGCTCTGCCCCGACTGAGCCCCCACCACTCATTAGCCAGCCACAGGGCCAGAGTCCATCCACACAGCCAGGGACCAGCAGGAAGGCACCCCTTCACCCACTGTTCTACCCTGTCGCCTCCACTATAGGCCTCAGCAAATGAAACAGGGACCAGGGCACATGGAGGAAGGCACCCAAGCCACTTAAGCTTAGGATGCTGTCCAGGACAGGACAGGGAAGTCTGGCTCTGCTGTGAGGAAGGACCGGGATATAACATGAGTCACACAGCATTTGTTGGCTCTGCCGCTTGTCTGGTACTTAAGTGTCTCTTGGAACGGAGTTTTATTTACTCCCCACCAACTTGCCACCGCCATCCCTCCCCCTACCTCCATCGGCTAGCACAGGGCTGGGCATACAGCCAGACCTCAGTGAAAGTCTGCCAAATGAATGGTGGATGAAGGTGCCCCAGTGATTCGGCTTGGGTGCGTGCTCACCCTTCTTGTCCTTGGAGGGGGCGGGGTCCAGGTTCCGGAGCCCAACGTCAGCAGGTTCATTGTGGATGAGCAGGAGACAGAGGAAGGAGACAACTACACAGAGCGCCCCAGACAGGGCCAGCGTGCTGCGCCAGCTATAGCTCTGGGCGAGGATGGTTGCCAGGATAGGGCCCAGCCCTCCAGCCAGGTTCATGCTGGTTGACAGGACGGCCCACCAGGTGCCAAACTGAGATGGCTCAAACCACTGTGGGGCAGAGGGTTCAGAGTAGGTGCCCACGTTAAACACGTTGAAGGTGAGGGTCAGGTGGGGCAGGGGCAGACCTAGAAGCTCACATTACAGGGACGAGGAAGAGGGCGCCTCTACTTGGCAGGGCCAATTCCCTCATCTGCCACCTGATCCCACCGTGTTTAGCTCCTAAAATATCTCGACGAGCAACAGGAGTCGGACCGGAACTCCCGAGGGGCCCGCTCTGGGACGGGGGTGCTGGTACTCCCACATGCCCTGTAGGTATCCCCTCGGCCAGTCTCAACTGGCTTCTTGGGAGCAGACACTCACCTTCCGCAGGATCTTCCCACAGGGGGGCCAGCCCAGCCCCTGTGCCAGGCCGTTGAGGAACCAGAGAGCAGCAAAGACAGGTACCATGGAGCTCCAGGAAAAGACTACGTTGACCAGGCCGACCAGAAGCAGCCCGGAAGAGAAGAGCCAGCGGGCACTCATCTGGTCAGACAGCACCCCGCTCACAAACTTGCTGATGGCGTAGGCTGCCGACTGGCTGCTGGTGATGAGCCCTGCAGGGGAGGGGAACAGGAAGCAGCGCACCTAGGGGGTTAGGGGCCAGGCCAAGGGCACAGGAGGGACGGAGGAAGGCATGGGGTCACGGGTGCAGAGGTGCCTGGCAGGGTGAGATAGGTTCCTTCCAAGGGGACCAGAAGCAGCCTGTGTTGGAATCCCAGCACCCATTCAGGGGGCGCCGCTACCCCTCCTCACCGCCGGCGCTAGCCCCAGGCTGACCCTTGGCTTTTCAACCTGGAGAGTTCCCGCTGCAGCTGTCAGGGGGCAAGAAGGGGAGAACAGGGCAGCCCCACCCTGGGATTTACCCATGCCTGATGACATTTCCTCCTCACCCTGGATGCCGACCCAGGGCTTCTAGTAATTCCGTCACCCCCACCTCTGGGCATGGGGCAAAGAGCTTAGAATTGGAATCGAGGACGTTATTCCCCCTGAAATGTAGCGTGCGGGGCCACGTGAAGTTCCTGTGCCAAGTGTCCAGTTCCCATTGCTTACGATGTCAGTGGCCAGCGTGCACCCTGTGGTCTTAGCACGCACCCACGAGGTGTGGAAACCATGCCCAGAAGCCCCCTAAACATACTCGGAATAAGCCAGACCTCTGGGGGCGCATGTGGGTCACAGGCACACAAAGACACATCACATAGGCAGCCCTCCTCAGACGCGTATCGACTACACTCCTGGTGCTTAGCCCACAGCCAGGCGTATGGTTTTCAGAGTCCGGTCGGCGTGTGCCGACTCTCCCTACCCTCCACTGTGCAGACGCTCCACACACGCTAGGTGCCTTTATGCACGACACTGCCACCAACACCAACTTGTCCTACGGGTCCTGGGTCCCAGGGCCCACCACCCTGCCCTTCCGTGGCTCACCCAAGTCGTCCTTGTCCAGAGGGATCTCCTCCACCAACGACGGCATGACAAAGGAGAAGGTCTTGCGGTTGAAGTAGTACAGGCTGTAGCCTCCAAACATGGCTGAGAAGATCACAGCGCGGTAATAGCCGTAGCCTTGGGCGGCCATGGTGGAAGGGAGCAGGCCCCAGTGGCCAAGACGCGAAGCCTCCGACCACAGCTCCTGCCTGTGGCTCTCTCAGTGACCAGATCTGCTGAGTTAGGCTTTCTCTGTTCCCTCCTCCACCCAGCCTCCCAGGCTCCCTTTATAGCCACCTTCTGGACAATCATTAAGCCTGGGGCAGCTCGTAGGGAACCCAGTGTCCTGAGGGAGACAAGAAAACAGGAGATTACTGTCGGAGAATCTGTGGGGGCTGGAGGGGGTCCCAGAGGGAGGCACTGCCCATAAGCCAGCACGCTGTGTCCCTAGAATTTCTGCCTTTCTCCGCTCTTCCTTGTCCGCCTGCCTGTGAGACCAGCTGTGATTAAAGGCTCAACCTAATTACTTTTGTCTGCCTGAGCCCAGGGGAGGCAGGGGTGGGATAAAACAGAGCTGCCCTCTCTAGCCCTGCTCCCTCAGCCACCTACCTTCTCATTCATTCAGCCAAGGTTTACTGGTTGCCAGACACTGCACTAGGTGCTCGGTTAGTTTCTACACACACACACACACACACACTCAAACACATACCCCCACTTCCAAGCCTTCTTAGGGCTGCTGACTCAAGCCCTGTAACTCCCAATGCCTAGCACACATCGGGATGTAGCTGTTTATGGATAGTTGCAGAATTGTAAGCGAGGGGAACTTCCCAGCGCAAGCCCCTGTTGCACTGAAAGCCCCTGTAAAGCCTGCGGTCACGGTCACTCAGCTGCCTCTGGTCCCTTTACCCTATGACGCCAGTGTGGGGTGCCCTCTGGCTGGCTGGGGGCTGCAGGGCGAGTGACAGCACGACCCGTGGGCGGGAAGGTCCACCCGCGGACTTCAGGCTGCACTGCCGAGCCCGCTAGCGTTCTGGGGCCCCGGCAACACGCCCCCGGCTTTTCCGCTCGATTAGGAAAGCAATTGGAGCAGAAGGCGTAGGCGAGAGCCGAGCAGGCGACCGCTCATAGTCTCCCGGAGGCTCCTCGCTCCAGGCGCCTAGTGGCTCAGCCCAGCAGGACGGGGCCAGGCGCAGGCTCTCGGCACCTGCCCAGCCCCGTGTCCTCAAGCTACCCAGGACACCTGACTCGGGCTGCGAGGCCACAGATCCGGCAGCCGGAGAGGTACGGAGACACCGGACTGGTGCGACAAAAAAAAGCAGGTGCAGGCTGGTGCGGAGCAGCGCCTCAGAGGCCCCCAGACCCAGGAACTGCCCCTCATCCCAGAAGGGGCAGCTGCAGGAACACCTCCGCTTTGGATCGGAAGTTACGGCAACCTTTACTGGGGCTCTAACAAAGGAGCCCCAAGACCCGAGACTCCCCCTCCAGCCCCGCCTTCAGGCGGCACCCCTCCCCAGCATTTGTCCCGCTACCTGCACGCAGGCGGGAGCCGGAATAGGACAGAGCCCGGAGGCGGGACCGCATGCGCATGCGCCTGCGCTCGCTAGGGGGCGGGGCCTCCGCCTGCGCCTAGCTGGCTGAGAGCCAAGTCCACCTCCAAGGGTGTAGTCCAAAGCTGCCCGTAGTACTGGTCCTTGGGTGAGAACAGCGCCCCTTAGGGGCTGGACTCGTAGGTCCCTTCTTTAACCGATGGCATTCAACATACCAGTTTTTAGTGAGCGCCTCCCGCTACCAATCACTGTTCCGCGTTAACAGTCTGGAAAAGGCCTTGTAGAGAGCACAGTCTTTTCTGTAAGAAATTAAAGCAGTCTTCAATAAATACAGTATGAACATTTGATTTGTAATCAGACTGTTGGGGACAAAGTTAAGACAAAATACACGGGGTGTTTAAAGTGCCTGGCCAGGAATAAACCTTAAATTCTAATCCTGGACCCACTACATTTTAACAATGTGACCTCGGGTAATAATTTCTATGAACCCCAGTTTCTTACCAACCTCATAGGTTCATGTGAGGACTCAACAGAAGATTTATTATTATTTTTTAAAGATCTTATTTTTCTAAATATTCTCTAAGTGGGGCCCGAACTCACAACTCCAAGATCAAGAGTCACATACTCCACCAGCTGAGCCAGCCAGGAGCCCCTCAACAGAAGATTTAGATAAGAATTTAGAAAATTTAGGTAATCGCTTTCACAGACTACTGGAGAATTGCTGAAAGAATTCTAAGTGTTCCAAAGTTGACAGCAAAGATCTTTTAGATTAGGAAGGTGATCAGGGAAGGGAGGAGAAGCCTGCAATCAGCCACCACCAGTGCCACTCCAGAATGCCTCATGAAAGCTCTTATTTTATTTTTATTTTGTTAACGTGTATTCATTTTTTGAGAGACAGAGAGAGCACAAGTGAGGGAGGGGCAGAGATAGAGGGAGACACAGAATCTGAAGCAGGCTCCAGGCTCCGAGCTGTCAGCACAGAGCCCAACACAGGGCTCAAACTCACAAACTGAGATCATGACCTGAGCCAAAGTCAGATGCGCAACCGACTGAGCCGCCCAGGTGCCCCTTGATTGGATTCTGATGAGAATCGTGGGTGGGTTTGGTATTTCCCCTCATTTCCCGTCTGGGTACCCAGAACAATGAATGCAGCCAGGGATTCCCCTGAGCAGAAAGATGAAGCATTCAGCCTCCCAGATGACAATCTTGGATCTAGCAATTGGGAGGCAGCCGATTTAGGAGAAGATAAAAGTAATGAAGAACTGGGAGTCTTAATATCAGCAAAGTACGGATAGTAAACTATCAGAAAGATATTGAGGACATTGTAGACTTGGCTTCAGTGAGGTAGGAGGATCATGGCACAGAAAGTAATATGGCTGGAGATGATGATGATGATGATGATGATGATGATGATGATGATGATTCACCTGATTCTGAAAGTCCAAATGTCTCTGAAAGTGGTTCACAGAGAAAGAAGAATCTGCTGAAGAACTTCAAGCTAACTGAGCACCCGGATGAAGTGAAGGATCCCCAAGAAAACTAAAAGATAACCTACTCAATGGGAGAAGATATTTGCAAATGACATATCCAATAAAGTGTTAGTATCCAAAATATATAAAGATACTTTATATAAACTCAACACCACAAAGCAAATAATCCAATTAAAAATGGGTGGAAGAGGGATGCCTGGCTGGCTCAGTCAGTAGAGCATGCAACTCTTGATCTCAAGTTGTGAGTTCAAGCCCCACATTGGGTACAGAGATTACTCAAAAATAATTAATTTTTAAAATAGGCAGAAGACATGAATAGACATTTCTCCAAAGACATACAGATGGCCCACAGACACATGAAAAGATGCTCAACATCACTCATTATCAGGGAAATGCAAATCAAAACCACAATGAGATGGGCTGCCTGGGTGGCTCAGTCGGTTAAGCATCTGACTCTTGGTCTCGGCTCAGGTCATGACCTCACAGTTCATGAGTTCCAGCCCCGTGTTGGGCTCTGCTCTGACAGTGTAGAGATTGTCCCTTCTTGGGATTCTCTCTCTCTCACTCTGCCCCTCTCCCACGTCCACTCTCTCTCTCTCTAAATAAATAAATAAATAAACTTAAAAAAAATGAGATATCACATCACACCTGCAGAATGGCTAAAATCAAAAGGACAAGAAACAAGTGTTGGAGAGGATGTCGAGAAAAAGAAACACTTATGCACTGTTGGTGGGAGTGCAGACTGGTACAGCCACTGTGGAAAACAGTATGGAGTTTCTTCAAAAAATTAAAAATGGAATTACCATATGATCTAGTAATTACACTACTGGATATTTACCCAAAGAACATGAAAACACTAATTCAAAAAGATATATGTACCTCTATGTGTATTGCAGCATTATTTCCAACAGTCAAATCATGGAAATAGCCCGATTGTCCATCAATACGTGAATGGATAAAGAAGATGTGATAGAGTCACCTAGGTGGCTCAGTTGGTTGAGCGTCTGGCTCTTGATCTCTGTTCAGGTCATGGTCTCATGGTCATGGGATCAAGCCCTGTGTCGGGCTCCACGCTGATGGCTGGAGCTGCTTGGGATTCTCTTTCTCTCTGTCTCTCTCAAAATAAATAATAAACATTAAAAAAAAGAGAGAGAGATGTGGTGTGTGTGTGTGTGTGTGTGTGTGTGTGTGTGTGTGTGTGTAACTCAGCCATAAAAAAGAGTAAAGTCTTGCCATTTGCAACACCATGGATGGATCTAGAGAGTATAATGCTACGTGATATAAATCAGAGAAAGACAAATACCACATGATTTCATTCATATGTGGAATTTAAGAAACAAAACAAAGGAACAAAGAAAAAGGAGACAAACCAAAAAACAGGCTGTTAACCATAGAGAACAAATTGGCAGCTGCCAGAGGGGAGGTGGGTGAAGGATAAGTAAAATAAATGAAAGGGATTAAGAAGGTTCTTATGATGGGGTGCCTGGGTGGCTCAGTGGGTTAAGTGTCCAGCTTTTGATTTCAGCTCGGGTCATGATCTCATGGTTCGAGGGATCAAGCCCTGTGTTGGGCTCTGTGCTGGCAGGGAAGAGCCTGCTTGGGACTCTCTCTCTCTCACTCTCTCTCTCTGCCCCTCCCCCGTGCATGTGCACTCTCTCTCTCTCTCTCTCAAATAAACTTACAAAAAAAAGTATACCTATCGTGATGAGCACTGAATAATGTATAGATATAGAATGGTTGAATCACTCTCTTGTACACCTGAAACTAATATAACGCTGTATGTTAACTATACTGGAATCAAAATGAATATAAATAAAAGCCTTATTATAATGGACAGTGGGGGACTATACAGCACAGACTTTTACATTATAATTATTTATTTAAAAAAAATTTTTTTAACGTTTATTTATTTTTGAGACAGAGAAAGACAGAGCATGAACAGGGGAGGGGCAGAGAGAGAGGGAGACACAGAATCTGAAATGGGCTCCAGGCTCTGAGCTGTCAGCACAGAGCCCGACGCGGGACTCGAACTCATGGACCATAAGATCATGACCTGAGCCGAAGTCGGACGCTTAACCGACTGAGCCACCCAGGCACCCCACATTATAATTATTTAAAAGAGTGCCTGCAGATACTATGGGTTACACTTGTATGGGTATGACTATAACCATTTTGACAAAGAGTAAGGGTTGTAGAAGATAATAAATAAATACAGTACTCAATTTTCTTCCTTATTGGCACCATCAAACTTCTTTGTTATTAAACAATGTCTAAGTTTATTTATTTTGAGAGAGACAGAGACAGTATGAGTTGGGGGGGAGGAGGGGGAGCAGAGAGAATCCCAAGCAGGCTCCGGACCATCAGTGCAGAGCCTGATGTGGGGCTCGAACTCATGACACCATGAGGTCATGACCTGAGATGAGACCAAGAGCCTGCTGCTTAACCCACTGAGCCACCCAGGTACCCCAGCACCGTCAAATTTCCAATCCCATCCTTTTAAAACCTTCCAAATACAGTTACAGGGAGGACATTTTATAGTTTGTGGTAACTGTTTCACCTTTTTTGTTCCTGTATGTTTTTCTCTTATAAAATCTTATTTGATACTGTGATATGTTCATGAAAAATATTCTTGTGTTATTCTTTGTAATAGTAGTACTATTCATCATGGATATTTCTACTGCCAATAGCAATCTAAATTATTGTTGGCATAAGATTAGGTACTGGCCTTTGACCCAAAGCAACACGAAAGGAAATACTTCCACATCTCTTAGGATGGGATGGCAACTGTCATACATTTGGAATGTTACGATCCCAAGCAATCTTTACATAATATGAATTACACAGTGTGTTATATTTTTGATGAAACTTGGCCCGATTTGACATAAAAAAAAATTACTTCTCTGATCAATTGGTCTTCTATATGTAAAACTGGATTTTTTAAAAAGGGAGTATGTGACCAAAGTTAATTTTCTTCTTAAGGCCTACATAAAGAGAAAGCAGTTTCCCATTTTTAAAAAAGAAGAGAAAAAAAATCTTTCATGGCTAATATTTTTCAAGAGTCTAGGTCAGTTGTTTTACATAATGTCCCTCGATATTTGTCCAACTATTTTTGCGATGATAATATTAATTTTGGAAGAAGTACTGTATAGATGATGATGTGTGTACCACATCGGGAGGCTTGGGATAAGTTTGATCATTTAGTTAAAATGGTGTCCGCCTGATTTCTTTATTGTCAAGTGTATCTCTTTGTAATTAGTAATCTGTGGGTCCATACTTTGGTACTGCCTCATCAACCTTCATCTGTGGGCCTACCTGACCTCTCTCCAGGCTTCAATTTCTTCCAACATCTGATCAACGTCCATAGGCAACCTTCAGAACCGTCTTCACACCACACCCTGCCTCCGGGACCAGCCAACACCTGCTTTTGAGATTAGCCCCTTGTGGTCGACCAGCTACTGAGCTCCCAGATTTGCCAGAATTATTCCACCCACGTGGCCTGCCGCCTAATCAACCTGCATCTGCGGGCCTCCTACCCCACCTCCCTCCCAGCTTCTATTTCCACCGCGACGGTGTGGCTCTGGACGGCTGGGGCACTTCCTCCGCCAGTGGGCAGAGGACCAGCGCCAAGGCACTGGGAGCCCCTCGATGTCAACCCCGCACCGCGGCTGTGCCCTCTTCCAGGACGAGCAGAAGCCTCCCAAGACTGACAGGGCCAAACCCTGAACTCAGTGGAAGCCGCCCCAGCCCAGGAGAAAACCCGAAGCAGGCCCTTCTGGATCTGCAAGCCCCGCCCACACACACTCTGGGTCTTGCTGGAAAACCGGATCCTATAGGAGCAGGTGAACCTCGTCAGGAAGATGGGGTGCACCTGCCTAGCTCCCGGGGACGACTGCGCAGCGTCTCTTCCAGAGACTCACCCTCCTGCCCCCTAGCAGCCTCCGAAGCCCACGGCTTTTGAGGGGCCCTTCTGCACCCCCTGGTGTGGGGGCTTCTGTCAGAGCCTCTACCCGCAGCCCCTAGGCAGCTTTTTAACCACCCTGCAGCTCTCTCCCAAGCCCTAGGCCAGATAGAAGCAATAATGCTTTTTGCAGGGGGAAAAAAAAATCTTTATTGGACGGTTCCTGGTTAGTGTATAAAAAAACACAAGTGAGGGGCGCCTGGGTGGCTCAGTGAGTTAAGCGTTGGAGTCTTTAATTTCCGCTCAGGTCGTGATCTCATGGTTTATGAGATCCGTCCCCGAATAGGACTCTGCGCTCTCAGCTTGGATTCTCTCTCTCCCTCTCTCTGCCCCTCTCCCACTTGTGCTCCTCCTCCCTCTAAACAAACAAACAAACAAACATTAAAAAAAAGGAAAACAATATGGCTTTAGAAAAACCACACCCACAAGTGATTTGGGGGTCCTTCATTTTGTATCTCGCAAGGCTACTGAATGCCTTTATCAGTTCTAACAGTTTTTTGGTGGTCTTTAGGGTTTTCTATATATAAAGTCATCTGAAAACAGTTTTAAGGGTAGAGGAAGATCATCTGAATCCGGTATTCTCAGGATAATTTTACCTTCTTAAGTATCATTGAAGACTCTAAAGAGCCATGTAGGTTATCTCTGTGGATATTTTTCACATTATTAAAACTGAGAGATTTAGGGGGTGCTTGGGTGGCTCGGTTAAGGTTTTGACTCTTGATTTCCACTCAGGTCATGATTTCACAGTTGTTGAGTTCGAGCCTCACATTGGGCTCTGCATTAACAGCGTGGAGGCTGCTTGGGATTCTCTCTCTCTCCCTCTCTTTGCCCCTCCTCCACTCACGCTCTCTCTCTCTCTCTCTCTCTCTCTCTCTCTCTCTCTGTCTCTGTCTCTCTCTCTCACTCTCTCAAAACAAATAAATAAACTTAAAAAAGAAACAGAGGGGTGCCTGCGAGGCTCGGTGGGTTAAACATCTAACTCTTGATTTTGGCTCAGGTCATGGTCTCATGGTTTGTGGGTTTGAGCCCTAATTCGGGCTCTGTGCTGACAGTGCAGACCCTGCTTGGGATTCTCTCTCTCCCTCTCTCTCCGCCCCTCCCCCACTCACTCTCTATCCCTCTCTCAAAATAAAAATAAACGGAAAAAACTGAGAGATTTAAAAAGTACTTATGAATACATTTTAAAGTAATGCTAATAAACCAAATAGGACATCAATGTAAATAGCTTTTTAAATGACAAATAATTATATTTTAAGAATTTATGAGGGGGGCGCCTGGGTGGCGCAGTCGGTTAAGCGTCCGACTTCAGCCTGGTCACGATCTCGCGGTCAGTGAGTTCGAGCCCCGCGTCGGGCTCTGGGCCGATGGCTCGGAGCCTGGAGCCTGTTTCCGATTCTGTGTCTCCCTCTCTCTCTGCCCCTCCCCCGTTCATGCTCTGTCTCTCTCTGTCCCAAAAAAATAAATAAAAAACGTTTAAAAAAAAAAAAAAAAAGAATTTATGAGGGGTGCCTGGGTGGCTCAGTCAGTTAAGTGTCCGACTTCAGCTCAGGTCATAATCTCGCGGTTTGTGAGTTCGAGCCCCGCGTCGGGCTCTGTGCTGACAGCTGGGAGCCTGGAACCTGCTTCGTGTTCTGTGTCTCCCTCTCTCTCTGTTCCTCCCCAGCTCGTACTCTGTGCCTTTCTCTGTCTCTCAAAATTAAATAAACATTAAAAAAAAAACAAACAAACAATTATGAGAACAGTGAGATCGTTTTACATTTTTGCAAATCTCTTTAACTTCTGGTTTAAGAGAAGACCACTGTATTTTCACATCTGCTTCTGCATTCAAACTGCTGCCTGCGCTAGCTTGGTTGAAGCATATGAAGATGGAGCCTCACACAGATATGTAGCTGGAAAGGAAGTAGTTTTATAGCCTTTCCAGATATTTGTGATTTAAAAAAATTTTTGCGGGGGGGGGGGGCGCCTGGATGGCTCAGTTGGTTGGGCGACAACTTTGGCTCGGGTCATGATCTCACGATTTGTGAGTTCGAGCCCCATGTGTCTCTGTGCTGACAGCTCGGAGCCTGGGGCCTGCTTCGGGTTCTGTGTCTCCCTCTCTCTCTCTGCCCCTCCCCCACTCATGCTCTGTCTCTCTGTCTCAGAAATAAATACATATTAAAACTTTTTAAAAACTTAAAAAAAAATTTTTTTTAATGTTTATTTATGTTGAGAGAGAGAGCGTACGCACATGCACAATTGGGGGAGGGGCAGAGAGAGAGGGACTCCCAAGCAGGGTCCCCGTTCAGCGTGGAGCACAACGCAGAGCTCTATCCCACAACCGTGTCATCATGACCTGCACCGAAATCAAGAGTCGGAAGGTTAAGCAACCGAGCCACCCAAGAACTCCATTCTTTTTTTTTATTCTTCTATTTTATGAATATTCTTTCTTTGTTAAGTGTTTATTTTTAAGAGACAGAGAGAGACAGAATGTGAGTTGGGGAGGGCAGAGAGAGAGGGAGACATAGAATCCGAAACAGGCTCCAGGCTCTGAGCTGTCAGCACAGAGCCCGACGCGGGGCTTGAACTCACCAGCTGTGAGATCATGACCTGAGCCAAAGTCAGACGCTTAACCAACTGAGCCAACCAGGCACCCCCAGAGATTTTGGATTATTGATTCAATCTCCTTACTTGTTATAGGTCTAATCTGACTTTCTGGGTTTTTTTTAGTTTTGGTAGTTTGTGTGTGTCTATGAATTTGTCCATTTTATCTAGATTATCCACTTTGTTGACACATAGTTATTCGTACCACTCTCTTACAATCCTTTTTAGTTTTGTACAGTTAGGAGTAATATCCCTTCTTTCACTTCTGATTTTAGTAATTTGATTCCTCTCTGTCTTCTATTTTAGTTAATTTACCTAATAGATTTATTTATTTTGTCGATCTTTCCAAAACATTAACTTTTGGTTTCAGTGATTCCCTATTTTTTTTTTTCTATCTTGTTCCTCTCTGCTTTCACTTTTATTATTTTCTGTCACATTTGAGTTTAGTTTACTTTTTTTTTTTTTTTTTAGTTTACTTATTTATTTCGAGGAGGGGAGGGGCAGAGAGAGAGGGAGAAAGAATCCCAAGCCGGCTCCTCACCATCATCGTGGAACTGGACACGGGGGTCAAACCCATGAATTGCAAGACCGTGACCTGAGCTGAAACCACGAGTCCACGCTTAACCGAATGAGCCACCCAGATACGCTGAGTTTAGTTGACTTTTATTTTTCTAGTTCCTTAGGCAGTGGAGTGAGATTGTTCATTAAAGATGTTTATTCTTTTTATGTGTAGGCATTTACTGCTATAATTTCTCTCTGTGCATTGCTTTCAGTCATCCCCACAGGTTTTGATATGTTGTGTATATATATGTATACACACAAGCATGTGTGTTTCAATAGACTTTATTTGTTACAACAGTTTTAGCTTCACAGCAAAGTTACGTGGAAAAGTACAGAGAGGCCCCATGTACCCCCTGCCCCCACCCCCACCCCCACAGTCTTCTCCCCATCAACGTCCCACATCAAAGTGGTATGGTTTGTACAATCCATAAACCTGCACTGACACATCATTAGCACCCAAAGTCTACAGTTTACATTAGGGTTCACTTTTGGTGTTGTACATTTTTTGGGTTGGGAATGACATGTAGCCACCATGAAAGTGTACAGAACGATTTCGCTGCCCTGAGAATCCTCTGTCCTCCACCTATTCCTCTCTCCCTTCCCGCTGACCCCTAGAAACCACTTATCTTTTTTACTTTCTCCAGTGTTCTTTTCATTCATCTTGAGGTAGTATCTGATTTCCCTCGTGATTTCTTCTTTAATCCATTGGCTGTCTAAGATTGCATCACGGGGCGCCTGGGTGGCTCGGTCAGTAAAACGTCTGACTTCCGCTCAGGTCATGATCTCGGGGTTTGTGAGTTCGAGCCCCAGGTCGGGCTCTGGGCTGATTGCTCGGAGCCTGGAGTCTGCTTCGGATTCTGCGTCTTCCCCTCTCTCTGCCCCTCCCAGGCTTATGCTCTGTCTGTCTCTGTCTCTCAATAATAAATAAATGTTAAAAAAAAAATTTTTTTTAATAATAATAAAAAAAGATGGTATCACTTACTTTCCACGTATCTATGAATTTTCCAGTTTTCTCTTTGTGACTGATGTCTAGTTTCGTTTGACTGTGTCAGTGAAGATACTTTGTATGATTTCAGTCTTATGGAGTTTATTGAGACTTGTTTGGGAACCTAAAATATAGACCATGCTGAAGAATATTCTATGTACAATAGAGAAGAATGAGCAACTCTGCTGTTGCTCAGCGGAGTGTCCTATTACTGGGTGAAGTCTGTTAGGTTTAGTTGATTTATAGTGAGTTTTAAGCCCGCTGTTTCCTTACTGATCTTTCATCTAGAAGATCTATCCATCATTGAAAGTAGGGTAGTGAAATCTCAACTATTACTGTGGAAGTTCTATTTCTTCCTTCAATTTTTCATTGAGTGTCATTGCATGCTTTATATATTTGGGGCCTCCTTGGTTTGGTACATATGTTTATAATTGTTATAGCTTCTTAATTAATTGATTCTTTTATTAATACATCATGTCTTTGTCTCTTATAATGAAGAAAAATGTGTACGTAACAAAAATATAGAATGTCTTTCTTTTTATATATATATATATACATATATATATACATATATGTATATATATACATGTATATACATATGTGTATATATATGTATATATATGCGTATATATATGTATATACATATGTGTGTATATATATGTATATATGTATATATATATATGTGTATATATATATATATATATATATATATATATATATATATATTTATCCTGAGAGAGACAGAGACAGTGTGAGTGTAGGAGGGGCAGAGAGAGAGGGAGACAGAGAATCCCAAGCAGGCTCTGCACTCTCAGCATGGAGCCCGATGCGGGGCTCAAACTCACCAAAGTGTGAGATTATGATCTGAGCTGAAAGCAAGAGTCAGAGGCTTAACTGACTGAGCCACCCAGGCACCCCTAGAATGTCTTTCTTAAGTCTCTTTTGACTTCTGGTCCATTTTGTCTGAAACTAGTAGAACTACTCCAGCTACTTTTTTAGTTACTATTTGCATGGAATATAATTTGTCCATTTTTTCACTGTCAACATATTACTGTTTTTGACCTAAAGTTAGTCTTTTGGTAGCCAGTGCACATAGGAACATGGGTCACGTGGTAGGACCAATACATAAAGAAGAATAAAAAGCAAAAACAATAAAAAAATAAAGTGAGTCTTCTGGGGGATACCTGTCTGCCTCAGTTGGAGGAGCACGTGACTCTTGATCTCAGGGTCACGAGTTTGAGCCCCACATTGGGTGTAGAGATTACTTAAATAAATAAATATTTTAAAAAAGAAAGTGAGTGTTTTGGAGGCAGTGTATCCTTAATTATTGAGATCCATACTTGACTTTATTTTTTTCTCTATTCCTTAAGCTTTCCAAAATTGATATCCCCTTAATAAGATAAATTCCTTAAATTCCTTTACTTACCATCTCCAGTTGCCATCATTTATCATTTTGTTTCAGGATTCTTTTTTTTTTTTTAATTATTTTTTAATGTTTATTTATTTTTGAGAGAGAGAGAGAGAGAGAGAGAGAGACAGAGCACGAGCTGGGGAGGGCCAGAGAGAGAGGGAGACACAGAATCTGAAGCAGGTTCCAGGCTCTGAGCTGTCCGCCCAAAGCCTGACGCAGGACTCAAACTCACAAACTGTGAGATCACGACCTCAGCCAAAGTTGAACACTTAACCGACTGAACCACCCAGGCGCCCTGTTTCAGGATTCTGGTTAATAAAACAGCAAACATTTAGACAGTACGCATTATGTGCGTGGCACTGCCCTGAGAGCTTTCCTATGTTATTTCCATTAATTCTCACAACAACCGTATGAGGGTGGCACGATTTTTATGGGAAAACTGAGGCAAGGGGCTAAGAAATTTGCCCAAATCATAGGGCCATTAAGTGGCAGTCAGGATTTAAACCCACTCATCCCTGCTACCTCTCAGATAAGCCAACTCTAAAGCTGTTAGGAAAAAAATAAGCAAGATTACCCACGAAAAAAAATTTAAAACTACAATAATTAAACTTGTGCATTATTTTTTTTAAGTTTATTTATCAAAAGTTGCATGCTCTATTGACTGAGCCAGCCAGGTGCCCCAAACCTCTGCCTTATTAAAAAATATATATATCATTGAGGGGTTCCTGAGTGGCTCAGTTGGTTAAGCGCTTAGTCCAGCGTCAGCCTAGATCGTGGTCTTGCCGTTCCTGAGTTTGAGCCCCGCATAGGGCTCTGCGCTGACAGCCTGTTTCAGACTCTGTGTCTCCCTGTCTCTCTGCCCCTCCCCCACTCACGCTCTGTCTGTCTCTCTCTCAAACATAAACATTAAAAAACATGTAAACAGGGGCGCCTGGGTGGCGCAGTCGGTTAAGCGTCCGACTTCAGCCAGGTCACGATCTCGCGGTCCGTGAGTTCGAGCCCCGCGTCAGGCTCTGGGCTGATGGCTCGGAGCCTGGAGCCTGTTTCCAATTCTGTGTGTCTCCCTCTCTCTCTGCCCCTTCCCTGTTCATGCTCTGTCTCTCTCTGTCCCAAAAATAAATAATAAAAAAAAAAACCGTTGAAAAAACATGTAAACAAGAAGGGAAAAGCTTTAAAAACTTAAAATAAAATAAACTATCATTGAGACAGAATTAAAAATCCCAATAGAAGCTCAAACCCACCTGAGAACTTGTTATATAATAAAGGTGGCTTTCTGTAACAGCCTAGAAAAAGCAGATTTCAATAAATGGTATTGGAATACTGGCTAACTGGATCCTGCTTCATACCTTACCATAAAATAAACTGTAGGTGGATCAAAAGATCTAAATACAAAAAAGTAGAACCAAAAATACCAGACAAAAGCATGGCAACGTAATCTTGGAATGGGGAAGGCCTCAGTACAACAAATCCCTAAAAGCCATACAAAAATAGTAAGTTCTACCTAAAATAAATGTATGCCATACAAAATAATACAAAATAATAAATTCTACCTAAAATAAATTCATGCTGAAGACCACATACGCAGTCAAAACCTAAACTGGGTAAGACAGATTTAAGTCACGGACTAAGGACTGATTTCCTTAATGCAGAGAGAATTCTTAAAGATCATTAAGACCAACCACCTAATAAGGAAAAGGGGCAACGGATAGGGAACAATAGCTTAAGGCAAAAGAAAATACAAGCGGCTCTTAAATAAGATGTTCAACCTCAATCATAAAATAAAATCGAAGCCACTTTTTAATTTATCAGTCTGGCAAAATTACAGTATTAATACTGTATTGGTTAAAAAAATACTGTGTTGGCTTTAGCAACTATGTAGGGTTGCTAAACATAAACATAAACATAAAGCCCTATGTAGGGCTTTAAAAAGATAAGAAAAATCAAAGCCAAATGATTTGTCTCAGGTGTAGGTTACTGACTAGTTCCTAATTTGTTGGACTCCAAAACCCATGTCCTTAATCAATGAACAGCGCTGCTTCCCATACACATTAAGAATTAAAAAGAATTAAAAGAAGGTAATACTTGAGAATTTAGATTAGGGTTTCTCAATATCACTGCCATGGACGTTTTGGGCAAGGTAATTTGTTGCAGTGGGGAGAGCTGTCCTGTGCATGGGAGAATGTTTAGTGGCATCCTCGACATCTATCCACTAAATACCAATAAACCTATCCTCTACAGCCCCCTACCTGCCAATTTTGACAGCCCCAAATGTCTCCACACATTGCCAAATGACCCCTGGTAAAATTTCCCCGGTTGAGAACCGCTGCCTTCAATATTCCTACCTTCTAATGTAACCTAAGAGATCAAGAAAACAATATTATGCCCAAAGGTAGTCACTGTTGTAATACTGAAAAGCAGAAACATCCAGGGGTGCAATATGGATGAAAGATTTAAAAAAAACTATGGCATATCTAGCCAGTGTATTACAGAGTTGTTCATAATGCCCATATGATGATGGAAACTAGAGAATTAAAAATTGATCCTTTAAAAATAATGGCTATAGGGGTGCCTGGATGGCTCCGCCTCTTAGGTGTCCGACTCTTGATTTCAGCTCAGGTCGTGATCTCAGGGGTTTGTGAGTTTGAGCCCCACATCAGGCTCCACGCACTGACACTGTGGAACCTGCTTGGGATTCTCTCTCTCTCCCTCTCTCTGTGACCCTCCTGCACACACTCTTGCTCTCTAAATAAATAAATAAATAAATAAATAAATAAATAAATAAACGTAGACATGGAGGAAATGTTAACGCATGTTGCTAAGCAAAAGTGGCCAGGCTGAAAGGCTACGTGCTGTAGGACTCCAACTACACGACATTCCGGGAAAGGCAAAACTAGGGAGACAGCAAAAAGATCTGTGGTTGCCAGGAGTTACAAGTGGCAGGAGGGATGGACCAATAGAGCATAGATTTTTTTGGACAGTGAATCTACTCTGTATGACATGTAATGGTGGGCACATGTCATTATAGATTTGTCCAAATTACAAAGAATGTACAATGTCAACATTAGTACATTAGTGAACCCTAACGTAAACTATACTTCGGGTGATGACAATAATCAACATCGGGTCATACGTTAGTATGACTGTATTACTTTGGCGGGGGATGTTGATAGTGGGGGAGGCTGTGCATGCGTGGAGCCGGAGTATATGGGAAGTCTCTGTATTTCTTGCTCAATTTCGCTGTGAACCCACAACTGCTCTAAGAAAGTCTATTTTAAAAAATAAAAACCTTCAGGCTTTAAAACATGTCTGACCTGTTCAAACTTTAGAGAAAAACATAATCTTCCCATTATTTATTCAGCTTCTTAGACATGCGATTAAGGACTAGAATGATCTTCCTTTGGCAAAATACGGTTCCATCACCACTGATAACCCAAATTAACGGTGCTGAGTGGTGACTTTAGTAACACATTCTCGTATCAGAGCAGTTAACAGCGAGTGCTAATGGGTCAGCCTTAAATTCAAACCTAGCCGAGGCACTTACCACCTCTGATTCCTTGGATCCATTACCGAGACCTCTGAACTGTCAATTTCATTTTCTTTTTTAAGTAGGCTCCACACCCAATGTGGGGCATGAACTCACAACCCTGAGATTAAGAGTCGCATGCTCCACTGACTGAGCCAGCTGGGCCGTCTCCCGTGAACTGTCAATTTCTTACTTGCAAAATGGGTTGTTATCTTAAAAAATGGTAGTCACCTAAAAATGCCTGGGACATAGGGGTCCAAAGGTCAAGGGAAAAATAAAACCACAATTGTGTTCTCATGAAAAAACAACTTACATATACGAATCTTAACTAAGTCCAAAATGTATTTTGGCGGTAGCAGGATACGTAGTTTTAAGATTCAAACTTCTAGCGTCCAAATTTTCTATAATAAACATGTATTGTTCATACACAGGAGACAGTTGTTTTTAGAGAGAGCAAGCAAGTGCACCAGGCTCCATGCTCAGCAAGGAGCCCAACCTGGGGCTCGAACTCCTGACCCTGGGATCATGACTTGAGCCAAAATCAAGAGTCAGATGCTTAACCCAACTGAGCCACCACGCTGCCCCAGGGAACAAACATTTTAAAAACCATAGCACAAAAACTGTAGAAAAGAATATTTTATTGAAACAGTTTCTCAATTAACAATGGACCAAAGTACAATTTGACTCAAACCTGTCCAACCAGCCTCAACCGCTAGTGAAAGAACTCAAACATACAGGATGGGGTGGGACCCTTAAGTCTCATATCTGCCAATGTGGCAAAAAAAAAAAAAAAAAAAAAAAAGGAAAAAAGACAAAGGACAGACACAACCAGGTTCCCCCCTGCCCTGGGAGCCGGGTGGCGCTGTGGCTCCTGCTCCAGACGAATACTGGAGGACAGGCTCCCCAACATCGGCATGATGGGTAAAGAGCCTCCATCTTAGCAGAGCAATGCAAGAAAGGCAGGCCAGCCCACACCCTCTTTCTTCACCCACACGGCCTGCCTCAAAAAGGCTGAGGTGGCATTTTTACATTCACGCCATGGTCTCTCCTTCTCCCGGGGTCTTGGGATAGGGGCTCACAGTAGAAAGCACATTTTGGTCAGCCCAGGGGGCCAAGGGACCAGGGAAAGGCCGTATCTAGGAGGGCAGAAGACAGGAGAGCAGAGAGGGCCAGGAGTCACAGGGACACGGAGGGACAGGAACAGGGAAGATGCAGACTCCGACAGTGCTCGCAGGATGCTGGCATCCCACGCTGGCCACTCCACACGCTTTCCTGTGTCTGAGAGGCCTTAAGTGGGAGCTCCCGGGTTTTCAGACGTCTCTCCCACAGAGGCGGCTGGCTTCCCTTCTTCACGTTCTTGCTGCCTACTCTGGCCACCGCGGGTGGGGATGGATCTAGCTTTACTGCAGCCAGTCCAGATGGAAAGGCTAGGGCAAGAGGCAGACGGCTGCCTTACTCACAACTGGAAGCCAAGGAAACCAGGGGAAGAGTCGTCACCGGGGATGGGGCCTTTTAGGGAAAGACAAGACCTTGGAGGAGGAAAGAGCATAGATAGGCACTCAGAAACCAGACCTGGTAACCAAGGCTCTGTAGACACTGGCCCCTGTAGGGGCGGACTTGGTAGTGGAAGAGGGAAGCAGGGAGGAGGACAGACAAGACTGGAGACTCTCTAATAGCCCAGGGCATCCCTCTCCCACCTGCCAGGTCCATCGACCCCATCAACAACCAATCCCTCACCTACCCACAGGCAAAGAATTAAGACATAATAGTGATTTTCCCCAAATGAGGGCCTGGATGGGTAAGGAACCAGGGGTGGGACTGGGAAATAAAACAATTTCAGTTTTTACCACAGAACCACTGCCGAAGGAACTGGTGGGCTGTCCCTTCCTCCCCCTTCTCCACACCTCCAATCAAAGTGAGAGAAAAGGAACCGAAGCCTCTGAAGGCAGGAGCAACCCCTCCCCCGACCCTCGATGTTTAATAAATAGAGGAGGTAGGAGAAGGGGGAGGGGTGAAAGGGGGAGCTGGGGGGTTGGTTATAATTCATCATTCTTCAAAGTCCGCTTCTCTCCTGTCAGCTGCTCCTTCTGTTCCGGTTCTGCTGGGAGTGGGGAAGAGCAAAGGAATGCCAGCAGGTGAGACAAAGGTAACTGGCCCCGTTCTGGGCAGATCCTCCCCGCTGGGCCCTACTAGGCTTCCCGGGTGCCCCCAGCCCCATGCTCACCTGCTCCAGGACCTTCTAACTCCAGAGGTTCGGTGTCTGCCTGTTCAGATCCTGCTTTTGGGAGGAAGAGGTTAGCCTCTGCAGAAGGGAGGAAGGGACTAATGAAAGGGTTGACAAACTTTTTCTATAAAAAGACAGATGGTGAATGTTTTAGGGGTTGTGGGCTACACCCGGCTTCTTTGCACAGACATGCTTGTGTGGATATGTAAGAACCTAAAAACGTAAGGGCTGTTCACAGCTTGTGGACCTTCTAGAAACAGGCTGTGCTTGCAAGTCTGCCGACCCCTAGGCTTAGCAATATCCATATTCCCAATCACTTTCTTCAACTCACCAGTGTCTTTCTCAGGTTCTGAAATGGGCTTTGCATCTTCAGTCTGGCCTGGAGGAAAACCAGGGGTAAAATGTAGTCCCAGGAGGGAAAGGAGGCCTTCTTCCTGCCCAGTGGAACCTGGAGCCAGGCACCCTGCCCTCACCTGGTGGAGGGATGACCTTCTCTGCTTGGTCACTGGCACTGGCATTGAGGGGAGGCTCTGCCCGGGTTGCATTCTTGTCCTTGGGCCGGGGCCGGGGCTTGGTAAACTTGGCCTTGTTGAGCAGATACTGCACCTCACGGTCCAGGGCCATCATCTTGGCCTCGATGTCTTTTGAGAGCAACACGGGTTTCTCTGTGGCGGGAAGCTTGGCCTGCTCAGCTATGGTCGC
Organism: Neofelis nebulosa; assembly: GCF_028018385.1. NCBI lineage: Eukaryota > Metazoa > Chordata > Mammalia > Carnivora > Felidae > Neofelis > Neofelis nebulosa. The sequence continues at coordinate 16,422,812 of NC_080791.1, forward strand.
ATTCTTCCAGGCCTGTGGGTGAGCCCAGGACAGGCTCAGAGCTAGCCCTGGAGAGGGTAGGTTATCTCTGGCCCGGATGAAATACACCCCAGACCGGCCCCAGGCTCTTCCCTCAGATGGCAGACCACTCCACTACTCCTGGCCGTCAGCCCCACGATGGTAAGCAGACTCTTCAGAACGGCATCTGAGGCTCCCCACAAAGGAGTCCCAAACTCATAGCCATGTCTGTGGCTTACAATACTAGGGACCAACTACAGCTGAAGCTCTTGATTGATTATTCCCTGGTCTCTCCACTTCTGAGCTCTGGCTCAATGTCACTCTCCACACACCCAAAAGGAAGAGTTTCGGCCTCCCGTGACAAGTCTTCCCTGGCTCACCTTCGGAGCGCAGCTCAAGCCCCAGATGCTTGGAGCAGCTGCTCTAACCTCATAGGGATGGGCTCTGCTGCTCCTGCAGTCTGACAAAACTCATGGCTGTGACCCTTGCTTGGGGCTACTCAGACGTGGCCTCAAATGTAAATGCCTTCCGCCTTCCCGATTAGCAGCCGGGCCAGGAGGCAGCAGCTGCTGAACCCCGGTTTCTCGGCATCTCCTCTCTGCCCAGCATAGCACACCTTGCCAGGGGAGCATCCCAGTAAGTGTTCATGCAGGGATTACCCAGGTCTCGTCGATGACTTTCTCTAGCGTTGTCATCTCCACCTCAGTGAAGATCTGCTCCATCTCTGGGATGAGCCGGGCGCCCCTGTAAGCCAGGAAGGAGACGGTGAGCCCAGGGGAGAGAGGGATCTGGGGTGTGGGCATGGGAAGCTGATGGACTTCCAGGCTTGGCAGGACCGAATAAGGAAGAAAATCGAAGGGGCTGCTCACTTGAGGAACATGCTGGAATGGTTGAGGAGATTATCAAGGGCAGCCAGCCGTTCAGGCCACTTCTTGCGCTCTTCTACCCGAAAAAACAACCCGTGGCATAGCTTCCTCAGCTCAGTCAGCTTCTCCTTCAGCATCTGACGGATGCAGGGTGAGAGTGGGCAGAGGGGGTTGAAGGGATGAGAGGCTGGCCCTGAAGCCGGCCCCGCGTCCTTCTCCTGGCCTCACACCCCAGCTCTCCTCACCTTCTCCGACCTTCTGCCTGTAAAGAGCAAAGCGAGGGCTCCCATCCCCCCCACCACGTCCTGGGAAGCCGCTTACCACTGTGGTGGCCCCAAAGCCCTCGTCCTCCAGCCAGGCGGAGGCAGCGCCGAGTTTCCCAGAGATCTCCTCGCGCTGCTCCTCTGTGGACACTTCCTGGTACTCGGGTTGGTACAGTTTGTCCTAGAGAGGTGCACACGGGCCCAAGCATGCACCGAACCCCAAGAGCAGGGCTCACAGAGGCAGACCCTCCTCAGACACAGGTCCCGGGGCAGCTGTGTCTCCCAGCCCACCAACCTGGGTCTCAAAGATAAAAGCTTCCAAGCTGTTGGCAGCCTTTTCCCGTTCCTGCTTCTCTAGGTCTCGGGACGTCAAGTCTTGAAGTCTGTGGGATGACAGAAGCAAGCACGAGGGAGAGAGCATGTTGACCTCAGACCCTGGGGCAGACGGCTCTCCCTCCCATGGGTGCCACTGCCCTTACCACCCTGTGCGTGCATGCTCACACACACACACGCGCACGTTTCTACTCACTTTTGCACTGAGTGGGCCAGCTCATCCTCGGGCAAGTCAGGCAGGTCCAGAACCACCAGCTCCACCCCAATCTCCTCTACCATTCTTTGCTTCCGGGCAGGCTTCTGCTTCTTTTCTTCCTCTGGGGCTGGAGGGGCAGCCTCAGACCCTGCCTCCTTTTTCTCACTTGGCTTCTGGTGGGGGAAAGAAACGAGGAGGTCAGGAGAAGCTCAGGTCCTTTTATTCCCCACAGGCAGGCATCTATTCCCTTCGCCTCCGGCTCACCTGGGCCTCAGGCTTTTCCTCGTTTTCTTTTTCTGTGGCCTTTTCTTCCTCAGGAACCGCAGCCTCCTTCGGCTCAGTGGGTGGGGGCGGAGAGGTGTCCTCCACTGGGGCCTCCGCCTCCTCCTTGAGCTCCGCTTGCTCTCCAGGCTCATCCTTGCTCCCCTCAGCAGGGCTCTCCTCTTCCTCCTGGGAAAAAAGAGGTCCCCAGCAGAGCCTATGGATGAATCGCTCAGCCGGCAACGCCAAATCCCCCAGGCTCTGCTGCAAAGGGGCCTGCTGCTCCCAGCACAGCCTGGGGACAGGCAGATGACCACAGGGTCACAGGCTGTGCAGACTACGGCAGGCGGTCCGGTCGGAGGAGCAGTGCTTCGAGATGAAGGGAATGTGCCCTGGAGCCCGAGCACAGGGACAGCTCAGGGTCCAGAGGAGGGTATGGTTCACTCGGCAAGGGCCCGGGTAAAGCGGGGAGGGCGGGTCTAGTCAGTCCTAGGCAGCTGGAATGTCTGCCCCAATCCCTCCCTGCCTCTGTTGCTACTGCCCGGCCCCATTCACCATCCTCCAAGCTCCCCTGGCTCCGTGCTGGCCTTACCTGGACAGTGTCTGTACCATTCTCTTTAGTGTCTGGTGTGGTGCCACCTCCAAACAGGCTGGAGATGGTGTTGCCAAGTTCTAGGAGGAAGAAAACCCAAAGACTCAAAGGGGCCACAGCGGTGACACCACCTCCTTGCCCAAGGGCAAGGCCTGCCCGCCTCCCCCAAAGGCACACAAGTACATCCTCTCTCACACATACACGTGCACGCACACACACACACTCATCTCACTGGTCAAGGTAGATTCCTCCTCTGGGCTGTCCTCCACCAATGTCTCAAACACAGACTCCACCTAGAAACAGGGATGCGAGGTGACGAGACGCACACGCTAACCCACCTCGTCCCCACAAACGTCCTGCCACAGTGGGTGTCTACTCACACACATCCACGTGACCCGTGGCGGTGCTGGCCTATTCCCTCACCCGCCTTCTTCTAAGGGATCTTGAATCAAGTCATCACTACCCCCCTGGATTATGAGCCCTCCTGAGGACTGGGTCATAGCTCCTTCTTTCCCTCACGGCCTTGCACTTCTCCACTTGACAACAGAATGGGCCGTGATTTCCCACGGTACCTTCTAAAAGATGTTAACACCCAGAACTACTTTTTTTTTTTTTTTTAAGTAGGCTTCATGTCCAGCGTGGAGCCCAGCACAGGGCCTGAACCCACAACCACGAGATCAAGACATGAGCTGAAACCAAGAGTTGGACTCTTAACTGACTGAGCAACCCTGGCGCCGCCCGCCCCCCCCCCCACCCCCCCCAGCCCCGAACCATTCTTTGAGAACGGATTACTTGGCCATTCTACAGATCCTGAAATGTACAACATCTGTAACTTTTTATAGGCCCTGACCCACCAGGTCCCTGGTTAGCTGTGTTTAGAGCCAGGACTTATCCACCTCCGTAAGCCTTTCCCGCTTATCATGTTCTAATACCAGGTGGAACCGCTCTGCAAAGGCTGGTGGGGCCTGGACCCTTGCCCTGTACCCACGGTCTCATTCTGCTCTCACCCTGATGAGGCTGAGCACGCCACTCTCATCCAGGTTGAAGTGAGCCTTGATGCCCTTGGACTCGTAGTCGGGATACTTCTTGAAGCTCTCACCCACACCTTTCAGCTTCACTGTGGTCAAATTCTGGGAGCCAAATACCCTGGTTGGGGAGGAGAGAGCAAGTCCAGGGAACTCAGCCAGCCAGCCTCCAGCCTTTGACTACAAGGCCTCCCAGCACAAAATGTTGGGCCCTCCAGAGAAAATGCTCACCCCAATCCTGACCGCACAGCCCGCTTCCCCGTCAGCCCCGTGGCCCCAGATCCTCCCTTCTGGAGCCCCCACCTCGCCCCACCCTCTCACCGAAGATCCTCGGGCCCCAGGAAGCCCAGGTCACCATAGTTGATGTGGAAGTTAAAGTCATGGTTGTAGCGGTTAAAGGTGATGACTTTGCGTTGAGGGTAGGGCCCCATTCGGGAGAAGAGAACACGCTTATTGTGCTTCAGGCTGCGAACCCCAGGCTCCTCCTCCACCTCCCTTGTGAACTCCACCTACACAGCAGGCAGAGAGGAAGCACACTGGAGAGCCAGAACAGGTTCTGGGGTAAGGGTACGTGGAGACTGTCAACTGGCAGAAAACAAGGGTACAGGCTATGGCAGACGAGAGAAACCACCCTCGGTAAGGTGATCAGACAGGCCTACTCACCAGGATGGGGTAGATCACCGCATCTCGCACTACAAACGGCTTCACCTTGAAGGCTTTACTGAGCGCAGCTGCCTGGTATACAGCCCCCATGGCAGCTGCTTCGTCTGCGTTGATGTTCTTCCCCAGTTCCTCCCTGCAAAAGTCCTGCGCTTTAGCACGTTTACTCTGGAGCACCCAGCCTGGCCGCCCTCTCCGCAGCCCTGGCCCCAATGCCTCAGCACCCACACTCACTTGCCCACAGCCTTCAACAGCACCTCCTGAACTTTGGGGACCCGAGTGGCCCCACCAACCAGGATCACCTGCTCAACCTCATCCTACAGACAGAGAATGGGAAATGGAATGGCACATCATCAGCCCTCCTCCTCGGCACCGACGCATCCGGTGACATTCGTGCCCCCTCCCCCCTGCCACCTAACCACTTTCTATCCCACATGCCCCCCACCCCACGCCCACATCTCACTACCCCCTCACCAAATTCATTTCGGCACTCTGGAGGGCCTGCTGCACAGGCCCGGGCACCCGCTCAAATAAATCTGCACACAACTCTTCAAACTCCGCACGGGTCACTTTTGCCTTGAAGTCCACATCATCCATCAGGCCCTCGATCTAGGAGGAGGATGGGGCAAGTCAGAGCGCCCACCCAGGTCCTCCTCTTTGGGGGGGCAGGTCAGAAATCGAGGGAATTGGACTTTGGGAGAATGGTAGGAGGCCTGGGAAGAGGGATGGGCCACACCGCACACAAGGGGCCTAGCTCAGGATGGAGAATATTTGCCCTCGACCAGCCATGAGTGGGCACCTGTGCCATGTGATCAGCGTTGGCACTCAGGACGGTTTTGAGTCGATTCGCCTCCCGTAGCAGCTTGGCCATGGCACGGGGGTTCTCCCGCACATCCTTAGCTCCCTGGCCCTTCCGCTGCTTGTTGAAAAGCCTTGCCAGGTGCTCACGCAGCCGGAGTTCCATCTCCAAGCCCCCCAGGGTGCGGTCAAATCTATCCAGGGAAAAGAGACAGAAAAAGTGTGAGGAACACACAGTGTCCCTTCATCGACCTAGGAACCTCACCTTCCTCCCACGTGGCTGACACCTCAGTGGGAGTTCACGTGCGTATCCAATCCACCGTACTTACTGGGCATTGACTATCTGTTTGTCTCTGGATATGCAATTAACAGCAAAGAGACAGGGAACCTGCTGTCAAGAAGCTTACAGTCTAGCATCGAACAATTACACGAAAAAATATGCCAACCACCCCGAGTTATAAGGGAGACAGACAACAGCGTTAGAAGACGTGGAAGGGAAATGCCCCCTATTTACAGACGCCATAGAAAGTTCCGTGGAGATGTGATGCCTGAGCTGAAACCTGCAGGATTGAGTGGAGTTAATGGGTTGAAGAGAAAACAACCCTAGATGGAGGGAACAGTGTGCATAAAGACCCTGAGGTGAGAAACAGCCCAATGAATAAGTTCCAAAGGACAGGCATGGTAGAACTCAAAAAGCAAAGGCTCTGGGTAGAGACAAAAGGGAGGAGTCAGAGCTCTCACAGGCCACGATAAAGGTCTGGAACCACTAAGTTTTTTTTTTCCTTTGGAAGAGAAAGCTGGCAGGAATGTGGGCACGTGCGAGAGCAGGGGAGAGGGGCAGAGAGAGAATCTTAAGCAGGCTCCAGAGCCAAATCAAGAGTCCGACGTTCAACCGACTAAGCCATCCAGGCACCCTGCCACTGAAGGCTTTTAAAGAAATAGACTATACTCAGGTTGGCGTTTTGAAAACAACCTTCTGGCTACAACGTGGAGAAAGAACTGGAGGGGGGCCACAGTGAAGACGGGGAGACCTTCTATAGTAACCCTGCAGGCCAGAGATGATGGAAGCTGGGACTAGAGTGGTGGAGGAAGAACCGCACAGAAAAGAACGGCTCAGAAAATCAGACCACGTCACCAGTAAGTACGCTGAAAGTGACAAGAACAAGCAAATGACCGCATCGGACACTGCGCACGGTCGGTAGCCCCACGGATTTCCTAAGTAATAGCTCTCGGTAAGTTCCCTGCCTTTCAATCTTCCCAAACTGTCCCCTTCTCTCTCCATCTTCCCCCGGTTCTTCCAAGAGGTACCCTACAGTGACCGATGCTTCAGGAGAACATTCATGCAGGGAGCAGGAAAAGGAGGCAGCTGCCCCTCCAAGAAGAAACCCCCGACCCGAGGGTGTCTCAGCAAGTACCCACTTACCCCACTCCCCGGATCTGCAGCTGTGGCTGCATCCCCGCCTCCTTAGTCTTCACCGTCTGGTAGGTGACAATGGTGCACACGGTGCTGCCAGAGCCCATGTCATAGAACATGACGTTCTGTGGAGACACCGAGACAACTGTCACGGAAACCTTCTCTAATTCCAAGGTGCTGTATCGACTCTCCACTGAAGGCCGAAAAGCCCCAACGCTGGCCGAGAGGGGCCTGGTGTTGCATTTTGTCAAGGGCTAGTCGTGCAAACGAGATGCAAAACAGAGTCAAGCGGTCTCCGTCGTCACAGCCAGCCAGCCAGCCTCCAAGTCCGGTGAGAAGTTCCTCCCCAGCTCACCTGGGCAGTGGCGTTGATATCTTTCCGGCGGAAGACGCCGTAGCTGAGGGCGGTGGCGGTGTTGTCATTGATGAGCTGTAGCACTTTGAGGCCAGCCATGCGAGCTGCCTGCAGCACAGCTCGGCGCTCGGCCTGATTGAAGAAGGCTGGCACGGTGATCACTGCATCCTTGATGGGCTGCTCTACAGAGGGCAACAGACCAGGGTTCCCACCAGCTCCATACTCAAGACGACCCTTTCCGAGTCTTGCTACTAGTGACCTTCTGGGCCAAGTAACTCTTTGCTATGTGGGGCTATTCTGTGCATTGTAGGATCTCGGGCAGCATCCCTGGCTTCTTGCTCATTAGATGCCAGTAGCAGCTCCCCAGTTGTGACAACCAAAGATGTCCTCAAATATGGCTGGCTGTTCCCTGGGAGGCAAAACTGTCCCACTGAGACCCTAGGGAACCTGGCCACCGCTGGCCCCACCTTAGCCACTCACCTGCAAAATCTTCAGCCAGGGAACGTGAGTAATTGAGGACCATGCCGAGTACCTCCTCAGGTGAGAACTGTAGCTGCCTGTGGGGAGGGGATGAGTTAAAGGCAAGGACAACCATGAGCAGAGGAGCCCATGAGGCCCACTGAGTCCACTGTCCCCAGCACAACACTCACGGACTGATCTGGAAGTGCACAGTCTGCCTCTGTGGGTCAAAACCTAGCTCATGCTCTGGAAAACGGGCTCTGTAAAGGGCCACATGGGGGTTTCCCTCCTGCTTCCCCAAGAGGTGCTGGAAGTAACGCAGTGTCGCCTTTGGATTCTTGATGGCCTGAGAACAGATAAATAAGGAATATGGCGTGAGGTTCCCAAGTCCACCATCACCTACCTCTCACATCAGAGGCTGGTAAGAGAACAGGCTCTGGGGTCTGACATCTCTTTTCTGCCCATCGCTTATGGGAAGGGGGTGGGCTGTTAGCTCACCATGCTTGCTGCACTGTCTCCAAAGAATCTTTCATTTTCTTTCAGGGTCACAGTCACTGGGGTTTTCCTCCGGGATTCCCTGAAAAAAAAGAGACACAGGGCCCAGGTGCCTACAGCAGGATGTGGATTCAGGAGCCTCAACACCCCAAATACAATCACTTAGACACCAGCCTGTTGTGGGCCCTAGCAAGAACACACACGGGCTTGGAGCACAGACTTCCCTCTTCCCCCACCCCTGACACTGGGGCTGCCCTCACTTGTTCAAGACAATTTCCATGGGCACTCCGGGTTTGACGATGGCCACCTTCATGGACTCGCTGCCCAGGTCCACAGACATCACTGCCAGCGTGTCTGAAAAAGAAAGAGATTTGTTGATTACCCCCTGTTCCCCAACACTCCTGAGTCCCCTCTAACCAAAGCACTTCACCCTCCAAAGAGAAGGAAAGATAGCAAAGATAAAACCCTAGGTTCAGCAACTCAAGAGTCCAACTTCCAACTAAAAGCCTCCTCTCCCACCATAGTTCATTCATCGATTCTTCTTTTGAGCCCACTACTGGGGTACATACCACTCAGTGCCAACAGATCTGCCAAGAGCACAGCCATCAAGGCCCAACAGGCTAGTCTCCTTGGCCTCTGCCTCCTGACGGTGGCTGCCATTGTGCCTCTGAGGGAGGAGAAAAACAACACTTGTAACCGGATGCCCTGAGTGAAGAAGACAGAAACTCATCCCAGAACAGAGAAGCTTTAAGATTCATACTCCACCGTCACCAGGGGGCAAAGGGGCCTACATCCCCCTCCCCGCCCTCCAGATAAGGACCCAGCACTCTAATCACACAAAGGGTCCTGGACTCCATCCACCACATCCCTAAACAGGGAAGGTACCGGGACAGGAGAAAGGAGACCAGAGCCTTCCGTCCACAGCATAGGCTGTAACTGGCTCACCCTAGCACTGCCCCTGCTGTTAGACACCTGGGGTGCGGCCAGGGATCCCCGCCCAGAGCTCAACTGCCTCCCTACACCTGGAGCTCTCCCGCTGGCGGGGAAAGCCAGGCCGGGCCTGGACGGGAACTGAGAAGTGGTGACGTTGGAGGAGGCTGGGATGTTAGAAGGGCCTGTCTCCTCCTCGGTATCCTTTCGGGTTGTCCCGCCCGCCGCCCGTTCTCCATCCCAACCCCCCGCCTCGCTGCCTACACAGACGCCGTGCCTGCAACGGTAAGATTCCTCGCCGGGCAGGTACCGAGTCCCCCGAGTTCACCTAAGCGTCACCTGGCGAAGGCGGCGGCTCCCACCCCCGGAAACGCGGCCCGGCCCTCCCCTAAAGCGTGGGGGCGCCCCGGGACCGAGCTGCGGGGTCAAGCGCACCGGCGTCCGTGCGGCCCTTGCTCCCGCTACCGACCCGCCCCCGGAGCTAGCACGTTGCCTCTCCTAGGAGGGGTGGCCGGCTCCCATCGCCATCCCCAACCCCGTTACCGCTTGCCTGCGCTCCTGCGGCCCCAGCTCTGGGACAAACGCGGCGGCGGACGTACCCACGAGGCCGGCAGGGCACCCCCAAGCCCGCGCCCTTCACAACTCCCCTCGGTTTGCAAACTGTTACATTAGCCACCAATCTCTCCGCGGCGTCTCGCGCACCAGCCGGCCCCGGACGCGGCGCGCGCTCATTGGAGCCTCGACCGCCCGGCCCTGCGCCGCGCGCCGGACCCCGCCCCCATCGCCGCGGCGCGCGCTCCCATTGGGCCACGTCCTAGGCCCGCCCCCTCCTCCGTCGCCGGCTTCAGGCCGGAGGCTGCTGAGGGGGCCAGTACGCCAGTTGTGGGTGGGAAACGGCCGACGCCGGCTCGGGATTGGGCCACGTCATGGGGCCTGGCGCGCGCCCCGGTGCGTTCCGGGACCTTTCCGGCCTCGGCGCTGGATGCCGGACTGCCGGTGTCGGGAGTGACTTGTGCCCGGTGCAAGTGAGCACCCGGACAGTCCCGCAGTCGGTCCCCTTACTCCGGTCACCAGGGGAGCCCCGGCCGAGGAGCAGGAATGACCGGCATCCCCTCCGCAGCCACGCGGAAGAGGCTCGCGCTTGCTGGTTGGTATTGAACTGCTTAGGCTTCGGATAGAAATCCAGAATGGCTACGCTTCAGGCTTGGTCCACCCCCACCTTCGTTTCACCTTAAAGACACCAAGACAGAACTTCGCTGGTGGGACAGAGATAACAGAACTTGGCCTGGACCCCTTACTCTAAGACCCATTTTTCTGAGACAGAATATTCCAAAATGGAAAGCGCTGCACGCAAAAGACACTTTTATCTATGAGGCTGTGATCAACTGAGCATAAATGCATCACCTCATGTTTCCGTTCCTTTAAATCTTGTATATCTTCTTTTTTCCTGCTTCTGTCAGAATTAAAGTATCTCGGGCAGGTTTGGCGCTCCTCCCTCCCTTCTGTGTACTTCATAGCCTAATGGAAGTGTGCACAGCGCTTGGAGAGCTCACTTTTCTTTTTTCAACCTGCCCCACCCCCACCCCCACCCCACCCCCGTTTTGTTGACCTGAGCGCACTTTTCTTAAATGTGGAAAATCGGTCTCCTGTATCCTCCCTCTTCCGAAATCGACTCCTAGCCTCCCTTCGCAGAAGGTTCCCTAGAAGGTCCTGGCTGTAACGGCCGGGACATGTTTAAGGAACTCTTAACCTGTTCCTTTCCCTACATTTTTCATGATGCTTAGGGAGGCAGGGTAGTCAGGTGTCTGTGCTTGGAAGATAAACACATCTACTAGTAGTATCAGGGAGAGGTCTATTTTTCTTCCCTTTGTGGACTGTTCAGTCTTCGTATAGAGACCTTGGTAGAAATAAGGGGAAATAAATCCCTTTGATACCATGCTCAATCTCACTCTTTCTGGAATTATCTACTGTTAACAGTGTGGTGTGTAACCTTCCAGGCCTCTTCCTGTGCATTTACGGACATTTGTTGAAATCTGTAACTTTTGCTTTCTTTTTAAATGATAAAATGTTGTGTAATGAAGTTTATTTGCAGCTTGCATTTTCTCCCCCTTTTTTTGAAAGTAATAACATCACGGAGCTTTTTCCGGATCAGTGTGTAAAGATTCACCTCATTGTTTACTGCTGTAGAACATTCCATAGCATGGGGGTTGGTCAGCCACAGTGATGGATATCTAAGTTGTCATTTCAGTTCTATGAGACATGCTAAGTTGTCATTTCAGTTCCACAGAGAAAGATTTTGTTACTGTATGACTGACCCAACTTTTGGGTAGCAGTCTGGTAGGATAGATTCCATCCATTTCAAACAGATTATTCATTTCTAATATTTATTGGGCCTCTGTCAGATATAAGCATTGCACTAGGTGTGGGATTCCAGAGATGGGGATGACCATGTCCTTGCCTTTGGAAAAGTCAGTCTGTTGGGAAACATGTTTATGGTTTCAGTGCACTTATTTATTTGTTTTTTTTTTAGTTTATTTTCTGAGAGCGAGAGAGGAAGGGGCAGAGAGAGGGGGAGAGGATCTGAAGCGGGCTCTGAGTCAACAGCAGAGGGTCCGATGTGGGGCTCGAACTCATGAACCTCGAGATCATGCCCTGAGCTGAAGTTGGACGTCCAACCGACTGAGCCACCCAGGTGCCTCTCAGTGTACTTACTAAAAACCTTTTGAATGTGTGCAAATTGGGACACTAAGAAGGTCAGTTTGATCTGCTCCTAAATGAGCTCCCATCCTCGGGTTATCCTTGGTGGGAGTACAGTTTTGCTGCAGCTATGGTTTTCGACCTGGGTATCTGTCCCCTTGGGAGGTGCAGCAGGTGCGAGTGCTCTGGAGAGTCACCTGTTTTGTTTTCTGACCAGAGAGGACCCTAGTGTTTCACAAGAACAAGTTGTAAAATGATGGGAAAATGTTAAGGTAAAACACCTGATTTAGATTGACGAAGGCAGCTGAATTCACTAGTTCTCACTTAGAACAACATGTTAAGAACATTTGAGGACTACATCGCTTCCCCCACCCTGAGCAGAAACCCTAAAGTTGCCATCTTGCAGGACATGTGCAACTGTCAGAAGATTAAAGTGAACACATTAGCAGGAGCATGTGCATACGTTATAAACCACGCATGTTACATCATGTGCTGAGGGCAGTGTTAATCAGGACAAACATCCTGGTTCAGGAGAATTTTAAAAATTAGTTGTCAGGGCACCTGGGTGGCTCAGTCGGTTAAGCGTCCGACTTCAGCTCAGGTCACGATCTCACGGTCCATGAGTTTGAGCCCTGCGTCGGGCTCTGGGCTGATGGCTCAGAGCCTGTGGAGCCTGCTTCCGATTCTGTGTCTCCCTCTCTCTCTGCCCCTCCCCCGTTCATGCTCTGTCTCTCTCTGTCTCAAAAATAAACGTTAAAAAAAAATAAAAATAAAAAAAATTAGTTGTCATTCAGCAACTTCCATCTTAGGTTTAGGTAATGTTTATATATATTCACTAAGAGACTGTTTGTAATATCTTTATTCATAACGGCCCCAAATTGAATATTACCTAAATGCCTATCAATAGTTGGATGGGTAGGGGTGCCTTGGTGGCTTAGTCGGTTAAGCATCCAACTCTTGATTTCAGCTCAGGTCATGATCTCATGGTTCGTGAGATCAAGCTCCATGTTGAGCTATGCACTGACAGCTCAGAGCCTGCTTGGGATTCTCTCTCTCTCTCTCTCTCTCTCTCTCTCTCTCAAAATAAAAAAATAGTTGGTAAATAAATTGTGGTGAATTCACACAATATAATTCTATACAGCAATGAAAATGGTCTATGATTACAGTCTGCGACTTAACTAAAGCCCACAAAGCTAATACTGAGTGAAAGAAGCCAGAAGCTAAAGGGTACATACTTTATGATTTCAGTTATATAAAGTTTAAAACCAGGCAAAACTAAGCTATGGTGATAGAGGTGGAGACGGTACTTACCCTTGTGGGGTGCTAGTGTTTAGAAGAGGACATAACACGCTTCTTGGGGGTGCTTGCCGCGCTCTGGTTACCATGCTGGTTGCAATGGCTTTGTGAAAATTTAATGGGCTATGGTATGTATGCTTTTCTATACATGTTATACCTTAATAGAATTTTTAGAAGTTATTTTAGACAATTTTTAGAAGTTATTTTGTGTCACTCAAAAGACTAGAAGGTTTGATTTTGCTGGAACCCTGAGACGGGGGAAAACTCACTTTTAGCAGGAGAGGCTGTACCTAGATAAGTTTTTTTTTTGCTTTTGTTTTTATTTTCTATTTCTTCACCAGTGGTTTTAGAATTACAAAAGAAATGTGATTGAAGAAAACTGAAGAACATAGGAAAAACAAATAGTAAAATAAAAATCACCCACAATTCCATTTTTTAAATTAAACACTTAGCATTCTGATGTATATGCACACACTTTAAACTTTAATGGAGATAATATTTTGTGACTGTAATTCCGTTAGTTTTCCTATGTCATTTTTCCTCTACAGAATTTTCAGTGGCTATTTTTATAGGCTTGTATAAAGAACTACAATAATTTTATTTTCTAACATTAGTATTTGACAATTATGTTGCTTCCTTTTTTCCTTCTATTATAAAATCGCAGTAGACACTTTTATTGACAGATATTTATGCAAATCTGTCCCCTATAATCTACTTAGGATAAATTCCTAGAAGTGCCTATGCAGGCTTAAATTCCTCTTTAGGCATTTGATACATATTGCCGAGTTGCCCTCCAGAAAAATTTACCATATGCACTACCAACAGCAGTGAATGACAGCCCCGGTATCTTTAATAATACTGTTAAGGATACAGGGGTGCCTGGGTGGCTCAGTTGATTAAGCATCTGACTCTTGATTTCGACTCTGATCATGATCTCACTGTTCATGAATTTGAGCCCCACACTGAGGAATGCAGAGCCTGCTTGGGATTCTCTCTCTCTTTCAAAATAAATAAAACTAAAAAACATTGGAAAAAAATACTGATGCACTTCTCCAGTCCTGGTATTATGAATTTGAATTGGATGGAGTGAGGAGTGGATGAGGAGACAAAGTACTGGGGACATTTCCCAGTTTGCATTGAGATGGGAATGATTATGTGTCCAGAGAAAGCAAGGCTTTTTGTGTTCTTGAATTCTGTGATTTCACGAACACCTAGAAAATCACTCAGATTTATGAACAAATTTATGGAATTGACTTCTAAAAACAAAAATTTAAATCAAGCACCCAGGGGTGCCTGGGTGGCTTAGTCGGTTGAGTGTCCGACTTCGGCTCAGGTCATGATGCCACGGCTTGTGAGTTCGAGCTGACAGCTCAGAGCCTGGAGCCTGCTTCGGAATATGTGTTTACCTGCCCATCCCTTGCTCATGCTCTGTGTCTTTCTCTCTCTCAAAAATAAATATTGTTTAAAAAATAAACCAAGCACCCAGAATATGGGGCTTCAGAGTTGGACAGACCTGGATTTGCCTGTAAGCACTACTTCCTACCTGTGTGACTCTAGGCAAGTTGTTTAGCTTTCCTGAGCCTCAATTTCCACATCATTAAAAGCGACATGCTGGTACATGCCTCACAAGGTTGATGTACAAGGGGGTAAAGTGCTTGGTAGAGTGCTTGGAACATCCTAAGCACCAAGTACACGTTAGTTAACCACTTGTTTTTATTATTACTCTAGAGAAATACAACTTAAAAATGGGCACTACTGCAGTTAAAAGCTTGGTTAAGTGCTTTGCCAAGTTCATGGAATTTCCTCTCCTTTTTTTTTTTTTGGCCAGATTTTCACAATCAATAATGAGCTAATTGCTTCCTCCTGTTTCCCTGTAACTTTGGAACCTGTATGGGGAGACCTCTGAGTTTGTTGCTGAAGCGGAAACGTTAGCTGTCCTGTTGCTAAAGTGGAAACTTTTGATAGCCTTTAGGGGTTAAGAGAAAAAAACCCAGACTTTTCAGTAGTCTAAAAAATGGTTTTCTACCCAGAGAGCCACTTGAGGCAGGAAAAAAACAAAAAAACCAAAACCTGATAGAAAATAAAAGTTTGAAGCCAAAACAAGAAAAGTTCCTGTTTTGCTCCAGTGAATATGACTGTTTTATACATCATGGGCAGCATTTTGCTAATGCAGAAAAGAGGCCGTTGCTAGGCAATCCTTGATTCTGAGTTGCGATCCCTTTAATTTCAAGCTAAAGACTTGAATTGCTTCTTTAGTCCCTTCAGAACTCAAAGTTCTCCAAATGCAGAACTGTAACAATTAGTACATCATTTTCTGTGTAGTTTCTCTGCTTATCTTCCTCACTATACTGAAGTTCCTGGATTCAGACAAGTATAACAAAAAGACAAATCCTGGTGTGTGTTCTGACAAGTACAGCCTAGCTTCACACTCCAGAAAAGCATCTAATTAAAGGTTAGGGAACTGAAGAACTTTGATGTGCTTGCCCAGAGAGTCACTTGAACCTCATAGAGACTCCCGTTTCTCACCGGAGATAATGATACTTCTGTAGATGGTTGCTAGGAAAGTCCATAAAAAGTGAAAGCACTCTGTTAGGTATAATTAATTGTATGAAATTCAGGGCTGGTTACTGGCAGTCATTTCTATGTCTGTCTCCCATGGTGGTTGAGCTCCCTAAAGGGCAAGAACCACCTCTTGTTCATATTTATATTCTGGGCATTTAGTACAATTGCAGGGATAGTGAGTACTTGATACATGTTTGTCTAAAGGAGGAAGGGAAGGAAGGCAGTGAGTCTGAAGAAGTGCAGTGGGTCACCAATCCCTGCCTTTGTACCCTCATCAATAAGACCAAATGGGCATCGGCCTTCCCAGGTTCAAATAGGAAGTAGGAAAACTCTGGACCTCTGCCGTTAGACAGTAGGGGGAGCACCTGAGTCAACAACAAAGATGCCACTCTGCTGTTCACGTCTCTATATTTCACATTGCTTGTTTTCCTTTCTTGAAAAGTGACTTATGTACAACCTTGTGTTCATTTCAAGTGTACATGGTGTTTATATACATTACAAAATGGTTACCACATAGATCCAGTAAACCATCTGTGGCCATACAAAGTTTGTGCAATATTATCGACTGTGTTCCCTATGTTGTACATTACATCCCTGTCTTTTTTTTTTTTTTTTGTAAATACCTCTTAATCCCCTTTATTTCACCCATCCTTCACCCCTTGTCCTCACATCACTGCTTTTTTTTTTTTTAATGTAAACTCTGCATCCAACATGAGGCTTGAACTCATGACCCTGAGATCAAGAGTCACATGCTCTACCAACTGAGCCAGCTAGGTGCCCCCCACATCACTTCTTTTAACATGTTATTCATAGTCTTCACGATTGACGTAACACACTTGCAAAAATTCTGATGAGTAGTACAAAATATACTCAGCAGGTGAAAGTGGGTCCAGGCTACTCCCCATTTATACTTCTGCACATGGGTTTGGATGTTGAAACTGTGAAAGAGGAAAGAAATCTGAGCTAGAAGTCAGGAAATCTATGTGCTATACAGTTTCTTCCCCTCACTTCTCTCTTTAGCAAATGGACACTACCTTTCCCGTCAACCAGATTGAGGAGAGGCGGGGGTAAGAGGAAAATCGTCCACATTTATTCCTTCAACCAAACACGAAGCCTCTACCGGGCTCTGTTAGGACTGGTCATGGTAAACAAAACACAGCCCCCGCGTTCTGGGATCTCCAGCTGGTGGGAATAAAGATAAAATTTTCCGGAAATAAAAAGCTGTGGGGGAGAGAGATGCAAAAACAAACTTCACAGATACCACATAGTCACTTTTTCATATGTCCGTATGATCTCAAAATGTCACTCCTGTACAGAGCTCCTTGTGACGCCAAAGTGTACACCTACAGTTTTCCCCAGGAACACTTGCTTTAGCCAGAGATGTAAATGGTGGGTGGCCATGGAATATCTTAGACACTTGCCACTTGTTCAATCACTCAGCTCCCAGAGCTGCCACTTCCAGGCCTTTTCCCACGTTCGGCTTATGTCCCATACCCTCCCACTACGGAAAGGGAAAAAATGCCCACCTTCTTGAGAGTTCCTGCCCCACAAGTATTTCCTAGCTTCGTTAAGAAACAGATTTTACATGTCTAATTCATGCCACACTGACAGAGGGACACAAAAACGAACCTAAGACACTGTGGTGCGCAATCCGTATCTCGTTGCAGACACAAACTTCTAACTTTATGTCTCTGCTCCTACAGCTGAAAAGCCAGTTTCATATACATTGGTTTATTCATGCCTCAAAACCGTCGTGGGAGGTCATAATCCGCTTGAGCACAGTGGGTTACAATTAAGGCGTGTGATAGTCCTCATCTTGATCCTTCAGTGCCCACGAATTTAATAAAGGAGGAAACTGATGCTCAAAGAGGTGAAGGGCCCAGCACTTCAGAAGCACTTTAGCCAGCGCAGGTACAGAGCCGGTAAACAGGCCAACAGCCGGGCGAGGGACCGGCGGGGAGTCCTACCTCACGCGGCCCCGCCCACTCTCCCCGCCGCGGGAAGCTGTCACCTGGCCGCCAGGGCGCATGTGCACTCAGGCCCCAGGAAGCTGTCGGCTCACGTGATCCTTCCGCCCCTCTCACATGACCTCTCTCCCAGAGGCGGGGACCTTCGGCCAAGATGGCGGCCTACCTGCAGTGGCGGCGTTTCGTTTTCTTCGACAAGGAGCTGGTGAAGGAGCCGCTGGGCAACGATGGTGCTGCTCCCGCGGCTGCACCTGCCTCAGGACCCGCTGCTTCTAAGTTCCTTTGCCTCCCTCCTGGCATCACTGTCTGCGACTCAGGCCGAGGGAGCCTCGTCTTTGGAGATATCCTTCCTCTGGAGCTGTCTGTTCCCTCCCCGGATCCCTGAAGAGATCCAGCTGGGATGGAATCTGTCGGTCAGAGGGGTTCGTGTTACGTGACACTTTCCTTTAGGTGGGCGCCCCGTGGCTCCTTCTGTGGCCTGAGGGAAGAAAGGAGGAAGTCCATTCTGTAACTTGTTGCCAACTGAGCAATCGTGGGCAAGGCAACCTCTTCGGGCTTCCATTTACTTCTCTGTGAAAGAGGTGTAAGATACCAGTTTGGCAAGGCTATTTTTAAGATCTATCTAAACAGCGTATGCAGGTTGGCTTTACGAGATGAATGTGTAAGGTGGCGTGATCTCTCCTGCCCAAATTGTGGGCAAGGAGATACGTGAGACTAGAAGTTGGCTGCTTTGTTCTTCATATTGTTGCTACTAAACTCTGGTCTCCGTTTTCACTGTTTTTAAGATGGAGCACTTTTAGGAGATAATATGTGGAGAAATTCTTGAAAATTTGAGAGAGATTAAATAATATATGTTAGTAGTTATCTGGGATCTGGTCTAAATAGAAGTCTCTCTCCTTGGAAAGGAGGTTCCTTGACTATTCTACACATATGGAAGGCCAAATCTGGTTCTTGCCCCGCTCTCTACAGCTTACAGGCTTCCAAGCCTACAAACTACGGGTGACACACCTATATCAGCTGAAGCAGCACAATATTTTGGCATCTGTTGGTGAAGATGAAGAAGGCATCAACCCCCTGGTGAGTCCCAGAAAGGAAGTGGGAAAGACCCAGGCCCTGGGAATGGTTGTTGGAGGGTGACTAGTATTCACATATCTGAGGTCTGTTCACAGGTAAAAATCTGGAACCTGGAAAAGAGAGATGGTGGCAATCCACTCTGCACTCGCATTTTCCCTGCCATCCCAGGAACAGAGCCAACTGTTGTGTCTTGTTTGACTGTCCATGAAAATCTCAACTTTATGGCCATTGGTAAGCGGAAGAAGGCAAAGCTAACACTCCATGGTTTTTATAGATTTTCTTCAGAGTTGCTTCTGCAGCTCGTCTTCGTTGTTTTAACGAGACCACTTTATGCTGAACTAAGGCCTTTGAGATAGTAAAGTTTGGAGCGGGAAAGCATTTAGTTTTGTTCTTTGAAAAAGAGCCTGTGTGCACCGATTTTTATGTTAACCATTGAAAGAGTTAGATATAAGGAGAAAGCTTGTTACTTCTTTTTTTAAGTTTATTTATTTTGAGAGAGAATGAATCAGGTAGAGGGGCAGAGAGAGAGAGAGAGAGGGAAAGAGAGAGAATCTCAAGCAGGTTCCATGCTGTCAGCACAGAGCCCGACGCAGGGCTCAATCCCACAAACCATGAGGTTATGACTTGAGCCGAAATCAAGAGTCAGATGCTTAACTGACTGAGCCACCCAAGCACCCTGAAAGCTTGTCACTTCTAACAAGTGCCTTAAATGGTCTTTTTCCCCTTCTGTGCTCCCTGATGTTTTCAGCCTCAGTGAAGTGCTGTTTCCTGGTCCCTTACAGGTTTCACAGATGGCAGTGTTACGTTGAACAAAGGAGACATCACACGGGACCGGCATAGCAAGACCCAGATTCTGCACAAGGGCAACTATCCTGTTACTGGACTGGCGTTTCGCCAAGCGGGAAAGACCACTCATTTGTTTGTTGTGACAACTGAGAACGTTCAGGTATGATGGGGGCCTGCACTGTTAGGGGCAGGCAAGAAAGGGGCCCATGATAAGGAAATGACGAGAGGTAGGATTCTTAAACTCTTCATCATGTAGCCTTGAGTCATTTGCCCAGCTTGATATTCTATTTTTTCACTTTAGAGGCAAGAAAGAGAGGAAAAGAACAATGGGCTTGTAGTGAAAGACCTGCTTTTTTCCCCCTAACTTGTTAAGTAACATCGGACACTGATGCACTTAATTTCTAACAGTCTACTCTCAAGTATGGTCTTGGTAAAAGTTCAAAATTATCGCATGTCTTGTAGTGGCAGTTTTCCTGTGGTTAGTGACCATACACACAGAGGGAGAAAATGTGGGGGATGGTAATGGACAAAGCAAGGAGCCAGGGAAAGTGTTACGGTGCTAAGGGTCAGAAAGAAAGAGAGCCGGTATGGAGACGGGAATACCTCCGGGGAGGCTTAGATGCCCCCTCCTGAAAGGGAGCCTGTTAACGCCTTTCTTCTTGCAGTCCTATATGGTTTCTGGAAAGGACTACCCTCGTGTGGAGTTGGACACCCATGGTTGTGGCCTGCGCTGCTCAGCTCTAAGCGACCCTTCTCAGGACCTGCAGTTCATAGTGGCTGGAGACGAATGTGTCTTCTTGTACCAGCCTGATGAACGTGGGCCCTGCTTTGCCTTCGAGGGCCATAAACTCATCGCTCACTGGTTTAGAGGCTACCTTGTCATCGTCTCCCGTGACCGGAAGGTTTCTCCCAAGTAAGGACTCCAGGGGGAAGGGAAAGGGAGAAGGCTGCACTTGTTCACCAGAATTAACGTGACTTTAAAACCCTAATACCCCAATCCTGTCAGTCTGCTACTTTGGTTTTCTGTACATTGTCCTCACACTTAGATTCAGTTGTAACATTTTTACTGAAAAAACGTATTTTTGCTACAGGTATTTGCTAAGTGCCCTAGAACGCCCCAGGGAGTTTTTGACCTGTTTTTGTCTTTTTTACTCTTCAGTCAAAACACACCGGGTGGCGGAACAAGGAAATGAACAGTGGAGAAGCTATAAAGGGCTGGGGAATGCAGGACACAGTATTTTTATTCTGAGCCACCTGAAAAGGGGTGGCAGGCTCTTCCTCATGATGGAAATGATCCGTGTCAGTGTTTATCTTCAGTCGCCACTAAGCGCAGTATCTCCCATATACCAGGTGCTAATTATATGAATGGGCGTTTGGATGTTCTTAATTTTTTAAGCCACCCCTTATGTTAATGGTAGGATCCTGAAAGGTACGATCAGGTCTGTGTGTTCTCTTCCTACAGCTGCCCGTGCAATGCTGCATTTATGGGATATGCTGCTAGAGGGGCCAGAGGGTGATTTGTTCTGGGCAGAGTAGGCAGCACCAAAGTTGTCATGGAAAGAGGAGCTGGTGCAAATAGCCGGTGCTTTTTCTTTCCCACACAGGTCAGAGTTTACCAGTAGGGACTCCCAGAGCTCCGACAAGCAGATCCTCAACATCTACGACCTGTGCAACAAGTTCATAGCCTATAGTGCCGTCTTTGAGGACGTAGTGGACGTTCTTGCTGAGTGGGGCTCCCTGTACGTGCTGACGCGGGATGGGCGGGTCCACGCGCTGCAGGAGAAGGACACACAGACCAAACTGGAGGCAAGGCCACCAGATTTCCAGAGCTGGCCACGGGCACCCAGACGCAGGTGTAGGAACAGGCTCCTCTTGGAGGCCAAGTCGCCTTGGCCAGGGTGTTTGTTTCCTTCCCTTTGGGGCACAGCCTTACCTAGCTCCCTTAGGACGGAATTACAAGGTAGATGGCCTGGGATGAGGTTTTAAGAGTAAAGTAATGGCTGAGAGCCTGAGTCCACTCTCAGGGTCCATTCTGTCTGCAGAGAGCCTTGGAAAGTAAGGCCATGTTGGACTTCGGGGTATCTGAGAGGTCTTGCCCTGTCTAGGATCTAGGCAGATCAGAAATCCAGGACCGTCTGGCTTGTGTGTTGTAGCTGCTTTCTGGTGGGGTGTCTCCTCAGGACTGCTTCTAGTAATTTTCTAATCTCTCTCCCCTTGCAGATGCTGTTTAAGAAGAACCTATTTGAGATGGCCATTAACCTGGCCAAGAGCCAGCACCTAGATAGTGATGGCTTGGCCCAGATCTTCATGCAGTATGGGGACCATCTCTACAGCAAGGGCAACCACGATGGGGCTGTTCAACAGTATATCCGGTTAGTCTTGGGTGCTTTAGGATATAGCTCTGAATGCAGCCAGATAGACTAACACCTGGGCTTGGGTTAGGGGAATGGACTCCACCAAAAGGAGCCATCCTTTTTCCCTGCAGAAACTGTGATGGCCCGGGTGAGAAGTTGGTACAGTTCACTGTAAAGGGACCATTTAGGGTCAAATGTTACATGACCAGGGTGCAGTGGAGCTGATGAGTATCTCTTGTTTTATAAAATTTTTTTTTTTCAACGTTTTTTATTTTTATTTTTGGGACAGAGAGAGACAGAGCATGAACGGGGGAGGGGCAGAGAGAGAGGGAGACACAGAATCGGAAACAGGCTCCAGGCTCCGAGCCATCAGCCCAGAGCCTGACGCGGGGCTGGAACTCACGGACCGCGAGATCGTGACCTGGCTGAAGTCGGACGCTTAACCGACTGCGCCACCCAGGCGCCCCTTTTTTTTTTTTTTTTTTTAATTTTTTTTTTTTTCAACGTTTTTTATTTTTATTTTTGGGACAGAGAGAGACAGAGCAAGTATCTCTTGTTTTAAACTTTATTTTGTTTTTACCTACGTATCTATATTTTTTAAGTAGGCTTCACACCCAATGTGAGGCTTGAACTCACAACCCAGAGATCAAGAGTCACATGCTCTACTGACGGAGCCAGCCAGGCACCTGTTCTTGTTTAGGCTGGCCTTTGTTAATATTCATTTTTGGGCACCTGGCTGGCACAGTTGGTAGAGCACACGACTCTTGATTTCAGCATCATGAGTTCAAGTCCCACATTGGGCACAAAGCTTAGTTTAAAAAAAATATATATCATTTTGACCTGATTCGTTCGTTTGTTTGTTTGTTTGTTTGTTTCTTTTGAGGGACACAGCACAAGTGGGGGAGGGGCAGAGAGAGATGAGGACAGAGGATCTGAAGCGGGCTCTGCACTGGCAGCAGAGAGCCCGATGGGGGGCTCAAACTCATGAACGATGAGATCATGACCTGAGCCAAAGGCAGACACTTAACCGACTGAGCTACCCAGACGCCCCTTGATTTGATTCTTTAAAGGGAAAGGGTATTCATCTCTTGGCTTCTACAGTTTCTTCCCTGGAAGAAACCCTAATTCTTGAAATTTTCTGCCCTACTAAGAGGTGGTGTGAACCTGTCTGGCCTCTCTACCTTTCTAGAATTCCTATCTTCAGCCAAGTTTAAGAACCAGTGCTGTGTTAGCCTTGCGTCTCATGTGGTCTGCAGTCTAGTAGCATTGATATCATCCAGGTCTTGTTAGAAATACAGATTCACAGGCCTCCCCCCAGACGTGCTGAGGATCTGCAAGTGATTCCTAGGCACATGAAAGAGAAGTACGCTGATCCAGATGCTGTTTGATGCACGTGTCTCTCTAGAACCATTGGAAAGTTGGAGCCATCCTATGTGATCCGCAAGTTTCTGGATGCCCAGCGCATCCACAACCTGACCGCCTACCTACAGACCCTGCACCGGCAGTCCCTGGCCAATGCTGACCACACTACCCTGCTGCTCAACTGCTATACCAAGCTCAAGGACAGTTCGAAGCTAGAGGAGTTCATCAAGGTGCAGGGTGGTGGTGGTGGTGGTAGATTCCCCGAGGGCCCCGCTGAGCGGGAGGTGGCTTTACCAGGGTTTGCCCCTTTTTCAGCAGATGCAGGGAGAAGAAAGGGCTCACCTTATTTGGGGACCAGGACCCTCTGGTCTATAAACTGGGAAGAGGAAGAGCCTTTCCTGCTAGTTCTCTCCTGTCTCCCTCTTGTTTTATGATGCTTGAACTTTTGAGGGTATGTAAGCTCAGGGAATTAACAGTGGTGGGCCCCTGGGTCCCCAGAGGTGTCCCTGTAATAGTAGGGGAAGAGGAAGACTTTAGCTCTTAAAAACTTACTGAGAAGTAGGAGGACCTAGTGTTTTAAAACCATGGACCTTCTTTAATTTTTTTTTTTGTCTCCAACCCTCCCGGCCTCAACTTTATTGTTATCTTAAGAATCTGTCAGGGGGCACCTGGCTGGCTCAGTTGGTAGCACATGCAAAACGATCTCCAGGTCGTGAGTTCAAGCCCCACATTGGGCCTAGAGTTCGTGTTAAAGGAAAAAAAAAAAAAAGAATCTGGTCTCAGATGCAGGTTTCCTCTCCCTTCCCCAACCACAACCTTTCTGTGAATGATTTTGTCTGACGTCTCCCTGGCAGACCAAGAGTGAGAGTGAAGTCCACTTTGATGTGGAGACAGCCATCAAGGTCCTCCGGCAGGCTGGCTACTACTCCCATGCCCTCTACTTGGCTGAGAACCATGCACATCATGAGTGGTACTTAAAGATTCAGCTAGAGGACATTAAAGTAAGTGAGACTCTTGACCCAGACAGAGACCTGTTCTTTTTCCAGGACATCCCCGGAATGACGAAAGTACTTCCTGGTGGGAAGGCAGGAGCATGCGCTTACTCTGCCCTTACCTCTCCACAGAATTATCAGGAAGCCCTTCGGTACATCGGCAAGCTGCCTTTTGAGCAGGCAGAGAGCAACATGAAACGCTATGGCAAGATCCTCATGCACCACATACCAGAGCAGACGACCCAGTTGCTAAAGGGACTGTGTACCGACTATCAGCCTAGCCTCGAAGGCCGAGGTGACAGGGAAGCTCCAGGCTGCAGGGTGAGACGTCAAGGAGAATGGCTTTTGGACAACAGGGATCACTTCCGGGGCCTCATGGATACCACACCCACTCACTCGGCCTCCTCTCTCCTCCCTTGCCATCCTAGGCCAACTCAGAGGAGTTCATCCCCATCTTTGCCAACAACCCTCGAGAGTTGAAAGCTTTCCTGGAACACATGAGTGAAGTACAGCCTGACTCCCCGCAGGGCATCTATGACACACTCCTTGAGCTGCGGCTACAGAACTGGGCCCATGAGAAAGAGCCACAGGTGAGGCCTGGCAAGAGCTGCAGCAGGTGCTGGAGAAGAGACAGCCCTTCCATCTTCCGTGGTTGCCTTTTGCTGCATTCTTTAGACCAGTGACCCCTCACCCTTGGGGGCTAACTGGTTCCTCCGTGAAGAGGCGGTCGAAGAGGCAGTTGACTTGCCTTGTCACAAGAGAGCTTTGTGACTTTTTTTCCCCCTTATGCCCAGCAACTCTACCCTCCTTCCCTAGGTCAAAGAGAAGCTTCACGCAGAGGCCATCTCCCTGCTGAAGAGCGGCCGCTTCTGCGACGTCTTTGACAAGGCCCTGGTCCTCTGCCAGATGCACGACTTCCAGGATGGGGTCCTTTACCTCTATGAGCAGGGGCAGCTGTAAGATTTGGGGCAACTTCAGGGAAGGGGGAGGATCCGGTTTTCCGGGGACAGCCACCGAGGTGCGCCTTGCCCCGGCCCCAGGTTCCAGCAGATCATGCACTACCACATGCAGCATGAGCAGTACCGGCAGGTGATCGCTGTGTGCGAGCGCCACGGGGAGCAGGAGCCGTCCCTGTGGGAGCAGGCGCTCAGCTACTTGGCCCGCAAGGAGGAGGACTGCAAGGAGTACGTGGCGGCCGTGCTCAAGCACATCGAGAGCAAGAACCTCATGCCACCGCTTCTAGGTACTTCAGAGCGCGGTGGGGAGGGGTGCGGGCTGCCCACGGCTCTGGGGCAGGGGCGCTTCCGTTCTATCGAGAGGGTGCTGCTCGGTTCACTGTCTTGTTTCCTTCCGGGCCCAATCTCAGTGGTGCAGACTCTGGCCCACAACTCCACAGCCACCCTGTCTGTCATCCGGGACTACCTGGTCCAAAAACTACAGAAACAGAGCCAGCAGATTGCACAGGACGAGCTCCGGGTGCGACGGTACCGAGAGGAGACCACCCGCATCCGCCAGGAGATCCAGGAGCTCAAGGCGAGGTACTTGGCGACTAGATATGTGGAGGGGGGATAATCTTGTTCTTCACTGGGTGTCATTAAATACTTTTCATAGAGGATTGTATGAAAGTGTGTTCGAACTTTGCATTTTTGAAGATCTGTTTTAATGGAAGAATTCCAAAGAATGGTTTATTCCATAGATCGTTATTTATTGGGTTTTTGGAGGATGTTAACTTGCAGCAGGTGTTTTTCTTTTTATGAGTCTGTATTTTTTTCTAAAGACACATTTTTTTTTTTTTTTTTTTTTTTTAAGAGAGGGAAAGAGAGAGAGGGCGAGAGCAGGGGAGGGCTGTGAGATCATGACCTGAGCTAAAATCAGGAGTCAGATGGCAAGCACTGATCTTAACACAGACAAAAAAAAAAAACCCTGCCATGTAGAGCTTACAACATAGAGGTAGGCAGGCGCTAAATACATTCCAACGAAATATTACAGTATGTCAGATGGTGATAAGGTCTAAGGAGAAAACTAGTTTAGGAAGGGGAGTGGGGTGCTGTGTGTGTGTGCGCGCTCGTTTATAAGGTGGCCAGGAAAGTCCTCACTGGAAGGGTCACGTCTGAGTAAAGATCTGAAAGGTACAAGTTCCCCAGCTGTGGAACGAATGTCACGGGGATGAAAGGTACAGCACAGGGGACGTAGTCGGTGTGGTAATGGTGCCGTGTGGTGACAGATGGTAGGTACACTTGTGGTGAGCGTAGTGCAGCACACAGACTTGTCAATCACCGTGTTGTACACCCAAAAATAACGTAACGTGCGTCAATTATACTTCAATTAAAAACAACGACAACAACAACAAAAACGGCGCCTGGGTAGCTCACTCGGGTTAAGTGTCCGACTTCAGCTCAGGTCATGATCTCAAGGCTCATGGGTTTGAGTCCCGTGTCAGGCTCGCCGCTGTCAGCTCGGAGCCTGCTTCGGATCCTCTGTCCCCCTCTCTCCCCGCCCCTCCCCCACTCGAGTGTGTGTGCTCCCTCTGTCTCAAAAATAAACAGACATGAAAAATTTTTAAAAACCGTGAAAGACAACTTAGTGGTGGTTGTGAAAACTGAACGGGTTAGCCGGACTTGCTGGAAGCACGCTGAGACTCTGCAGGCCCGGGCGGCATCCTCATTTCACTCCCTTTTGGTGGTTAAGAGCAAGACCTTGTAGTCCCTCGACAGGGACCCCTCATCGACTCCAGCCACCTTCTCTCTGCACCCGGCTCTTGGCTCTGCCCCCACTCTTTGCCACTCCTTTCTGGTCTCCCTTGCCTGCAGTCCGAAGATTTTCCAGAAGACCAAGTGCAGCATCTGTAACAGTGCCTTGGAGCTGCCCTCGGTCCACTTTCTCTGCGGCCACTCCTTCCACCAGCACTGCTTTGAGAGTTACTCGGAAAGTGATGCCGACTGCCCCACCTGCCTCCCTGAAAACCGGAAGGTCATGGATATGATCCGGGCCCAGGAACAGAAACGCGATCTCCATGATCAGTTCCAGCACCAGGTGGGCATGAGTGGGTAGATGACTGCCCCACTCACGGAGAGTCACGGGAGCATTCGCTTCTTTTCTTTCCTCCTCCTCAGGACAGGACACCTGCAGTTCTGATTCTTCTCTCCTCTTTCCCTGCAGCTCAAGTGCTCCAACGATAGCTTCTCTGTGATTGCTGACTACTTCGGCCGAGGGGTTTTCAACAAATTGACTCTGCTGACCGACCCTCCCACGGCCAGGCTGACTGCAAGCCTGGAGGCTGGGCTGCAGCGGGACTTGCTCATGCACTCCAGGAGGGGCACTTAAGCAGCTCAGGGGAAGGGGTGTGATAGTGGAGGCACAGTAGTAGGGACATGGGGGACAGAGGCAGGGCTGTTGCACAGGTGTCAGGCGGACATGCCCAGGACTCCACCCTGATCTGATGCCATAGCCCTCAGGACTAAAGAGGACTTTT
This sequence comes from Neofelis nebulosa, assembly GCF_028018385.1. NCBI lineage: Eukaryota > Metazoa > Chordata > Mammalia > Carnivora > Felidae > Neofelis > Neofelis nebulosa. Next base: position 16,450,018 of record NC_080791.1, read on the forward strand.
TCTCCCTTCTTCGGCCAGCCCGCCATTCCTCCTGTTGACTTTTTGAGCAGTGTGGATCATTCCAGACCAGCGGGGGAGGGTACCTCAGCAACCTCTGAGTGTGGACAATAGCTGCTTTGTTCTCTATCCAAGGGCACCAGGCTGTGCTTGGGTCCTTGCTCCCAGAGTCTATAAATAAAAGAATATAATAGTTTGGGGGTTGAAGGTTTTGTTCTGGGGACTTCCTGGTGATTCTTAATTGTGCAAGATGTACTTTCCCTCTGCTCTTGTAGAACTCCAATTCCCTTCTTGCAGGGTTCTTTGAAGATTATGTTGACAAGACCTCATTCCAGTAATGGGTGGGGCTGGTGGCCTCCAGTAGACCAGTTTATTGAAGAGCCTCAGTGACGAAAGGCCTGGTACCTGAGCTCCAGGAGCAACCTGGACCAAGGCCCCCAGACTAGCGCCTGCTCTGTAGTCTGGCTGGTCTCAGTGGCTCTTGTTTGCACAAAATATTCAAGCAGGAGGCAGATTCTGGTGGGAATCCTGGGGTTTGAGCCTGCCTTCATTATGGATAGGTTGGTGTCTTGCCGGATTTAGTACCAAGTGATAAGATAGAAGGGCCTTGGTTGAAACGCTTTTTTTCCTACCTCTTGGAAGCTGCCCATTGAAGTTTGTGTGGCTACGTGTCTGCCTATAAATGTGTCGGAAGACTGCGCTTCTGTGTTACTCAGCTGAAGAGTAACTCGGACATTGGGCTTTAGAGTTTAGGTAGTATGTGGAAAAGGGAGAGTACACTGTATTTGCAGTGGCTACGAATACAGACTTCGGGGCCGCTGACCTAAGTTTGAATCCTAGCTTGATTTAGGTTGTCTCTTACCTCCTCTGAACCTGTTTCTTCATCTGTACACTGGGAATGACAACATCGCATATAGCTGTTGTGAAGGCCTGAGGCGCGAATGGGTGTCCAGTTCCTTGGTGGTAGTTAGCACGTGGGCACTCAGTGCATGGTTATTAATACAAGCACTTTCTCCAGCACTTTTCCCACTAACAATTATGTGCCATTTATAACGGCACTCCCACTTGGGTTGTCTTTTTTTTCACGTTTGTTTATTTTTTGAGAGAGACACAGTGTGAGCAGGGGGAGGGGCAGAGAGAGGGAGACACAGAATCCACAACAGGCTCCAGGCTCTGTGCTGTCAGCAGAGTCCAACATGGGACTCCAACCCACGAACTGGGAGATCATGACCTGAGCCAAGAGCTAAAGTGAGACACTTAACCGACTGAGCCGCCCAGGTGCCCCCCCCCCCCTTCTTGGGGCATGACCTTTGATCTCTGAGCCAGTCTCCTCAGTTAAGAAATAGGAGTGTTGCCTATTTCAGGGCTGTGGCAGAGCGAGGTTTTAATAGAACAAAGGAAGCACCGCATCAGTTTCACTAATTGTGCCACAGCCAAGGAGATAAAGCTGTAGAATTTTGGGTGACCAACTTTCTGCAGCATCCTTTTATCTGGAGGTGTTGAATCCAGTGGAAGGGGCATGGAAGTTACCCAAGGACGCTTTACTTCAAACGCAGCATTTTAGAGTTCATACTTTTCCTCTCGGGCCCTGCTAACTTTGGCTTGGCCCTTTGGTGGGTGGCGTCGGAGGGCTGCTCTGCGGGTAAATCTGGGGAGCATCTCTTAGTCACTGACCATCAGTACTCCCGGCTCAGAACGAGGTATATGTAAAAGTAATAATGAATGGTTAATAGGCCCGGGTCTCCAGCAAGGAAGACGGGCGCACAGGGTCCCCAGGGTCCCCATCAGCCGGGTGGAGTAGGGGCGGTAACAGAAGAGTAAGGTCAGGTCTGTCGCAATCCTTCTAATTCCCGCCCCGAGGGTGGTCCTCCCCTCCGGGGGCGGGCGCCGGAAGTGACGGAGAGCCCGGAGTCTGAGGCTGCAGGAGGAGTTCGCACCCCGCGTGCACCTGGTGCCCGTTGGCCGGGACCTCCGGCTTCCCCTGTACTCCCGGGGACCCTGGCGGCACCTCCCGGACCTACCTCCTGAGCACAGCCATGTCTGACAATGGCAACGCGGCCGCGACGGCGGTGAGTATTTGAGCCGGTGATCCTCGCAACTTCGGCATTCCGGACTAGCCGGGCAACGATTGGCCCCAGGTTGCCACCCTCGCTCGTCTATTGGTCCGAGCGACTATCCGTCATTTTTTTTTTTTTCCCCGAAATAGTTTTTTAAAGGACCAGTAGCTGAGTTGCCCTTAGGAAGGACGGGAGATCAGGGAGCTGTGGGGGCGGGATTAAGAGTGGAGGGATAGTCTGGAACGAAACCCCCATCCCTGCGAGGATCTGGGTGAGGTTCCGCCGGGCCTGGTATCCGCTCTAGACTTAGTGAACAGCCCAGATAAGTTCGTCTACACAAGATCGGGACCCTTTTATACGAGACAGGGCCGAGGCAGCATTCGGCCACTTTAGGAATATGTTCCACTTCGGATCCTGAGAGGAGAGTGTACCCCAAGTCTTCCACTTGCACACACACATCTTGGAAGTGCGCCTTCTCCCCTTTTTCCGTTTTAGCGGTCACTCAGCCCTGGCCTACTCAGAGTCCCCAGCTGAGACACACCTTCGGGTTACGATGGTGGGTGGGGCGCCATCCTTGCGCCTTCCTCTCCCAAGCTCGGCGCCGGAGCTGTGGGCTTGTGTAGATGCAGACTACAGCCAGTGGAGGCCACTGCTAGCCTGAGATGGGCAGGGGCCCCTGGGTGGTTCAATCGGTTAAGCGTCCGACTTCAGCCGGTTTGTGAGTTCGAGCTCCGCATCCGGCTCTCTGCTGTCATCACAGAGCCTGCTTCAGATCCTTTGCCCCTGTCATTCTCTCTGCCCTTCCCCCCAGTGCTCTGTGTCTCTCTCAAACATTTTAAAAAATGCTTATCTCCCGTTGTCCAGCCTGCTGGTGAGGAGAGGGATTTTTTGCCATTGCACACATTATTCTTTTTTTTTAATTCTTTTTTTAATGTTTATTTTTGAGAGGGGGGGCGGTGGACAGAGAGAGAAGGAGACAGAATCTGAAGCAGGCTCCAGGCTGTCAGCACAGAGCCAGATGTGGGGCTGGAACCCACCAACCGAGGGGTCATGACCTGAACGGAAGTCGGAGGCTTAACCGACTGAGCCACCCAGGCACCCCTACCATTGTACACATTCCTGAGCACTAGGAGTAGGAAAATTTTCGACTAGGAGTAGGAAAATTCTAGCTCCAACTTTTTGCCCATTATTAGCTGTGTGACTCTGGGCAAGTCATTTCACTCCTCAGTTGCTTCCATAACATGGTGCTGGAGATCCTGCCCTGTCTAGCTGATAGGTTGTCATGAAAATTAAAAGCAATAGTATACATGTTCAATAAATAACTTTTTTTCCCAATTTTTGAAAAACCTTTATTTATTTTTGAGAGAGAGAGAGAGAGACAGAGCATGAGCAGGGGAGGATAGAGAGAGAGGGAGACAGGATCTGAAGCAGGCTCCAGGCTCTGAGCTGTCAGCACGGAGCCTGATGGGGGCTTGAGCTCCCAAACCGTGAGATCGTGACCTGAGCCTGTCAGAGGCTTAACCAACTGAGCTACCCAGGCGCCCCCAATAAATAACTTTTTAATGGAATAAAATATGCTGTGCAGAATCGATGCAGGGATTGTTTGAACCCAGCAGTTTCTGAGACCTTAGATTTCTTTCTCTGGGCTCCTAGTGGCCCAGAATTTTAGGGGCCATATTTAGCATTTCAGGCCTAGCCTAATTTGCTCAGGGTCCCTAGGGTTTATTTATGGGAGAAGTGACAGCAATGCAATAGACTAGGGTCCAGGAGCAGCCAGCTGTCACATCCCCAACAACAGAGGCCCCAGAATCCTGCCTGCAAAACAACTCCACAGGTTAAAGATCTCAGAATAGGGAAAGTTGACATTATCTGCAGTGGCTACTCTTTGGTCTAGAAAGAAATAGGACCTGAGACTGAGGAACGCAATTCTACCTGCTAGGCACTGAACACCTTTGTCCAGGGTGCCCTGGCAGGAGGAAGAGGCATGTCCCTTTGAGTTCCTAGCTTGGTCACTGACCTCCTGATATTTCTGGTTGGTGAGACCAGAGGCAGCACTCTAGGTGAATGGACAGTAGGCAGCTCAGCCTTTCAGTCTTATAAACATCAGCGGCACCGGGGCGCCTGGGTGGCTCCATTGGTTAAGCGTCCGACTTCGGCTCAGGTCACGATCTCACAGTCTGTGAGTTTGAGCCCCGCATCGGGCTCTGCGCTGACAGCTCGGAGCCTGGAACCTGCTTCCGATTCTGTGTCTTCCTCTCTCTCTGTCCCTCCCCCACTCATGCTCCGTCTCTCTCCCTCTCTCAAAAATAAATAAACATTAAAAAAAAAAAAAAAATTAAACATCAGCGGCAGAAAATCCTGGAGTCCAAACCTCTTTATTTTATAGATGAACAAACTGATACTAATGGGATCAAGGTCACCTGGACTCTACAGAAGATCTGTTTGATCCCAGTCCTTTATGTGTACATTCCAGCCAGATTAGGGAATCCATGGTGTGGCACCTGTGGGGTAGCTCTCGGTATCTAGGTGGCACTGAAACTTTCTCCTGTGCCTGCTGTATTATGGATACTGAGCTTGTCCTCAGTGACTCAGCGCAAGTTCCCTCGAGGCCCCAGCTGCCCTGCCCCTGCCTACTGCAGGGCCCACCCTCGCTGTGGCCAGGCTGATGGGCCTTATCTCTTTACCCACCTGGCTGTGTGCAGCACTCCCACCACCTTAGCCGGGATGGGCTTCTGGACCCACTGTCCGGTTATTACAGCAACAGCAACAGCGGGTCCTGCTATTGCTTCCCTCAGGTCTCTGTTTCTCTGGATCCGTGAAGAGGGCACAAGGTGCTGAGGCAGGTAAAGGGACCAGTCTTGGAGTACTTTCCCACTCCAAGGCTCAGCTGGCCACAGGCCAGGGGCTGGCTGAGGTTCTTTTCTTCCAAGCCAGGGATTCTGGTTCTTGGACAAGGTGTTGAGGCACACGAGGAACAGAGGGGACTGTGACTTGGGGACTTTTTCTGCAGGAAGAAAACAGCCCAAAGATGAGAGTGATTCGCGTGGGTACCCGAAAAAGCCAGGTGAGTACGGTTACTGGGCAGAGCAAGTTTGTCACAAGAGTTCTGTGCTCCACAGTATTGCAAGCTGGGGGGCCGAGAGGGTTACGAATGGAGGAAACGGGGTGGGGGTGGGGTGCTGGGTGTTAAATCCCACGCAGAATGGTATATCGCGTTCTGTGGAGAGAGAGTCCCTGGGCTGAGCAGACCAGGCCAGGCCCCTCTCCTTCCTACGTGGGCATTCAGCCACCTCTCTGACTCCAATTCCTTCCGAGTCTCCCAAACCCTGTGAGGGTGTGAGCTCGGGGCAGTGCCAGGGAAGGATAGGACTAATCTGAGTGTTTGCCTCCAGCTGGCTCGCATACAAACAGACAGTGTGGTGGCAGTGCTGAAAGCCTTATACCCAGGCCTGCAGTTTGAAATCGGTGAGTCTTCTGGACAGGAATGGAAGCTAAAGGGAAGCCCTTTCACCCCAGAGGGGAAAACACAACACTGCTGGCTTTCCCTGGACCCAAAGCTTGGTCCCAGTGCCTTTAGGAATTGTTAGCTGTTCCCCCCGCCCCCTGCAAAAGAATTCTTAGCTGTTCCCCCCTCCCCCCCAAAAAAAGAGAATTCTTAGCTGTCCCCATTTTGGAGGGCCATTTCCTCCTCTGAATACCTCTAGCTTTGACTCCCTGGGCTAACCTGGCATTTTGGATCTTCTGCTTTGGGTCTTATTATGAGTGTGTCTGGTCTTCCTAGATCATACATTCCTAGAGGGCAAGGAATTGGGCGGGGGTGGGGGGGGTGCCTGTATCCATTAGGAGTCTTAGTACAGTGCTGGGCTCAGTAGGGGCTCATTAAACGCCGATCGATGAGCACGTGACTGATTCTCTCCTCAGTTGCTATGTCCACCACAGGGGACAAGATTCTTGATACTGCGCTCTCTAAGGTAACGTATTCCCCCCAATCCCTTTCCCTCCCTTCTCTTTCCTTCCCCCAAAAGATTCACTCTGAGGCTTTTTCTTGACCGGCAGATTGGCGAGAAGAGCCTGTTTACCAAGGAGCTGGAACACGCGCTGGAAAAGAATGAGTATGTGAAAGACGGGAGAGCATGGTTCCGTCCCAGTCTCTCGCTGGGACCCCAGTGCACATCAGAGCTGGATATCAGCTAGACTGGGGGGCTTCAACCCTTGGCTAGAAGGAGGCTCATATGCGGGTTTTTCAGATCTCACAAAAGGGGAGTGTTTTGGTTCCTAGCCATCTGGCTGCCTGGAGGGCAGGATTGGCTGGGGCATTGGGGACAGGAGGAAGGGTGGGGAGGAGCGGGTCTCAGGGTCCTGAGGTCTTAGACGTGCCTGCTTCCTAATGTGCTCTAAGCACACCACTGAAGTAGAGGCAGGTGTAGTTAGAGGAGGGGTGGGGGCCTGCTGCTGGGATCCCTTCTAGCCTCCCTCTCCCGTCTCTTTAGAGTGGACTTAGTCGTTCACTCCCTGAAGGACCTGCCCACTGTGCTTCCTCCTGGCTTCACCATTGGAGCCATCTGCAAGTAAGAACGCTGCGAGTCGGGGGGGGGGGGATGGGCAGGGGGGCAGGCATCATGTTGACCTTTGCTTTTCCCTTTGGGACGCTACCCTCTGCCTCTACGGCTCTCTCCTCTGCCCTGAGGGGTGTCAGGCATGGCCAAAAACAGAAAATGCCAGTTAGTTGGCTATCAAGAGACCCTGGAAGTGACCTGAACTGAGATCTCTTTCTCATTCTGTGACTTTTCCTCCATCTCCAGGCGGGAGAACCCCTATGATGCCGTTGTCTTTCACCCAAAATTTGTTGGGAAGACCCTAGAAACCTTGCCAGAGAAGAGGTGAGTGGGGCCCAGATAGACATCCCGGTGGGACATGCACAGAAGATGGAGGGCTAAGAGGAGGAGGAAAGGAACCATGCCTTTCTTGGGTTAAATCTCATTTTACACCCTCTCTCTGAACAGTGTGGTGGGAACCAGCTCCCTGCGGAGGGCGGCCCAGCTGCAGAGAAAGTTCCCACACCTGGAGTTCAAGAGCATTGTATCCTTTCAGAGGAGGGAGGGGAGCAGTAGCCAGGGAGGAAGATGGGGTCCATGGGGCCACTTCCAGAGGAAGTGGCCCCATGGACCAGCAGGTCTGTCCTCCACTGTCTGCCCTATTTGTCCATCTACCCATCCATCCATCCATCCATCCATCCATCCATCCATCCCTAATCCTTTTATGTTTTCTTAGCCTCAGGCCAGTGCCTGGCACTGGGGATAGTGGTGAGACCAACGATGTCCTTGCTTATAGAGTTGTACATTTTTGCCTGGAGACAAACAGGCATTGATAATACAGAGTGATACTGAACAGTGATTACTGGGGAACAGGGGAGGTGGAGGGTGCTTCCATTTTTGTTTCATATTCTACTATATTTTGATGTTCTAAATATATCAAATGTTTCATAAAGCTGATTTTCAAAATAGTACGTGTTGAGTGCTCCAGTGCACGAAGTAGGGAATTCTCTAGAAGCTTCTAGCTGGAACATCGATAAACACAGACTTGGGGGTCAGGGAATGCTTCCCAGAGATCTTGTAATCTCAGGCAAGTTATTCAACCTGTCTGTATCATTTTCCTCATCTGTAAAATGGAAATAATTATAATACCTACCTCATAGGATTGTGAAAATTAAATAGATGTATGCAAGGCACTTTAGATCAGTGTCTGGTATGTAGCAATTAAGTGTTAGTAATTAAGTAAACGTTAGCTGTTAGCTGTTATCCGTAAGCTGAAAACTAAAGGCGAGATGTTAGTTGGATACAGAAGGACTCAGGCAGGGGGAGCAGCAGCATGAGGCTCCAAACTGCCTGGCGCTTGTGGTCCTTAGCGTCTCTGCACAGCGGGGAAATCTCAATACACGCCTTCGGAAGCTGGATGAATTTCAGGAGTTCAGTGCCATCATCCTGGCTGCAGCTGGCCTGCAGCGCATGGGCTGGCAGCACCGGGTGGGACAGGTAAGGGGCTGTCCCTTCTCCATTCCCAGTTAATCTTCCCCCTGTTCCTGCCTGTATTCTCTTTCTGAACACCCTGCCTCTAACGGTACGAGCTGGAAGTGAGTCCCAGGCTGGGAAGATTGGGAATCAGAGGACAGACCCCCCACTTTTGCCTACCTGGGCTTTCTGTGTGGTAGGGAAGCCCCATCTCACCACTGTCTGCTTTTAGTACCCCCAGTTCCACCCTTTTGAGTGCCTATTCTGCCCCTGCAGATACTCCACCCGGAGGAGTGCATGTATGCTGTGGGTCAGGTATGTTTGACCCGGGAAGCCATGTGTTGATGCGCTCTTTTGTTCTCAACCAAAAAGCTGGTCTTGCAACCGTGTGCATAAACATTTCTAGGGAGGGAGAGGGCTTGTGAGATTTCTGGGCTAAAAGAGACCCCAGGGAGCAGGTGGAGGTGGGCTGGTTCCCATCCTCAGCTCCATTGGTTGGGGAAAGATTAGGCCTGATGTCTTAGGCTGTTTTTCCCTCAGGGGGCCCTGGGCGTGGAAGTCCGAGCCAAGGACCAGGACATCCTGGATCTGGTGGGTGTATTGCATGATCCTGAGACCCTGCTTCGCTGCATTGCCGAGCGAGCCTTCCTGAGGCACCTGGTAGGACCTGTGTTCCGGGGATTGGAGGGGTGGGGACTTGAGGAGTTGGGAATAGTCATGGGGGAGATTTCTCAAATTGATGCTCTTTATTTCATGGCAATTCATTCTTGAATGTATAGGCAGGACTGGGCCCCTGCCTGTTTCAGTTATGTCTTCAGAAGTCTATCTCTGAGGGTTCTGGTGACAGAGTCCTTGGAGTTCACCGGGCAACTTCTCATTGCAGGAAGGAGGCTGCAGTGTGCCAGTGGCCGTGCATACAGCTATGAAGGATGGGCAAGTAAGCACTGTGACACTTGTCCCCGTGCACGTCAAGTTGTCCACAAGAGCGCAGGTTTCTAACCAGTTCTCTCAGAATATGCTGAGATAACCGTTTTCTTTCCCAGCTGTACCTGACAGGAGGAGTCTGGAGTCTAGACGGCTCAGATAGCATGCAAGAGACCATGCAGGCCACCATTTGTGTCACTGCCCAGGTGCCAAAGCTGGAGGGTGAGGGAGAGGGTGAGAAACAAACCTGCGTGTTACCTCCTCTTTTGTGCTCACCAAATCCCCCCTCCTTCCCTCACCTAGCATGAAGATGGCCCAGAGGATGATCCACAGCTGGTGGGGATCACTGCCCGGAACATTCCACGACAAGCCCAGCTGGCTGCTGAGAACCTGGGCATCAGCCTGGCCAGCTTGCTGCTGAACAAAGGAGCCAAGAACATCCTGGATGTTGCACGACAGCTTAACGATGCCCACTAACTGGTCTGTGGGGCACAAGTGCCTGGGTTGCTATAATGCAGCGCCTGCATCCCAGCCCTAGTGCCCGGTCTCACTGCTAACTGGGGAGTGATTACCCCAGGGGATTGAACTGCAAGGTCAGAGACTCCCAGGGACTTGCCTCACCTTGGGGCTGTGTGAGTGCCTTGCCTCCTCAGTAGGTGGGGGTTTCATCTCTTTAGAGAAAAAGTTCAAGCCACAGCCTTTGAATGTAACCAACTCAACTAATAAACCAGCTCTGAAGGCGACTTTGCTTTTGGTGGGGTTGCAGTCAAGGACCAACAGAAAACCTTTTATTCTAGAGGCTGGGACGTCTGTCCAAAGTTCTTCTGGGACATTTTTGGTTTCTGCCACCGTAGTTATTTCAAACAACAAATGGTCTCCCAGGGAATACCAAGAAAGCCATGATCAGACAAACCTAGGACTTGCCCCTCTCTGGCTAACCCGTGTGTCTATCAGGTGAGCCACGTATCAGATAGCCCCCCTCCCCCACTAGCCCCCACGACCTCAGGAAGATAGGCGTCTACAAAGTCAACCCTACAACTCGTACAGAACGACCACAGACATCGCATTTTTAAAAAACAATCCTTTAATAAACAAAATTAGTCCATCTGAAACTCCCCAATATGTAAGGTACTAGTCTTGGATGGGTTATAGCTGCAAAATTCCAGTTCCGAAGCTATCGGAGGCTCAGTGCAGACGGGGACTCACGGGCCGGTGCTGGTACGAGGCGCGTGGCCCGGTAGAGTAGTCGCCGGAAGCGAAGTGGGGCGAGCGGCGGAGCCAGAGGGCCCGGCGGCGGTCACACGGCGGGCGCGCGCACACCTCCTGCGGTCCCCACGGCCCGCAAACCCGGGCTCCCCGCCCATTCCCCGCCGCGGGCCGGCCCCCCGGGCGAAGGAGGCGGGAGCCGGGGGAGGGGGGCTGCCAGGACGAACGGCGATCGGTCTTTCCCGCACCGCGTGCGATAGAGTCCCGGCCCCGGCGCGCGCCTCAGCCCTGCGTCAGAGCTGCGAGCGGCTCTTCCAGAAGGCACCGCGGCCTCACCGCAGCCCACCGGCTGTTCCGGGGCCGGCGCGGCTGAGTCACGGGCGCCGCGGAGGGCAGGTGCGCGCCCCCAGCCCCCTCCCAGCCGCAGCTCTGTGGTCTCTGCGCCAGGCGAGCGGGGCCGCCCCTCGGCCCGAGACACCGAGAGCGAGGACCCGCGAGCCCGCGCGGGGGAGGGGTGGGCCGGGCGGCGGCGGCGGCGACGACGACAACGCGGGAGGGGGAGCCGAGCGCCGCGGCCTCCCGCCCCGAGCCCGACGTGGCTCAGCTCTTTCCGTGAGGGCTGTGGTGGCCCTTAAAAGGGCCTTTGTGGTGGCATGGGGGGCCGGCTGCGACGCGGGCTCCCCTCAGTACTCCTGAGAGGCCTGGGTGGCCTTCTTGCCGCCCGCCGGCGCCTTCGGCCCCACGGTGGCGCTGGTTTTCTTGGGCAGCAGCACGGCCTGGATGTTGGGCAGGACGCCTCCCTGGGCGATCGTCACGCCGCCCAGCAGCTTGTTGAGCTCCTCGTCGTTGCGGATGGCCAGCTGCAGGTGGCGGGGGATGATCCGCGTCTTCTTGTTGTCGCGGGCCGCGTTGCCCGCCAGCTCCAGGATCTCCGCGGTGAGGTACTCCAGCACGGCCGCCAGGTACACAGGCGCGCCGGCGCCAACCCGTTCGGCGTAGTGACCCTTCCGCAGCAGCCGGTGCACGCGGCCCACTGGAAACTGGAGGCCGGCGCGCGACGAGCGCGATTTGGCCTTGGCTCGGGCCTTGCCGCCCGTCTTGCCACGGCCCGACATGCTGCGCGAGGTAGAGAAGCGGTGAAGAGGGACGCCTACCAAAAGGCCAACGAACAGCCGCCCGCCGCAGTCCAACTGCTGCCGCGCGCGCCCAGGGGCCGCCCTTATAAGCCCCCAGGGCACACCCCCGCGCCCTCCTGATTGGCCCTTTTCTCTAATACCCGCCTCCGGTTGGTTGCAGTTAACCCTTCAGTGACGTGCCACGACTGAGGGAGCGCGCCCGCCGATTGGTCGAATTTGAAAACCTTTTGCCCGGGGAAAAAGGCGAGGAGGAGTGGTAGCACGCAGCCAGCCAGCCACTCCCTGATGTAGCCAATCTATGTGAAGGGCGCCAGATTTAAACGCTCCAGCTGGAGCCCAGAACCGGAAGACAAAGAGGGTGGAGTCTGAGCCACCTCAAGAGCCTCTGGGAAATCTTTGCGGGCCTAGGAGTTTTAACGGCAAGGGGTCACCACCACTGCCTCCCCTTCCAGGTTTGGTCACCCTCTTTTTTCTCCCTCCTCCCATCCTGCAAAGGTAAAGTTGAAGAGGGAATAGATAAGACGCGCCCGCCACCCCAATTCTATCCCACACCAGAGAGCAGGTAAGTCCAATCTTATGGCCTTTCCTGCTACCTGAAGTAGCGGGACTTCGATATTTATTCAACATATTCTATCCAGTCTCCGTTCTTTGTTCACTTCCCGATACACTGAAAGAAAAAGGACGGGGCCGAGAGAGAGGCATCCTCTTGAAGGAGGTGCCTCCGCCCACCCTCCCAATCTACCCTAAAATGCCCATATAGGAAATACACCTACCGGAACAACAAGAAAAAGACAACACTTTATTGTCACCACTGGAAGCACCTGGCCCCCCAGTCTGCTCTTACCGATCAGAATACTTAATTTATAGTCAGATATCAAGTGATCTTCAAGCCCGTGTCCCTATCCCCAGCCAGGGTTCTATTCTCAGGCCCAACATATTCCTTCAGAGTTGTGGATAACTGCATAAAAGCTGCAGTATCCCACCTTTGGAGGCTGCAAAGACGGGATGGAGAGGGAGAGTGGCAGGTTGAAGGAAGCCATAGCCAAAATCCAACCCACAGTCGTTAGAGGTCAATAATCACAGCAGGAAGGAAATGCTAAGTACAAAATCTGGAGGAGAATGAAAGGTGGGAGAGGCCTGGCCAGGAGGCATTTCGCATCCAGAAAGAGGTGGGCCTGAGTCAGGAACCCTGCAGACCGTGCAGTACAGGGCAATGATCAGGGGACTCAGACATCGTAGAAGAGCCGGACAAGCTGGTACCGAATGGAGAAGGTGACCGCACTGCCGAGGATCTGTGAGGGGAAACACACTAGAGTCAGAACCCTGGAAAAAGGGACCCGAGGCAGTGTTAAGCCCTTCCCCAACCACACCTGGAGCAGCAGCAGCAGCAGGGTCAGGTTCCTCTCGTGCATGGGCCCGAAGACCTTAAGTACCAAGTTGATGAGGGTCATGTTGTTACACTCTGTGAAGGCACCGTCCTCATTCTCATTCTGGTGCACGGTCACTAGCTGGAGACTCTCTGCTACCTGGAAGGATCAGAGGTGGAGAGAACATCAACCATGCTTCAGCAACGGGGATCTGCTTCATGCTTCCAAACTCCCCTCGGATCTGATGCAAGCCTAGGTTCCCCAGTCCCTGAATTCCAGATGGCGGCCTAGAGCCTTACCTCCTTGTTACCCTGTTACCTTTAGGATAAAGGTGCCCAAGAAAGAGAGGCTCTTGGTCTTGAACTTGGAATAGCTCATCTCCAGTTTGCCTGTCTTGGTATTGAGTCTGCAGGGGGAAGAGAGCTTTATGTGACTGGGCCACTACAAGAACTCTCCTCACTGTGGCCAGTTAATAGGAAGAGCACTGAATGTGGAAACCAACCTAAGATCTTCTGGCTCTGCTTACTACTGTGTGATCAGAGCTGATCAGATTATGTAGGTAAACGTGCTCTGTAATTTATAAGAGCTAACCACATGGCCAGAGTTAGCCCTTCTTTGGGCCCACTCCCTTTGCACAGCATATGTGTAAGGCTGGCTTTTCTGCATCCCAAGTGAGAAAGCTATGATGTCCCTTTCAAGCCCCAAAGTGGCTACCTGGGCATACGGTGGCGAGGGCAGGGTATGATATGCAGGAGCTGAGGCAGTGAGTAGAGGAAGTTGAACACCTGGGGCATGAAGAAGAGTAGCATGGTCTTGCTGAAGTGTCCCAAGATGCCCACCACGGCAAAGGTCATGCCAGCAAAGTAACAGAAGGTATCTCCCACAAACACCCGTGATGGGTACCTGTGTGGGGGAGAGGATCTGAGCCAGGGGCAGGAGGCACTACCAAACTTTTCTCGCACATCACGTACCCTGGGCCCTGGGCTAGCCCTGACTCTAGTCCTGGCCCAGAGACTCCAGCTCTTTCAGTAACTGTCCAGAACCCAAAGCCCTGAGTTCATTTCTTTCTGGGGGCTCTATAGCACTTGTCCCTAACTATGATTGGATAGAGAGTAATTGAAGAATATTACCGACTAAAGACCCGGAAAACACTCACTGCAGGTGTGTGCAGGTGTAGCCTCTCCAGCAGGAGGTGGGTCAAGATCAGGACCATACTTGCTACATATTCAAATAGTTATTACCCCTAGCCACAGGCCTACTTACCAGTTATGGTAGAGCAATCCCAAAGTGGTGAAAAAAAAGGGTATCATGAAGTAGAGGGAAAAGACATGATCATCCCGATAATCACCTTTGGAAGCAGGGGAAAAAGAAAGCACAAGTTGACAGGTATTTCCCCTGCATACCTTGGTCCTATTTTTGTCTGTCTTAAGTTCTGTTCCAAGCTGTATTCTCCACCTCTTCCCAGTCACATTCAAGAACACACTACCCCTTTTATGTCACCCAGGCAACTCCTAATATTCCACCTTGTTCATGAACCCCCTCTTAGTTACTGTCTTCAATTGGGTTTAGATCATTCACACCGAGGTTTGATATATCAGCTTTACTTCCTAACTGTGTGACTTTGATCATGACCATTTAAATTTTCTAACCCTCAGTTTCCTCAAATGTAAAATACGGTTGATGAGAATATGTGCCACATGTTACAAAGCTTAAATGAGATCATGTTTTAAAAGTGGTTGGTTTTGGGGCGCCTGGGTGGCTCAGTCAGTTGAGTGTACGACTTTGGCCCAGGTCATGATTTCGTGGTTCACAAGTTTGCGCCCCACATTGGGCTCTGTGCTGACAGCTCACAGCCTGGAGCCTGCTTCCGATTCTGTGTCTCCCTCTCTCTGCCCCTCCCCAGCTTGCACTCTCTGTCTCTCAAAAATAAATAAAAACGTTATAAAAAAAATTTTTTTAAGTGGTTAGTTTTTTTTTTTTTTGAAGTTTATTTATTTTGAGAGAACCAACAGGGAAACAGCAGACAGAAAGGGAGAGAGAGAATCCCAAGTAGGCTCTGCACCGTCAGCACAGAGCCTGATGCCAGGCTCCATCCCGTGAACTGTGAGATCATGACCTGAGCCAAAATGGAGTCAGACGCTTAACCTACTGAGCTACCTAGATGCCCCTAAAAGTACTTAGTTTTAATTTTTTTTTTTCAACGTTTTTTATTTATTTTTGGGACAGAGAGAGACAGAGCATGAACGGGGGAGGGGCAGAGAGAGAGGGAGACACAGAATCGGAAACAGGCTCCAGGCTCCGAGCCATCAGCCCAGAGCCTGACGCGGGGCTCGAACTCACGGACCGCGAGATTGTGACCTGGCTGAAGTCGGACGCTTAACCGACTGCGCCACCCAGGCGCCCCTAAAAGTACTTAGTTTTAAAAGGCACTTACTGATATCCATCAGCCAAAGACCACCAGAAACACACCTGTAGTCAAAGCTGGGTTTACTGACTTGTAATAAGGGAGACATTGGAGACCACACATCACTGGCAACCAGGGGATGCCTCAGTAAGAGGCGCCTATTATAGGATTTAAGTCATTCTGGGCAAAGCAAGGAGGCAGAGCTTTGCCCTAGACTGGGTGCTCTCAGTAGAAGTGATTCTGTGATTGAGTATCTTAATTTTATCTAAGAATTAGCAGGAACTGAGTTATCAGAAAGCAGCAGCAACTGCCCATGTTGGCCAGAAGAGGGAGGTCTTAGTCGTTTTTATTAATGCACAGTGTTCTTGCAGTTTGTCTATATTCAGACATGGTTATGGAGGAATCTGGTTTTGTTTTACTGTGTCATGGTCACAGAGTGACCCTTGTCTGATTCCGAGGTTCTGTGAAATTGCTTACGTTCAATAGGAGAAGACCATAACCTACCTATTAGTGCCAACCCAGCTATAAAGGACAGGGCAGCTATTTTTCTCACATTTAATAAATCTGAATATATTGCTTTTTCCCCTAACCTCCCCAAAGCCAGATATCAGGCAAGTTCCTCAACACTCAGACTTCTCGCCCTACTCCCCAATCCCACCTACCTTCCAGCTCCACCAGATTGAAGACAATGATAGAAGCAGAAATGACTAGCGACTGGCCAGCCTCTAGGCCATTAATTCCTGCTAGGATATTGATGGCATTGGTACAGAACACGGCCAGGAGCCCCATGTAGGCGTAGTACAGGATCCCTGGGGGAAGAAGACAGGAGTGTGCCACTCATAGAAATGAGGGTTTAAAGGTATTCTTCAGAGAAGAGTGGCGAGGAAAAAGTACAGAAGCAACAGAAAGGATCTGAGACGACACAGGGACAAGACAGGGATACTTAGGGGAGAATCTGGAGCATCAGGAAGGATGCTCTGCTAGGTATCTCCCAGCGTAAGGTGCCCTAAAGTAGAGGCCACAGGGTCAGCAGCAGCAGGGTTACTCACCCAAGTCCAGATGCAGGCCAAGAATCGGACGGAAGGGCTTGGGCACCACCACGGTCGTGTTGCCAAAGTTGGTGAAATAGACCATGAGAAGAGGTAGTGAGGCAGCTGTAGGCAGCAGCAGCTTATGGCGCCAGCGCAGATTCAGTACATCGTCCGCGAAGCCCAGGAAAATCATGCAGCAGATGGCAAGGAGCGCACCTATCAGGGCCACAAACTGGGGGAGGCTCGGGCAGGTCACAGCTCAAGCCTACTCCCACTTCGCCTTTCAAAAATTCCTGTCTTTGCGCTCGTTCCTCAGCCCCTAAACCCAAACCCAAATAACCCCGACTCCCTCAAGTAGCTGCCAGCCCCCAGCCAACAAGCAACCGCCCCCACTCACCCACTTACTTCATGGTGCGGGAAGGCTTTACACTGCTCCTCCACAAAGCAGTTCAGGAAAGGGAAAGGGATGAAGCAGAAGAGGATGATAAGGAAAACAGCACCGCTGATCACTCCCTGGGACTCTGGGCTGTGGCCCAGCAGCAAAAGGGGTGGGCGGGAGGGGGGGGGGGAGGAAGGAGGAAAGGGGGCGTGGTCACTCACTAGTGCAGGCATCACAGCAATCTAATGGGGAAGGGCACCAGTGCTGGAGTGCCTGATACACACGAGGGTCCCCCAAACCACTACATCCCTTCCCGATGTTAACTAGCTCTGCCCTTCACCTCCCAGAGCCCGGAGCTCTCTGCGGAGTTAGCGTTCCGTCTCCGCGCTCAGGCACCCCGGTTCCCGCCGTTGCCCGGCCCACCCTTTCCCTCTGCCCTTGCCTCCCGCCCGGGACCAGGGTGCCGCCGCTCACATTTGCTGCTGGCCGATTTTGTTGAGGTCCTGGCCACAGAGGCGCGCGGCGATGAAGTGGCCGCGGAAGGCGGGGATGAGGGTGACTGTGGCCACAAATCCCAGCAGCGAGCCGAACAAATTCACCAGCAGCGGCATCGGCAACTCGGGGAAGGCCCACATGATGACCAGCCAGGGGGCCCGCTCCGCCGCCTCCGCAGCTAAAGGGCAAGCTGGGCGGGAGCCCTCGGCCCTCAGCAGGGGGAAGTGGCTGCGTCTTCCCACAGCCGCCTGAGCGAAACCCAACAACTCCGACTTGAGCCGCCCTCGGGACTCCAGCGGGCCTCTATAGAGCAACCTCGCCTGTGGCCCCACTGCATTTGCCTTCCCACGGTTTCCTCCCGGATCTTGCTCGCAGAGCAACCAGCGTTGTGGGAGGCGGCGGCGGCCATTTTTAATGCGGGCACGAGAGCGGGAACCGGAGTGTTATTTTAAACTTCACCCTTTTATTCGAGAGTTGAGTCACCACAAGCGTATTGGGAAAGTAATTAAAAAGACAAACAAGAGTGGATACTTTCCTAAGACCATATTAAAGGTGTACAGCCCAAAGCGGAAAAATTCCTTGCCCGGTTCCAAAATGAACACCTCCTTGTCCCACGTGTCTGACGCCGCTTTCTTTTGGTTCCACGTCAGTTTTAGGTCGGCCGGCCGCCTCAGGTCACATTTAAAGGGCCAGTACCCCGCGTTTCCTCTGGGGTACCTCTGGAGCCGGGAAGATGGCTCCTGGAGGCAAGGGGAAGGGCGGGAGGGACGAGGATGAGGAGCACCCCTGCTCCTGGTAGAAAACTTGTTGCCAACGTAGTCGGAAGCCAAGGTAAAAGCAGCTTGGCTCCTGGAAACGCCACTACAGTTTGGAAGATGATGTAAATTCTAAAGCCCAGACACTTGAAGACTCCCTCCCACTCCATGTTTGTCTTGTCCTTGATTCAGGTACTCTTCTTTCAAAGTCCCACCCGCCTTCTACCCCCGCCGAAGCTGTTAGTTGCCGGGCAACCCAGCGGGGCACTTAACCACTGAAGGGACTGAGAGTGCCCTCACGTCTTGAATTCAACCTGGTACTTGACTTTCCTTAGTCCTGGAACACCGCATTGTGCCAAACTCCCAAACCTAAGAGGTGGAGCTGGAAGGTGGAATTGGAAAGAGCTAAGGAAGCAGGAGGCTGAGCCCCACACGTGGTTTCCTGTGGGCCCGAGGAACTGCCAGTCAGGTTTCTTCCTCTAGGTTACCATGCCTTTTCCTTGGCACCTGTTTCCTTGCAGATAACGGTTCCCCCGTTTCTTCCCTTTCATTCACCAGCAGGCTTTCAGTGGAAAATGATTTACATTCCACAGAGAGGAAATCGCCACCATGGAGTACAAAGACAACTCAAGTATCCCCTCACTTTGTCCACTCTCAAAAATGGTGCTCACCAGGAGTCAGAGGCAGGTTGACTTTTGGGGCCAAAGATGGTCTCTCCTGTCTCTCAAAACCAGGTGTGAAATGTCCCTTCGACTTGAAGGCAGCTGTAATTAGCAAGAAAAAACTCATCTCTGTATAAAATATACTTTATATATATAAAGTAATCCCAGTAACGTACTTGATAGTATTCCACCAGATTGTAAGCACTTGTTATTCCACTGGTAGTGTTTCTCTCTCTCTCTCTCTCTCTCTCTCTCTCTCTCTCTCTGTGTGTGTGTGTGTGTGTGTGTGTGTATCGGTGCCTCTTAGACTGGAAACTCCCCAGAGGTGAGTGTTTTCTGTTCTAAGGGGATCCCCATGGGGCTAAGGACACACAGATATCTGTATACAAGGCATCATCACACACAGTGAGTCTGGGTCTTGAAAGAGGGTAAATCACAATAGGAGCACACAGAGCAATTAGGGGGAGGTGAGAGGATGTTGAAGAGTAGCATCTCCAAAGATTTCAGTCGGTGGCAAGGGTGGAAGGGCCTCCCAAATAGGGAAAGTGAGACTCCAGCAGCAGGTGGAAAGGAGGAGCTTGTGGGAGCCTCAGAGGAGGCAGCATTTAGTTATCTTGTTGATCAGGAGCAGGTTGAGACTCCCTGCAGGTTTGAGGGACAGTGTATCTATTTCCTTTTTTATTAGGAGTTCAGTCCTAATAAATCTTCCTTCCCAACCTGGCAGTGGGAACGTTTGACTCTTCCTTCTCCAGAGATCATTAGCCAACCCCCCACCCCCGCCCCTTGCAACCCCCACTGGAACAGGGTTGGGGGGGGGGTTGTTCAATGTCAAGACACTAGGGATTTTTCATCCAATATACATGTTTACCATCAGAAAATGGTTACTTGGGTACTTACATTATAATCTCAATATTTTTGTACCCATGATGGTAAATGCCCAGTTGATTATCCGACTAATTAGGAGAAACAAACACAGGACTTGGCCACACTTGAAATTTTGTGGCTTTCCTGGTTAAAGTTCAAAGCATTTGCCTGAATGCTGAAGCTGGTCCTAGAACTTACAGATAAGGTGAGTTGTCAGTAGCTTCTGCTGGTTTCTTGGGCTAAGGAGACAACATCTCAGATGCATGTCTCCTACTAGGGAGCCCTGAGCACCTCCCAGTGAGCAAGGTCAATCTATTATTAAGTCTGATTCCCTGTCAAAGCCTGTCCCAAAAATGTTTTATAGTGCCTACCAAGTCCATGAGACAGCTTTGGATAGTCTGGGCAATGACACTTGCAGGATCCAGGCTCTTTCCAGGCAGCTGAGCTACGTTTTCCTTTTCTTCCCATCTCTCCCCTATCAGTATATCAAAAGTTGTTAGCTGAAAGCAAGCCCCAAGATCTCCCATTCCATTGAGATGAAATGAGTTTTCTTTTAAAAAAATTTTTTTTGTTTATTTATTTTTAAGACAGAGAGAGACAGAGCTTGAATTGGGGAGGGTCAGAGAGAGAAGGGGAGACACAGAATCTGAAACAGGCTCCGGGCTCCGAGCTGTCAGCACAGACCCCGACGCGGGGCTTGAACCCACAGACTGCGAGATCATGACCTGAGCCGAAGTCGGACGCTTAACCAACTGAGCCACCCAGGCGCCCCGAAATGAGTTTTCAAAAGATGGAAACAGTATAGAAATTCTTAGTATTGACATGCATAATGGAATATTTTCTGTTAGACTTTTTTAAATGACAGGGGCGCCCGGTGGCTCAGTCAGTTAAGCGGCCAACTCTTGATTTTGGCTTGGGTCATGGTCTTACAGTTCGTGAGTTCGAGCCCCACTTTGGGCTCTGCACTGGCCGTGCGGAGCCTGCCTGGGATTCTTTCTTTCCTTCATTTCATGTCTTTTCCTCACCTAATGATTAGAAACATTCTAGGGGCACCTGGCTGGCTCAAGCCGAAGAGCATGCGACTCTTATCTTGAGGGCATGAGTTTGAGCCTCACGTTGAGTGATTACTAAAAAAAATAAAAATTAAATAAAAATTAAAAATTTAATAAACTTAAAAAAAAAACACATTCTAGGAATCTTTCATTATTTTTGGTGTCCAGTGATGATGCATGCATGGGCAGGACGACAGCAAGGTTAGTCCATTACCAACCATCCCCCCATCATTTCTTACAGTGAATTCCCAACATCCCAGGCTACCCCACCACCTCCTCTGGCTCAGGAACCCTGTTGCTGACCTGCCAGATTCTGCCTAACTCTGCAGCCCTGCACTTTAGAAGGCATTGTTTATTCCCAGATACTCCTTCTTTGGACTACTGACTGGATTTGGGAGGGACATTAATACCTACCCTGTTACCCTGTGTGCTGAACACTTTGCCATATGTACATGGAGAAGGGCCTCTTGGGGAATGGGGCTTCCTTTTAATTCTGTTGCGAGAGTTTCCTTCCTCTCCCTCCAGAAGGAAATGACAAGCTCCTGTCCCATAGGGATGGAATCTACTCCCTTAAATCCAGGAAAAGGGATCGATCCTGAGGCCAGAGTGTACCTATAGCATCATTTTGTATGTGTGTGCACTTGTTGGGGTATCACATATCTGGATGGCATCACATGTTTTGGCTGAATCTATTGATAGTCCAGTGCTACGCTGCCAGCTCCCTTCTCATTACCACCTCTTCTACACGTGCTCCATGGGCAAGAGCTGTTACTATGGAAATATATTATTTTTAAAAACAGAAGCAGCCCCAGGCTTGGGAAATATCTCCAGAACAAACCCACGCGAGCAAGGAGGTTAATACGGTGTTCCTGGGTCCTAGGTGCTAGGAGAAGGGAGGTGGTGGTGGTGGAGGGAGATTAATATTCCATGTTCTATTCTCAGACTCTACTAGGTTCAAGTGCTTTCTGGTCGGCGTCTCCTGGACCTCCGCCAGGCACTTCTATGTAGGAGGGATGCTCTGCACCTATTTACTCACCCAGGGCCTAGCTTAGGCCAAGAAATGGGAACCAAAGAAGCTGCTGCGCCTAGGGGTGTTGGGAGAAGGAGCCGACGCCATCCACGGAGGTCATGTCCTTAACCCCACATGCGTCCAAACTATAGAAATCTAAGTGCGTAAGGGAAATCAGAGGAGATACCTCAAGTGAGCGAAATTGCTCTTGCTGTGAGCTCGGGGGGAAAGGGAGTACCCCTTTTTCAGTATGGGGCGGGGTGGTCAAAGATCCCGCCTATTTTCAACCCCGGAACCTCCTCCCCTCGGCGTAGTCCTCCCGCCCTCCTCTAAGCGCTTGGGTGCCGGGCTCGCCAAGCCCCGCCCAGCGCGGGTGCGGCTCCTTTAAGGGCGGGTGGGGGCGGGGCGCCGGCCGTGTTGTCAATGTCGGCTTTGCGCACGCAGCCCTTCCGGAGCCGGTGCCGGTCCGCGAGCCCCCACGTCTCTGCAGAAGAGTCCCCGCCCGGGTCCAGAAGGGCCCACGCCGTGGGAGGAGTCGGGCGCTGGCAGGCGACTAACCCAGGTCGGACTGCCGGACCAACTGAGGAGGGACCCGGATCACGCAGAGAGGGACCCCGGCGCTGCGAGCCCCCAGGACTCCTCTCATCGATCTGTGGCATCCACTAGTTCCGGACACCCATCCCCGCAGAGCCCCCAAGCCCGCGCGCTCAGCCCCGGGGGAGCCCGCCCCCGCCCCGCGGCCCGCCCGGGCCATGCTCCCCCGGGGCAGCGGCTGAGCCCGTGCCGGGGCCCGGACCGGAGCCCGTGCGGAGCATGGATCCGGGCTGGGGGCAGCAGGACGTGGGCTGGGCGGCCCTGCTGATCCTCTTCGCCGCCTCGCTGCTCACGGTGTTTGGCTGGCTGCTACAGTATGCCCGGGGCTTGTGGCTGGCACGGGCCCGCGGGGGCCGGGGGCCGGGACCCGCCTTAGCTGCCGAGCCCGCGGGCTCCCTTCGGGAGCTGGGCGTGTGGGGCTCGCTGCTGCGGCTGCGGCCGACTCGGGCTGGTGCCCCCGAGGAGCCAGGCGTCCGGGGCCTCCTGGCGTCGCTCTTCGCCTTCAAGTCTTTCCGAGAGAACTGGCAACGGGCTTGGGTGCGAGCGCTGAACGAGCAGGCCTGCAGGGACGGGGTGAGTTGGACAGGAGCACCTAGGTGGTTCCCTCAGCCTTTCCTTCCAGGGCGGGGAGGGAGGGACTGCTCTTGCCTGGAGGGCCAGATGGGGGTGGGGATCAACTGGAGAACCCTACGGTTTCTCTTCCCCTCTGGGATCACAGAAAAGGGTGCAGGTGAGGCTGGAGGTTGCAGAAATCTAGCTATGTCCCAGATCCTCTAGTCTGTGGTCAAGGTACTCTCTGGCTGCAAACCCAAGCACAAGTTGCTGTTTTCATAGCAACGCTAATCCCTGGGCCCGAGGGCACTTCCGTGTAGCCTGGGTGCTGGTTGTGTCGGGGAGCAAGGATAGAAGGGAAACAGGTGCACCTGCAGAAGAAATTTGCCGGGTCCTCATGCCACCACACCCAGTTAACATTTCATGCCCCAAATCCCTGGTTTGATCAGGCAGATAGATCCCCACGGAGCCTGAAATATACACCGCCCCCCCAGGCCCTTAGTAATTTCACTGATACAGTCTAACACACCCTTCTTTTTGCTGACCTGCAGTGTATATATTGAGGAAAAGGTGTTAAGGTGGAGAGCAGATTGACAGTCCATGCCCCTCTCAGTAGATGAGTCTGGAACTGCCTCTTGAGGGTCAGTCACAAACCAGCCCAGCCTACTTCCTCCCATTGCACCATGGGCATCTGGTCTCCCAGGAAGTAGGGCAGGAAGCGTGGTCATAAGACTGAGGTGGGGTGGGAGGTAGAGGCCTCCGTGTCATGGGGCCCTCTCCCATCCCGGCCCAGTATTCTGTCTTCACTCTCACAGCCCATCAGCCCCCTACCCAGAAGGTTCTCCATTTCCAGCTCCCACTAGGGCTTTGCTCCACTAGCTCCCCAGATGCCTGGAAACAAAAGTGGCCACGTAAGAAGTTGCTCAGTCTCCTCTGTCCAGCTAGCCAGCAGAAAGCCAGATGGCATCTGTTAAGTCTACATCTTGAACTCATGCCTCCACCCACTTCTCCCTGTACCTTGTCCCTTGGTCAGGAGAGACTCCCCAGGACAGCTGACTCAGCTGGACATTGGCCTCCCTTGCAGGGGGTGGGGAGATTGGGGTTCCTAGCATCCATCTCCCCATCTCCCTGGGCCTGGCCTTCAAACAAGCCAGCTACAGGCGCAGAGAAGTTGGTGTTCTCTGGTGTGCCAGGCACACGGGCCCTGTGGCTCTGTTTCCTCCCATCCCAAGACCCGAGGAAGGGCTGCCAGCTCAGTGGGTGCCCCTTCCTCAGTTCTCCTTCCCATCCTGCTTTCTGGATAGGACTGCAGTAGGCTGTTTCCACTGCTGTGTAAGAATCAGGAAGCTCTTTCAAGACCCAAGCTAAGCAGCTTTCTGCTGCCTAATACCACCCTGCTGTCTGCCTTGGGGAATTAGCCAGGCCTCTGGAAGCTTGAGCTCTCTGAGCTTGCTTTTCTTGCCAGTGCCTCTGGTAAAGTTCCCCACGCCCATGTGGACCTAGTCCTCAACCCCAAGAATATAGATAGGATCATACTCTTGAGCCTCTGCATCCTGTGTATGTAGACGTAGGCTTAGCCTCATTTCTCCAGCTCTTATCTTGAATAAGTGGCCCTATTGCTTTTACCTTTAGCTCAGCCGAGTCACTCTCTCCCTCATTATACGTAGGTAGCAACGAACACCTTTATTATTATTTTTTTTCCGGTGCGCACCTTTCTTTGGGGGTAGGTTGAGGGTTGAAGAGAAAGGTGGGAGGAGAAGAGGGAGGCTCCTAGTATTCCAGGAGGAATCTAGGGTCTTCAGCTCAAGGTGATCTGGTCTTTGAGGTGGTCTAGCTCCTCCATCCTTCCTAGCAACTGTAGGCCCCAGAGAGGTGTGGTTCAAGGGGAACACTCCCTGTCCTAAAACCCTGAGCCAAGAAGGGGCCAGAAGCCAGCCTGCAGCTGAGGACTCCGCAGTGTCAGGACCCAGCCAGCAACCCAGCAGGCCAGCCCTGTGGGGGGCAGCTCCAGAGACCTGACCCTGTGTCCACATTACTTACTCCCTCAGAGTTCCATCCAAATCGCCTTTGAGGAGGTGCCCCAACTCCCACCCAGAGCCAGCATTAGTCATGTGACCTGCGTAGACCAATCAGAGCGCACCATGGTAAGGGGCTGCCGGGCACTGCCTTCTACAGGCCCCGAGGGGGGCTGGTCCCAAGAGTTCCCTTTAGTCTGAGGGTTCTTGGCCTGAAGTCTGTGAATGCCTTAGGAATGCAAGGATTGGCTTCAGGAGGTCTGAGAATCCCATTAAAGTTGCATGCGAAATGTAGCACATGTGTGTGTATATCTGCATTTTTCTGGAGAGAGGAGTCTTTGACTTTAATTCTTCTATGGGCTTGTGACCCCAGAAGGGTGAAGTCCCAAGGAAAACCCAGTGGGGAGGGCTCTCTAAAGGGCAGCGCAAAGCAAGGTTGGGCACCTCCCTCCATGCCTGACCCTCCTGGCCTCCGTGCTTCGCTTGTCTCAGGTGCTGCATTGCCAGCTCTCTGCTGAGGAGGTGATGTTCCCAGTCTCCGTGACCCAGCAGTCCCCCGCTGCCGTCTCCATGGAGACCTACCACGTCACTCTGACACTGCCACCAACACAGGTGGAAGGGGATGTGGGAAACTGAGTTGGGCAGGGGGCGGTTCAAGGCCTCAGCCTTTCAGTTTGGTTCCCTCTGGGACAGAATTTGGGAAGGGAGGGTCCTGGGGAGTAGGAGTAGTTGGAGGTGTGAGGCAAGTCAACCCAGCCCCTTTGTCCCTCCTCCGCAGTTGGAAGTCAGCCTGGAGGAAATCCCTGATGAGGGGCTGCTTGTGTCCTGGGCCTTCACTGATCGTCCAGATCTCAGCCTGACGGTGCTTCCCAAGCTGCAGGCCAGGGAGGTAAGGGGGCAGGGCTCGGCGGAAGAGGCAGAGCAAGGAGGGGGTGCAGAGCTGGGGGCCCCACCTCTTTATTCTCCTTTTCTCCCTACAGAGAGGCGAGGAGGAAGTAGAGCTCTCCACCATTGAGGAATTGATTGAGGATGCCATTGTCAGCACTCAGCCAGCCATGATGGTCAACCTCAGGGCTTGCTCTGCCCCTGGAGGCCTGGTAAGTAGGCACTCAAAGCAAATAGTCTGTATGCATATCATCCCCAGGGTGCTATGTCGGGATCCTCGTTCATTTTCCCTCCTTCTGCTCTTAGGTACCCAGTGAGAAGCCACCCACGGTGCCCCAGGCACAGCCAGCCATCTCCAGACCTATCCGGTTATTCCTGCGGCAGCTTCGAGCATCTCACCTGGGAGGTGATTTGGAAGGTGAGAGCTAGAAGCAGCTGGGGGCCTGCCAGGGCTGTGGGTGCAGGTGCCGCCTGCCCTTCTTCCACGGGTATAGTTTCATCATTCCTCAGTGGCCTCCCATCTTTGAGCATCTTCTCATTTCTCGTTCCTCCCAGGCACTGGGGAGCTATGCTGTGTAGCTGAGCTCGACAACCCTGGACAACAGAAGTGGACCAAGCCCACAAGTGCCGGTCCCGACGTGGAGTGGACTGACGACCTGGCACTGTAAGGAGTGACTCCTCCAACCCCACCCCTGCTCCTATGGGCAGACTGAAGATCAGACCCTTCCAGCATAGCCTTAGCACGAATCAGCTCTGCTTTCACTGAACTTTGGTGTGAGCCCCCATTGTGTGCCAGGCCCTGGCCTAGGTCCTGTGGATACAGACGTGACCAAGATACACCCCCACCCCTGAGTCGATTACAGGCTCCAGGCAGACACAGATGTATGTAAAGACGATGGTATAAGGGCTCCAGTCAAGATTTACACAGAATGCCGTGGGCGTGCTTAGGTGTGGGGAGATTAATTCCCATGGGGAATAAAGATCAGAGTAGGCTTCATGGAGAAGGTGGCATTTAAACTGCACCTTAGAGCAAGAAGAGGGTTTCAACAGAGTGTGAGAGAGAAGTGTTTTTGGCAGAGGAAACAGCTTGAGCAAAGGGAAGGGGGTGGTTTGATATGGAGAGACAGGGAGGGCAAATGGGGCAGGATCAGGGAGGATCTGAATGCCTAGCATACTATTCACTGAGCAGAGTTCTGTCCCGTTCTCTTGGGAAGAGTATTTGTTCTTGTGTTTAACTGTTTTAAGATTTTTAAACATTAATTTTAGTTTTTTAAATTTACATCCAAATTAGTTAGCATATATACTTTTTTAAGATTTACTTTTTTAAAATTTTATTTATTTAACTACTCTCTACACCCAAAGTGGGGTTCGAACTCATGACCCCGAGATCAGGAGTCACATGCTCTTCTGACTGAGCCAGGCAGGCACCCTGGGAAGAGACGGTAATTTGGAGGGCAGGCTCCATTGGAGCCCTTATTCCACGGGCCTGTGGCCTGTGATCAGTTCAAGGGTGGATTCAGTTTACTAATCTTCCCCTTCCCTGCCCCACCTCCTCTTGGCCACAGGGATCTGGGCCCCCAGAGTCGGGAGCTGACCCTCAAAGTGCTGAGGAACAGCAGCTCTGGAGACAGTGAGTATGGGGCAGGAAGGAACCCCTCTGGATGGGTGCTCAGTGGGGCCCGGTCGTGGGCCCAGCTCACAGTGCTCCCCCTTTCCCCAGCTGAACTCTTGGGCCAGGTCACGCTGCCTGTGGGCTCCCCTTCCAGACCGCTGTCCCGAAGACAGGTATGCCCGCTCACCCTAGGGCCGGGGAAAGCCCTGGGACCAGCGGCCACCATCGCAGTGGAGGTGAGAAGCTGAGCCTGGGGAGAAGACGGGAGGACACTGGGGAAGTGCAGTTTTTGAGGCGCTGCCTCTTTGCTCTTCTACCCCTCGGCAGCTTCAGTATGAGGAGGGCTCCCCCCGGAACCTAGGTACACCTGCTCCCTCCACTCCACGCCCCAGCATCACTCCCACCAAGAAGATCGAGCTGGACCGGACCATCATGCCTGATGGCACCATCGTGACCACAGTCACCACCGTCCAGTCCCGGCCTCGTGTAGAAGGGAAACTAGGTAAAGAGAAGGGAGCCCAGCTTGAGCCAGGGGTCCCTGGCTGCAGACCCATGCGGGACAGGGAAGGGCAAGGGAAGACCTAATTCCAGCTCCTCCTGCTTTCCAGCCACATCTTCCTCATCATCTTTCTCTCTCAAGCCTTCTCTTCCATCCCTCCTTTTCCCCGCTGTTCCTATCCTGCTTTAGCGCTGGGTCGGCCAGGCCCTCCTCTACAAGACTCTTGTACTTCGCTCTCTTGCTGTCCCTTCCCCCCTGGCCCCGGTTGCCTACTTGCGCCTCCTTCTACCCTCGACCTCCTAGCATCCTTGGGATCCTCCAACAAACCCAGTGGCCTCTGTGGTACTTCTCCCACTCCCAGGGGCCCTCCAGGACATTTCTCCCAGCTCCAGAGGTCTCTTGGGGTTCCCCCCACCCCCAGGGGACCGCTGTGTCATCTCTGTGCACTCTGCATTTTCAAGGTGTCTCCCCATACCCTCAGTGGGTCCCATGCCATTTCCCCACACTCCCCTTGCTTCCCGTGCTGTCTTTTTGCCCCCATGGCATCTTATTAATCACCCATGTGATTAATTGTCCCTTAGTCACCCCCGCCCTCTGAGTCAGCCAAAGTGTGCATCTCAATAAAGACAGTAGGGGGTGGGGGCCACTTTAAGGCACCTCCCGGCTCACTGACCCTCCCCCACCCACCAGACTCCCCCTCCCGCTCCCCGTCCAAGGTGGAGGTGACCGAGAAGACTACGACTGTGCTGAGTGAGAGCAGCGGCCCCAGCAGTGCCTCCCACAGCAGCAGCCGTGAGTGGGGGATCGGGAAGTATGCGTGGCGGTTGGCACGGGAGCCCCAGAGTCAGAAACCATTTTGGGTGGGGCACAGGAGTCCAAGTCCAAGAAGGAGCCACGGAGGAGTCATGTTACCAATCCTCTGTACCCCCAGCAGGGGAGAGCCACCTTTCCAACGGCTTGGACCCTGTAGCAGAGACAGCGATTCGCCAGCTGACGGAGCCCAGCGGGCGGGCAGCCAAAAAGACACCCACCAAGCGTAGCACTCTCATCATCTCTGGCGTTTCCAAGGTAACAGGGCTCTGAGGAGAGGAGCTGGGATAGGGAGAAAGCCCTAATGGGTCAGTCCTGCCCATTAAAATGTGTCCCTCCTGCCAGGTGCCCATCGCTCAGGACGAGTTGGCACTGTCTCTGGGCTATGCGGCATCCCTGGAGGCCTCAATGCAGGATGATGCAGGAACCAGTGGAGGTCCCTCCTCACCTCCCCCAGACCCACCGGCCATGTCTCCAGGACCCCTAGATCCCCTCTCCAGCCCCACGAGCGTCCAGGAAGCAGATGAGACAACACGTTCGGACATTTCTGAGAGGCCATCTGTGGATGATGTTGAGTCAGAAACAGGGTCTACTGGCGCCCTGGAGACCCGCAGCCTCAAGGATCACAAAGGTGGGGAAATATTGGCATGTCCTCTCCACTTCTTTTTTTTTTTTATTTAAAAAAAAATTGTTTATTTTTGAGAGGGAGAGAGAGAGAAACAGAGAGAGGGAGCAGGGGAGGGGCAGAGAGAGAGGGAGACAGAGGATCCAAAACAGGCTCTGCCCTGACAGCAGAGAGCCCAATGTGGGGCTTGAACCCACGAACCTCGAGATCATGACCTGAGCCAAAGTTGGACGCTTAACCGGCTGAGCCACTTAGCCACCCCTTTAAATTTTTTTTAATGTTTACTTATCCCCCTCCCCTTTTATGCCCAGTATCGTGACCTGGGTCCTACTGGACACTTACGGGAATGGGATTCTCAACCCAGTTTGCCTTCTCCTTCCTCCCCTAAGGGATGGCTACATTTCCCAGCCTGTTTCAACCAAGCCAGCGTAGAGAAGGGGCACTTACTGCCTTGGGTCCTGGCCTGGATCTGACAGGCACAGGTGACTGGGAGCGATGCCAAAGCATTTCCCTTTACCTCTGTTCTTCTTTCTTCCTGGGTCTAAGCACACCCCTTCTTTCCTTTCTTCTGTTTTTTTCTCTCCCCCCCGCCCCCGCCGACTTCCATTCTGTACTCGCTTTCCTCTGAGTATAAGGAATCCTACGCCCAGTCAAACCTAGAAGTGTCCTTTTAGCAGTGACACAGCCCGTGGATAGTCGTGGTGCTTTTCTAACTTCTAAGGATGAGAGGCTTTGCCCCCAAACATCTTTATCCCTCTGCCAACGTGTCCGTCCACCACACATGTATTTTAACTATGATGTAAGCCTGCATCACTTCTTGGGATAATGAGATTCCTAAGTCCAAAGCCTGCTGTGTAAACACTTGTCTCATTATACTGGTCCCAAATTTACCTCCTTGAAGTTTTCCAGATGCAGCTTCCTGCTCGCGTCCTGGAATTTGGCCACCCACCTATCCTTTCATAATTTTTATGGGCTTTTAGAAATGCCCTCTGCTCCGTCTTTTCTTTCCAGAGTAAAGAGGTGCATTTGTCAGTCTGTCCTTACAGGGAAGCAGCCCTGTGACATTCCTCCTCAGTGGCAATAGTTAGACTTGCCCGCAGAATCCCATGAGCGCCACCATTTTTTCCTCAGGAAAGATAAGAGGCATTGTTTTGTCTCTACTTTCTTTCCTAAGGAAGCCTGGCTTCTAGGCGAAGGAAAGGTTCTGTTCTGTATCTTTGACCCCTCCGTGCTTGGTCCTTTCTCTGCTCCCCACCTCACCCCACGCCTGTCATACCCCTCTGTCTGCCTCAGCCTCCCCTCTTCCCCCACAGTGAGCTTCCTGCGCAGTGGCACGAAGCTTATCTTCCGCCGGAGGCCTCGACAGAAGGAAGCTGGTCTGAGCCAATCACACGACGACCTCTCCAACACGACGGCCACACCCAGCGTCCGAAAGAAGGCTGGCAGCTTTTCTCGCCGCCTTATCAAGCGCTTTTCCTTCAAATCCAAACCCAAGGCCAATGGCAACCCCAGCCCCCAGCTCTGAGGGCCCTCCTCACCTTTTGAGCGAGGAGAGGGCAGGAGTCCTCTCAGCCCACCCTCCACATCCTCTTCCATTCCCCTTCCTGGATTCCCAACCGCCTGGGCCAGGGAAGCCCTCTGGGTTCCAGGAAGCCCTGTCCACCCTGGGCTGTGGGGCCAGTTGGAAGGGTACTTACAACGGGAAGCATGAGAGAGGCGGGCCCCTGTTGCTGAGAACACAGAAAAGGGAGTGGGTGGCTGGGAGCAAGAGGAGGGCTCTGCCCCTGCACTTGTGGGCATTCCTCGGAACCGGTTGTGCTGTCGACATTGGCCCCTCAGAGGACTCCCAGGGTGCTCAGCTCCTCAGCTGGTCCTTCCTCCCCTATTTATTCTCTTTTCTATTTATATGTGTGGTCCAGGACCCTCAGTGCACAGACGAGAGAGGGCATCTCTCCCAGGTGACCCTTCTTTCCTGTCCCAGGAAGGTAGGCAATTCCCTTTGGGACAGGACTCCCATGTCTCCCTCAGGTCCCCACTCTGACCAGCACCAGTGTCTGCCTCTGAGGACATTGGCAGCTCACAGAAAGCCGGGCCGGTGCCCGGGATGGGGGGCAGGTACTCCCCACCTCCCTGCCTCCCCTCCTGCTCCTCGTCCCTCCCTCCCTTTATTACCGTTTTTGTACTTGATGCCTTCTCTGTGAGCAGTGGCTCTGTTGGAAGGAGGGAGCCCAGAGCTGGGTGGGAGCCTTCCCCAGAGCGATGGCTCCAGGGGCTTTACTAAAGACTGATGATGATGGAGCGAGAGCAGGGCTGCACCCTCCGCGTGTTGGGAGATGATGATGTCCATTGCTGTGTGATGGCTTGGAATTTAATTTATTAAATTAAAGTCAAATTGGAGTTTATAAACTGGACCACTGGTTATCCTTTGAAAGGTGAGTGGGCAGCGAGGCTGTGGGATGGGTGGGGTGAGAGGGTCAGAGACGGGGGCCCAGACGGTGAGGTGGAGTAGGCGACCCACGTGTTGGGGCTGCTAAGAAGTTCCCGTGGGGAAGAAGGGACCTAGAGAGGATGAGGATGTGGAGGGTGGGCTGAGAGGACCTAGAGAGGTTGAGGGAACGGGCCTTTGAGGGATGATACTGTAGCAAAAGAAGTCCATCAGAGAAGAAAAAATCAATTAGGACAGGCATCTTCACTCCCCTTTCTTGAATAGGCTGTTGCTTCCCTGATAGAACAGAATCCTAGGCAGGGACTCTGGCTCTAGAACTGCCTAGATTTGAATCGCAGCTGCTGTAATTACCTGCGTGACCCTGGGCAAGTTACGTTACCGCAGAATGCCTCAGTTTTTTCATCTGTGCAATGGGAACCGTGATAGTAGCTATGGCTTGGATGTGGCTGAGAAGCAAATGCGTCGAGCGCTCACAGTTCTGGCATATGGTCGGTGCTGAATAAGTGTAACTGTTGCCTCAGAAGAGACAGATTGGGAGGGGGAAGTCTCATAAGGGTTTCATCACAATGAAAAGTCTTTCATTCCTAAGTGTGGGCAAGGTTCAGGGAGCTAGGGATACTAGCAAAATCTACACCCCTGGTCCCTGTTCTCTGGGACCTTCCACAGGACTTGACCTGGGTAAGCTGCTACAGGGTGTCAGACAGAGCCCTGGACCAGGGACAGAAAGCCTGAGTGTGCCACAGACACACCAAGTGACCTTGGGACAGACCACTTCTCCTTTCTGGAACTCCACTTCCTCATCTCTAAAATGAGGAGTGGCCTAGATAACCATTCAGGTCACCTCCAGCCTCACCATTCTGACCTACATCACTGGGGGGTTAGGGCACATGCCTTTGGGTAGGCAGCACGGGACTGGCGATATTCCCCCACGTTCCTGTCCATGCTAGTCACAGAATATGGGATATTTAGAAAGAGTGGTAGAGTATGGATATTTAGCTAATTTGTATACAGTGATCCGCTCAACTCTAGGTCATGAGAACTCAAAGAGATTTATCTAGCTATTTCGCCTGATCTAAAACGTGCAACTCTTAGTGGTCCACACAGGAGCGACTTGCTTACCAGGATGCCAAGGTAGCCAGACACACTGATCTCAAATTTTTACAAGAAATTTTTGTCACGGGGGGGGGGGGGGGGGGGCGCGAGCGTTCAGATTCCCACTGCACCTGTGGATTGAGTGGATGCTAACTGGAAGTTGTACTCAGCTTCCAGTGTTGAGCTGCCTGGAGCTCAATGGAATCCTCTATTTTATGGTAAAGAACCTGATCACATTTCAAAGATACAGGTGGTTTTACATGAACACAAAAGAAATACCAAACATCACTTGATAACTTTACTCATTTTACACTTTCAGAAGAGAGCCACAGCTCTTGAGGAGTATGAATTATGCTTTAAGTTTTTGTGTGGCAGCTCTTAAAGACCAAATCTGAGGATGCGTCTGAATTACCCGGCCAAAATTGTAGCTTGTTTTCAAGAGAAGCAGATTGAGATGGAAGTAAACTATGCTAGACAGCAAGACAGTCTCAAATTTTGAAGACATATGTGTGGATTCCAGAGCTATCCTGAAATTTTTGCTCTGTAAAAATTGTTTTGAGTCTACATAGTTCTGTGAATGGACTTTTCCTTCCTGCAATTGCTAAATTAAAGCTAAGAACCATCTTCAGTGGTGTAAATTTGAATTAAAGTAAGGTTGGCATTTTGTGAAGTATTACTCTATGCGCTTTTGAAGGAATGAAGTTGATAAAATATATTTTTGTTACTTGTGGATTGTATTTTAAAAGTCCTATTTTAAAATAGGGACAATAATATAATTCGCTGTTGTTAGCAACAAACTTCATGCACAAATTTCAGATTTTACTATGATGGTTATTTTTAATAGTATCCTCTATTGAACATTTAATGTGTTTCCTGATGATATGAATTATATAGGCTTATTTTTAGGTTAGGAAATACAGAAAAATGTAACAAAATATATATCAACCCCAATGAACTTTACTAAGGTACATTATTTAACAAATATGTCTTGAGCCCTTAATGTTTCAGCCACTAGACTAAGTGATGGAGTATGAAGGTGAAGAACACATACAATCCCTGCCGTCCCTGACTGGAAGACTTCTTGGAAAAAGAAGCATATTCACTGAGACCAGAAGAATGAGTAAGCGTTAGTCAAATACACGCCAGACTGGGGAGAAGGGAAAGACGGTGCCAGGCAGAGGAAACAAGTACAAAGCAGAAAAAGTAAAAGGCAGCTAGGTGTGGTAGAGAAACCGAAAGGAACTCGGGGCGGGAGAACAGAAATAGAGGACTAGGACTCAAGACACCATCGAAGTACACAGGACTCAGATGCTGAAGGTTCTAGAAAGCCTCAGTATAGTTTGGGCGGGGGGGGGGGGGGGGGGGGGAGGGGCGGTGTGTGCCCCGAGGCCACAGAATGCCTTTTAGCGTTTAAAGCAGGGTGGTGGTTTGATTAGGTCTCCGTGGGGAATGGCTTAGAGGAAAACAAGAGTGCACGCAATGGAACCAGTTAGGGTAGACATCCGGGCTCGACGTCGTTAATAGACCAGAGAGGGAGCGGAGAAGGACCGGGAGGAGGGGCAGAGGGGGCTGAATTCGAGAGCTCCGGCGAGTGTTTAAGGACGTAGAATTCAACTTGGAGGAGGGTCGGACGTGATGCACGAGAGAGGAATCAGGGATGACTACCGGGTTTCTGACTTGGAGTGGGTGGATAACATGGTTGCTTACTGAGCCAGGGAACAGGAGAGGTGGGGGGCGGGGGGAGAGAAGACGTCTCAGGAATGCCGATATTTAAGAAATCGGAGTAAGAGAACGAAGGATAGAGGTAGGACCCTAATTTGGGCCGGGCGGGGCTTACAGCCGCGCGCACCCAGCCTCACGCGCCGCCACCGCCGCCTCCTCCTACTCCCCCTCCCTGTGCTCGCGGGCAGCTTAACACAGTAACCCACGCGACGAAGGAGATGCCACTCGGAGCGCAGCTGGAGCCCCGCGCAGGCCCAGTGGGTGCCGAGCGCGGAGCCTGCGCAGTTGGGGGAATTCGGGGCCTCGGGATCCTCGCCCGCACCTCGCCTGGAACCCAGCGGCTGCAGCAAAGCTGCCATCCCCGAAGCCCGCCGCTCCTTGCTCCCGCCCCTTCCGTATTTTGGTCGCGCACGGGTTCCGTCAGTCGTAGCGGCCATTGGCTGCTAGAGGTATCCGAGAGCGGTGATTGGCTCTCGATGCCCGTCGTTCAAGCGCCCTTCCGGAGATGGTTGGAGGTGGGAAGAGCTGGAGAGACCCGGCAGCGGAGGGACGGTAAACTGGCTTCCGGCTTGCCTGGGCGACTTTGGGGACGCTCTGAGTAGGCTGCTCAAGCCAGGCTCTTCCCTAGTCACCTTGGCGAGGCTTGGTCTTGTAGCTCGGCCACGCCGGTCGGCCTGGCGCCTGCAGCGCCCCTGGCCCTTAGTCCCTAACCCCAACTCGAACCTCCCTGCTTCTCGTGTGGGGCTTGGCTGCTGCTGAGACGTGGTCACCGCCATGCCTTAATGCGGGAAGCACTACGAGAAACCTGCGGGGCTGCCAGGAGGGTCTCCTGTCTTCTCTTCGAACTCTCCCGGTGTTTCAGGGGCCCGATCCCGGCCGCTCAGGACAAGTCTTCCCCGCTTCGCCTGTGCACTGGGATTTCTTTCTGTCCCGACCTCCCTCATCGGGTGCTTTGTTTTGGCATTTGTCTTCACACGTCAGAGTCATCTCTTCGGCCAGATTGTGAGTCCTTAGGAGGTTCAGGACATCAGTCCTTTCTTTTCTTGACTGTCGTTCAGGGTTAATTTGATGCCTTGCGTTAAAATATATACTCAAGTATTTGCTGGTTGTTTCTTACTGTGACCCCTGATGAAAAGAAGTGTTAGGAATCCGTCGGGTTGTCCTTTTGTTGACCTTTTTGTAGAATTCTGCTTAGATCATCTCACCGTCAGAAGCAAGGATACAAATAGCTGACGCTTGTTGAGTTCTAGGGGTGTGTTACGCTAAGCATTTTAATCTACATCATCTAGTTTAGTCCATAAATCAATCCAGTGAGACAAGTTTAATGATTCCTCTGCTATATGGGAAACTGAGGCTTAAGTAACTTGCCTAGGGCCCCACAGCTAGTAAATGTTGGAGCTTTCTAACCAGTTTTGTTGACTCTAACATCAGCTGTGATGTTAGTATCCTGTTTTACATTTAGAGAAACAGGTTCAGAGAAGCTAGGTGATTTATCCAAAATAAAATAATAAGTCCTAGATTCACGTAAACATTAAAAGAGCTTGTATTAGGATGTCGTGGCCCTGAAGTTAGAACTGAACAGGGCACAGGCCAGGCTTTCTAGGAGCTCACAGTTTATTGGAGGAAACTGACAAAATAGCTACTTAATAAAACATGTTTGGGGTATTGTGTATACAGATATGAGGTCTGTGGAGAGGAAGGAATCAGACAAGGAGTGATGAGATGCCAGATGTAGAAAGAAAATGGAACCAAATTCCCTGGCTTTGAATTCTGTCTCCATCACTTCCTAGCTTGTGGCTTTGGGTAAATTATTTAACCTATCAGGGCCCATTTCCTCATTTGTGAAGTGGGATAATAGCGGTACTTCCCTCAATGGGTGGGTGGTTGTATTAGTGAACTTTTATATACATAAGATTCTTAGAACAGTGCTTTGCCTACAGTAGGTACTTAATGTTACGTTATTCTAGGCAAAGTAAAATCATTGAGACAGGGAACTTGAACCCAGGTTTTCTGACAACTTGTCCATTGCCCTCGCCAGTGTACAAGTTGCCTCACTTTGCTCACAGAAAGAGGGGTGGTGACCAGATTGTCACTGTCCCAGTGTTCCCCAGGCTAGAAACAAGTAGGACACAGGCAAAGAAAGTAAAGGAAGCTGGGGGACGACAAAAGAGGAATTCAGGGGGACGCCTCGGTGGCTCAGTCAGTTAAGTGTTTGACTTTGGCTCAGGTCATGATCTCACGGGTTTGTGAGTTTGAGCCCCACGTCGGGCTCTGTGCTGACAGCTCAGAGCCTGGAGCCTGCTTCTGATTCTATGTCTCCCTCTCTCTCTGCCCCTTTCCCACTCACTCTCTCTCTCAAAAATAAATTAAAAAAAAAAAAAAAAGAGGGATTCGGGGAGCTTTGCCTAGAGTTCAGGTCATTCTCGATATCTAGATAACCCATCTCCTGGGTCTTGCCCACCAGTCAACAACAGATGTGTGTTTAGAGCATTTGTGCTCAGCACTGTACTGGACATAGTATAAGGACACAGATGGGTGTGATGCGTTTCTGCCCAGAAGCAGCTAAGATTGTCCCATTGGGCAAATGAGAATAGAACACATCAGATGACCATGAGTGACCATGGGCAGCACACAAATAGGGTCGAGATTTTCTGGCATTATCTATGCCAGACATAGAACCAAGAGGCAAGCAGAATCTGAGGGGTGGGTAGTTTGGGAAAGCTTCCTGGAATGTGATCAGATGCTGACATTGAGTGTCTGGGGAGTACAGAGCTCTGTGCTAATGTTGGGAATAGGCAATGAAGGGGTGATGGTCCCTGCCCTGAGAAGCTCCTAGTCTGGGGGAGACAGACCTTCCATTCCACTGTAGCAGCACCATAATGAAGGTGTGCACAGTGCTGTGGGGACAGCAGGTAGATATTCCAGCTGTGCCTGGATGAATTGGGAAAGAACTCATCGAGGAGGGGACATTGGGCTTGAAGGGTAGGTAGAAGTTTCTCAGGCAGAGAGCTTGAGGAGAACGTGATGTGTTTAAGATAAAGTTCATTGAATCAGAGAGGAAGAGGACCGAATGAATGGGAGAGGAAGCCAGAGCAGCAGCATGGTGTAGAGGAGGAGGGTGTGATCTTTGGGTTAGAGTCTGGGCGCTCTCACTTTGAAATGAACTTTGGAAGAGAAGTTTCCACAGGGCTGACTCATGGTAGGCCCTCAGTAAGGGTTAGTTTCTTTACCCAGTTCCTGGAGAAGTAAGTTGAGGCCAGTTGAAGAGCTTTGCGTGCGGTACTAGGTGGACTTGAATCCCGTAGGCAGAGAGTTAGAGGAGGTTTGAGATGTGTCTGCCTTAGGAAGGTGTTCCCTACTTTTCCTACCCCAATGTTATAAAAACAGTGAACATTTTCTCCTGATAAGGTTCACTGTTAGTCTCGAGCAGCCCAGCAGCCCCATGGACATCCCAGAGTGTCCGAGGTGACTGGCTTCTCGGAGGAGGGGCAAAAGCCTTGGCTTAAAAAGGGGTTTCTCTGATAAGCAGTTAGGTATAAGAGGTTCTTGAACTTGTAGTCATGAAGGATTTCACGCGTTTTGTTTTTTCTGTGTGTTTTTTTCTTCTCCGTGTGTAGTAAGTAGAGGCCTTTCCCAGAGTTCCCAGCTCTATCAGGTAGACCAGTGCCTTGCTCCCTTCTAGGGCAGCGACAATCAGTTAACATCCGCCCAGAGGTGACACACCAGGCAGAGTCAAGGCCTCTTAGTGTCCTCTCTTGTCCCTGGACTTTTGCTTTCACTGCTGTCCTCTGTCATTCTGTTTCCTTTTAATGAGGGAAACTATTCTTTTATTGTTCCACGAACTGTGCTTCTGGAACTGCCTGCATCAGAACTGGGGTGCCGAGGTAAAAGGGCAGATTTCTAAGCTTAACCCCAGCCTACCTGAATCCGAATCTCTGGCAGGGTGGCTAGAGAACCCTGCAATTGAATTCATATTAAAGGTGGAGAACCTGCAGGTTCTTATTCAGCTTTCTTCAACAGGCATTTATTATAGGCCTAAGCATGACTAGCACTGTAAATACCCAAGGTACGATATCAGCTAGACAGATAAGGCCTCTTTTGTTCAAATGGAATCTGTACTTGACCCTTGAACAACGTGGAGGTTGGGGTGCCAACCCTTATGCAATCAAAAATTCATGTATAACTTTTGACTCCCCCAAAGCTTAACTACGAATAGCTCTACTGTCGGTTAAGCATCTGACTCTTGGTTTTGGCTCAGGTCATGATCTCACGGGTCGTGAGTTCGAGCCCCGCATCGAGCTCTGTGCTGACAGTGCGGAGCCTGTCTCTCTTAATAATTAAATTATTCTCTCTCTTAATAAATTCTCTCTCTCTTAATAAATAAACTTAAAAAAATATTGTCTTATGTAAAAAAAAAACAACACTGCAGATGTTACATGTATTGCTAACACTAGATGTCAAAAATGAAAAGATGACAGTCTGTAGGTGTGTGTGTAAGTTTTGATAAATTTTAACTTAATAAAAAAATTTTTTAAGTAATCTCTACACCCAGTGTGGGGCTCAAACTCATGACCCCGAGATCAAGAATTATGTGCTCCACTGACTGAGCCAGCCTGGTGCCCTGATAAATTTTAACTTTTTTAATAGATTTGTATATATTTTATGGTATTAAATAATGAAAGACTGGTGTCTACATAGATTTTATGTGTTTGTGACCTACCTTTTTCTTATTTTTTTAAGAGACAGTGTGAGCAGGGGAGGGGCAGAGAGAGAGGGAGATAGAGAATCTGAAGCAGGCTCCAGGCTCTGAGCTGTCAGCACAGAGCCTGACGTGGGGCTCGAACCCACAGACTGTGAGATCATGACCTGAGCCAAAGTCAGACCCTTCACTGACTGAGCCACCCAGACACCCCTAATTTTTAAAAATATTTCTAGGCTACACAGTTCATTTGCAAAATTTTTCAAATTGTTGCAAACATCCCAAAATTTTCCAGTGTATTTGAAAAGTATTTTAAAAGTCTGCATATAAATGGGCCCGCACAGTTCAAATCTCTGTTCAAGGATTAAATAGACATTTTAGTTCAGAGAATGTCAGGGGAGTGGTGAGTAACCACTGGATAGATTAGGCAAAGGCTGACAGTGTGGCAGTTTGAAAGTCTGGTGGGGATTTAGGACATGATGCAGTGAAAAATAAAAGAGCTTCTGGGCTCATCTGTAAGCTGTGTGGAAAGAATATGGACTTTGGAGTCAGCCTGACCTGACCCTACCACACCAGTAGTGTGTGACCTTGAGCAAACCAGTTAACCTCTCTGAGCCAGAGGTTCCTATTTGTAAATGAAGTCAAAAATAGTACTTACCTCATAGGGTGGTGTTAGTAATTCAGTGACATAATATAATATGCTTAGCATGATGCTTGACATATAGTTAAGTGTGAAATTAACAACAAAAGGTTTTGCTATCCCCGTTTTGAAGATGAGGATGTTCAGGAACAGAAGGGTTAAGTTACTTGGCCAAGGTCACACAGCTAGTAGGTGGCGGACACAGGAGTCTAGATTTGAAGTCTCTTCCTTGTCCAGAGCCATCTCTTTGAACCTGTGCGTTGTTCTGCATCCCATTGGAATAATTAATTCCTTCTTGGCCAGTTGCTCTGAAGCTTCAAGAGAAATGTGCCTTTAAAGTTCTTAGCTCAGTGCCTGGCACACGCTCAATAATGTTAGTGTGTTTTTCCCTTCCCAAGAATGCCAGACAGCTTCCAGGGGTTTGAGGAACTGCTGCTCCATCCTTATTGAAAAAGCACAGGGTTTCTCGCAGGTCACGGGAGAAGGCGCCTGCTGCCGC
Organism: Neofelis nebulosa; assembly: GCF_028018385.1. NCBI lineage: Eukaryota > Metazoa > Chordata > Mammalia > Carnivora > Felidae > Neofelis > Neofelis nebulosa. Next base: position 16,490,054 of record NC_080791.1, read on the forward strand.
CTCTAGGCAGCCTGTCAGCCCAGCCGTTCACCCCCTGGTGGCGTTTGGGTGGAATCCTTGCAGCTGTGGGTTTCTTTCCCCTCTAGGGTGAAGGCCATGCCGCCCCCTGGGAAAGTTCCCCGAAAGGAGAATCTGGGGCTACAGTGTGAGTGGGGGTCCTGCTCCTTTGTGTGCTCAGCCATGGAGGAGTTCTGCGAGCATGTCACTCAGCACCTCCGGCAGCACCTGCACGGCTCCGGGGAGGAGGAGGATGAGGAGGAGGACCCACTTGGTAAGGGGGCAGGACAGGAGGGGGAAGGAGCTCAAGGAAAGTGGAACGTCTGACTTTCCTTGCCTAATTGTGCTTGTTTCGCTTATAAAAGCATTGTAGATGGGAATGCAAACTGGCGCAGCCGCTCTGGAAAACGGTGTGGAGGTGCCTCAAAAAATTAAAAATAGACCTACCCTGTGACCCAGCAATAGCACTGCTAGGAATTTACCCAAGGGATACAGGAGTGCTGATGCAGAGGGGCACTCGTACCCCAATGTTTATAGCAGCACTCTCAACAATAGCCAAATGATGGAAAGAGCCTAAATGTCCATCAACTGATGAATGGATAAAGAAATTGTGGTTTATATACACAATGGAGTACTACTTGGCAATGAGAAAGAATGAAATATGGCCCCTTGTAGCAACGTGGATGGAACTGGAGAGTGTGATGCTAAGTGAAATAGTCATACAGAGAAAGAGAGATACCATATGTTTTCACTCTTATGTGGATCCTGAGAAACTGAACAGAAGACCATGGGGGAGGGGAAGGGGAAAAAAAAGTTAGGGAGGGAGGCAAACCATAAGAGACTCTTAAAAACTGAGAATAAACTGAGGGTTGATGGGGGGTGCGGGGGAGGGGAAAGTGGGGGATGGGCCTTGAGGGCACCTGTTGGGAGGAGCACTGGGTGTTGTATGGAAACCAATCTGACAATAAATTTCACATTAAAAAACAAAAGCATCGTAGACTCATCATGGAAAATTCATTCAACAAGGAAACGTGGGACGAATCTGAATCCTCCATCCTGCCATCAAAAGGCAATTAGTGACATTACTTTAGTGAATGTCCTTTTGACGTCTCTCTGCATGCAATAATAAATTAGATAAAGACGATTTTCTTTTTTAAAAAGGATCATATTATTATTATACAGGCTGTCGACAGCCTGCTTTTCTGCTTCTCTGGTAATGCTTCTTAATTTTTGTTTTTTTTTCCCACTGCAACTACCAGATAGGCATGCGCTTTACTTCCCAACCCCAGATAAAGAGTTAAAAAAGTGCTTGAAACAATATTTGCTTTTGTTAAATGTTCTCTCAAGTATTCTTATTCTTTTTCATTAAAAAAAAAAAAAAAGGGGGGGGGGGGAGTGCCTGGCCGGCCCAGTGGGTAGAGCATGTGACTCTTGATCTCAGGGTCGTGAGTTCAAGCCCCACGTTGGGCATGGAGCCTACTTAAAAAAAGAAAAATTGTTATGCGCCTCTCTAAATTGATGTATTCAGTCACTAAGGGGTCACAAAACAGTTTTAAAAATTCTGTTCTACAGAAAGTACAGAGGCAGCTCTCCTTCCCCAACCTCAGATTCTGTTTTAAGTCTCGTGACTGTGAAGCATAAGTGATAGTTTCAGAAGTCAAACAGTACGTACACAAAAGGGAAATTAGGGGGTTATTATATATTTCAGAGTAGCTCCTTTTAAAAACAAGTGAGCCCCTGTAAAGCATTGAAAATGTGCTTCGAGAGAGGTGCATGAGAGCCAGGCATTGGACTGCCGCAGCTGATGGCTTTCCCGGAGAGGGTGGATCTCGGGCAGAATTTGGAGGAAAGAAGGACCTGCGGTCCGACGGGAAGGAGTGAGGGGTGTCCCAGCTCGGGAGCCGGCAGCGCACGCCGGCCACACTGTGAGTTGGTGGCTCTGGACCTTGCGCACACCCTTCCCTCTGCCTCGACCACACTTCTCCAGCTAGCTCACGGATGCTCGCCCTTCGGATCTCAACGCCGGGACGCTTCCGAGTTCCCCATGCCTACATCAGATGGGCTCTGTTTAATTACATTGCAGTAACCCGCACCCCCTGCCCGCTTCATAGAACTCGGAGCTGGCTGCACTCTTAGATTTATACGTGGGATTACTTAACTAACGTTTCCTCTCCCTGACTGAAAGCTATCGTGAGGGCAAGGACTGGGACTCTTTACTCATCACTACCCCCCCCACCCCCACCCCCCCAGTGCCTGGTGCACGATTGGTAGTTGTTAAATGCTGGTATTTGCCGAATGAACTGTGGTCATTTGGTCAGAGTCCAGCCTGCTCGCTCGCCGCTAAGTGTCACAGGTAGAAGGAGAGCTGAGCTTTGGAAGGTATCAGACTTTTCCCCCTAAACCCCTTTCTGCAGAAGAAGAATTCTCCTGCTTGTGGCAGGAGTGTGGCTTTTGCTCTATGGACAGTTCTGCTGACCTCATCCGCCACGTCTACTTCCACTGCTACCACACCAAGCTGAAGCAGTGGGGGCTGCAGGCTCTGCAGAGCCAGGCCGACCTCAGCCCCTGCATCCTGGACTTCCAGAGCCGCAACATCATCCCTGACATCCCTGACCACTTCCTGTGTCTGTGGGAGCACTGTGAGGTCAGCGGGCAGTGCTGGGCGTAGGGGTGGAAGGAAGTTGGGGATCTTAGCTCAAGATGCCTTGACCCTCTCAGGGATGCCCTGCGTCTGCCAGGTTCCTGCTACTATGTCATTTCGTTTCCGGGTGGCCCCCGTGCTCCAACTTTCTCAGGCCCACCGAGTTAGTTTGAGGGAGCGCCAAGAAACCCCCTTTGGGCACGTCGGTGTCAAAGTCCCTCTAGCCACCCTCGGTCCTAACCCCAGGTTGCCCCTGGCACAGAGTTCCTTCGACAACCCCGAGTGGTTCTATCGGCACGTGGAAGCACACAGCCTGTGCTGTGAATACCAAGCGGTCGGCAAAGACAACCAGGTGGTGCTGTGTGGCTGGAAAGGTAGGGCCACTCCTTAACTTCTTGTCCTTAAAGAATCCCTGGGGGTGGCAAGGGGTTGGGGCGGCGGCGGGGCATGGGACCAGTCCCCCAGGGTAAGGTCGGCTGCTGGCCGGAGACTTGATGTCAGAACTGCCTCTGGGCGTTTGAGCCTGACTGGGCTTTCCTTCCCAGGCTGTACCTGCACCTTCAAGGACTGCCGGAAGCTTCGAGAGCACCTCCGCAGCCACACCCAGGAGAAGGTGGTGGCCTGCCCCACCTGCGGGGGCATGTTTGCCAACAACACCAAGTTCTTAGATCACATCCGTCGCCAGACCGCGTTGGATCGTAAGCAATCAGAGAAGAAGGGGAGCGGGTGCAGGCCGTCCTTGCGGTGGGGGTAAGGGGCATGTTCCTGGGAGTGGGGGCCACCGAAGGCATCTGCAGCCTGGCTACATCTACCTCTAGGACTCAGTCACCTGCCACAGTGTGACAGGAGAGTCACTAGGTGCTCTTACTGTTCAGTGCTTACTGTGTGCCACATCTCTTCCCAGCGAATCCTCGCGACCCCATGAGGTATGCTGCTCCTCCCCCTTTCTGCAGGTGAAGAAACCGAGGGCCAGGTTACCTCACTTACCTGAGGTCGCACAGCTAGTTAGGGGTCAAGCAGGGATTCTCATTCAGGTTCTCGACTGCAAGCGCCATGCTCTTTCCATGGTACTGTGTCCATCCCTGGTTCCCGAGCTCCCCCTTTCTTGGGTGGTTCTCCTCTCCCGGGCTTGCTCTCCTGTCTGTGCCTCCCCGCCATCCTCCGCAGCCCAGGCTCTCTTCTGCCTGCCCCACTGTAGAGCAACGCTTCCAGTGCTCTCACTGTTCCAAGAGATTTGCCACGGAGCGGCTGTTGCGGGACCATATGCGTAACCATGGTGAGTGGCCGGCGCCCCCGACCTCCTTGCCCACCCTCCAGGTATCCGCTAGGCCCCCCGATCACAGCCTCCTCTCTGCTCCTCTCAGTGAATCACTATAAGTGTCCTCTGTGTGATATGACCTGCCCGCTGCCATCGTCCCTCCGAAACCACATGCGCTTTCGCCACAGCGAGGACCGGCCTTTTAAGTGTGACTGTTGTGAATACAGGTAAGGGGAACCAGGGGCCAGAAATCAGAGAACCCGAGGTCCAGGGTCCCCCGTGCCCTCCCACCGCTCCTGACCTCTCCCGGCAGCTGCAAGAATCTGATTGACCTGCGGAAGCACCTGGACACCCATAGCAAGGAGCCCGCCTATAGGTGTGACTTCGAGAGCTGCGGCTTCAGCGCGCGATCCCTCTGCTCTATCAAGTCCCATTACCGAAAAGTGCATGAGGTGAGTTGGGCGGTCGGTGGGAGAGGCCAGGTGCAGGTGTGGGGGAGCCCAGGATGCAGAGCTGGCCTCACTCTCCCTCCCCTCCCCGTCAGGGAGACTCAGAGCCGAGATACAAATGTCACGTATGTGACAAATGCTTCACGAGGGGCAACAACCTCACCGTGCACCTTCGAGAGAAGCACCAGTTCAAGTGGCCCTCAGGGCACCCCCGTTTTCGGTATGTCTCTGAACCCTGCCCCGTAGGTTCGCAGACCTTCCCCCCCCGCTCCCCGATACCTTTTCAACAAGTTAACCTTGAATTTGAGGATAATTGGATGTCCACCGTCTCTGTTGAGGTTCGGGGAACCCCGAGAATCGGTGGTGGAGCAAAGATGAGTTTTGTGACCTTTGAATGGAAGGCACGGTGCCAAAGCCCTACAGCCAGAACCGGAGCCTAAGGGCCCTCATCCGTAGCCCCAAGGCCATCTCCTGAATCCTGTGACACTCCCACCCTCCCACACAGATCATTTCTTTTTCCCCCTCTGCACCCCCTCCCTCCCTCCCTCCCTCCCTCCCTCCCTCCGCCTCAAGTTTCTACATCAAATTTTCCATTTCGAGTAATGCTCCCTCCCTCTTGTCATTTCTTCTGCACATTCCAATAAAGACCCCTCTTGGTCTCCAACTCCTGTCACTTAACATCCCAGGGCTTCTCCCATCCCTCGTGTTTGTCCCGTAGCTTGCCGGTCTCTGGACATTTCTGCGTCCCCCTGCGCATGTTTGCTGCCCCCCGTGCTCCCGCTTCCCCAGGTACAAGGAGCACGAAGATGGCTACATGCGGCTGCAGCTGGTTCGCTATGAGAGTGTGGAGCTGACACAGCAGCTGCTGCGGCAGCCGCAGGACGGATTGGACCCGGGAGCATCGCTGAGTGACAGCAGCCTGCAGGGCATCATTCTTGAAGCAGTGCCAGGGGAGCCGGGACCCCAGGAAGAGGCCGAAGAGGAAGAGGAGGGTGGGAGCGGTGACGGCACGGCCCTCTCGGCCTCTCAGGACACCCCCGGCCCCGTCGTCCATGTGGTGAACCAGACCAACGCCCAAGGCGAGCAAGAGGTTGTCTACTATGTGCTGTCCGAGGCCCCGGGAGAGCCCCCCCCAGCCCCCGAGCCCCCCTCAGGGAACGTCACGGAAAAGCTTCAGGGAGTAGCCGAGGAGCCGCAAGTCCAGATGGTGTGAGGCCTGCAGAGCCTGACCGTTCCTACCCCAGACCCTGGCGTGTGAGCCAGGCTGGTGGCGGTGCCCCTAGCGGGCAGCCCCTGCCAACGGATGCCTTTAAGGGTGGTGCCAAGAGCTGTGTGGTGCACTCCGGACCCGGCTTGCGTCATTCAGCGGATCCAAAGGACTTCCTTTTCTGCCAGACGGCGCTTTGTGGGGACCCGAGAAGTTTGGGTTCCTTGAGGGGGATGCGCTGGTCGTGTGTGTCCTTGTAGAGGGGCTGGTATCAGGCTTACCCATAACCCCCTAGTCACTCTGAAACAGTGAGTAAAAGCCCCCGTCAACTCGCACCCATTCCCGTCCTTAGGTCCAGGGGTGACACATAACTGGTTCCTGCGAGGGCCTTTACAACCAGCCAAGGCAGCATGAACCAGGCAGCCATCTCCCTCTAAAGGGCTCCTGCGATCGCAAGGACTTTCATGGTCACCCTCAGGGATGGGATCGGAGGCACTGAGTGTGTGTGTAACGGTTGTTTTGGTAATAAAAGAAACACGGGCTCTTACTCATGTCTTCCTTATGCTTGGTGGCTCTCAACCAGATAGGAGATGCAGCTGCCCAGAAGAGGAGTTGACTCATTAGGCTTGTTCTTTTAGTGACTGGGGTTTGTTTTTGTTTGTATCTTTACTCTTGCTCCCCTCCCCCTCCCCCCTTGGTGAAACGTCTCCATTTCTTCCCAGAGCATCTGCTGTCTCCATGGAGGTCTCAGGCGTAGGCTGTGAGTGGGCAGTAGTAACACTCCCTCTAGAATGCACGATCGGCTGGGAGACAGGAAGGTAGGGCACCTGGCCACGGCCATCCCGTCTGAGTCCTGGTTAGAATCCAGTGTCTCTGGGGCAGGGTCTCTACCTGTGGGGCTGAGGAGGAAGCTGGGACGGATGGTGGATTTGGAGGCCCTAGGGAATGGCAGGTACTGTAGGTTTAAAGACCAGGTTAGAAAATTGTGTCTGAATGTACAGTTTCCTGGGGAAAGGGTCTGTTTTTCACTAGATTCTCAAAGAGGTTGAAACCCTCCAAAAAATAAGAACCATTTCCCTTGGCCTGTCCAGCCACCTCTCGGCACCCTGTGTCCATTCTTGGGGTCGCTGCCACTCTTGAGGTCAAGGGAATACTCTCAGGGGTATTCGTGGGCAGAAAGCTGCCCACAAAAGATTTCTGCACCTTTTTGAGAGGACCGAACTTAATTCTTACCGCAAAAACAGCATGTGCCTGTTGCAGGAAGAATTTAGGAAAGAACAAGCTTTTCGTTAATTCCAGCCGCCGTTTACCGAGTTCCTTCTATAGTCCGGGCGCCGTGGCAGGTGGTAAAGATACAGTAAATGATGAGTAAAACCCAGAGGTGAGTGAAACTCTCTGCCCTGAAGAGACTTGGAGTACAGAGACAAGACCAAAGTAAGTGGAGGGTTGGAAGCCTACCAGAGTTCACTGAGGAGGCTCAGAGGAGGAGACAGCATTACGTGGGTGAGGGATCAGGAAAGGCTTCATCGAGGAAGTGATTAGAGCTACAAGGTACAAAGAGGTGGACACATTGTTCCAGGTAGAGGAAACCCGGTCTCTACACCTGAAGGAGGACTCCGTGGCCTGCAGCACAGGGCAGTACGCCACGGGGAGAGACGAGACCAGGAAGGAAGGCCGGGCCACCCAAAAGGATCCACGTGAGGTTTTAGGACGGTGATTCTGCCAGTGATGAGGAATACAGATTGGAACAGTGAGAAGTTAGGGGGCTGCTGGGAAGAACTCAGGCAAGAAACAATGAGGGCTTTAAGGTTATGCCCGTGTGGATGTTCACGTTGCCTCTACGAGAGCACCTTCGAGGAAATGGCAGTGCGGAGAAGAGAGGAAATGTGAATGAAAAATGTGCTCAAGCAAGGCCATCTCATTCCCAGGCTCACTCCTCTAGGGTCTTGTACTGATTTTGCCACCCACGCCCCGTCCTTCCCCTAAACAAGTATAATCCACTAACCCCAGCAGGCCTTCAGTTCGTCGAAGACCAGCGAGGCTTCTTTGGGCTAAGTACCCTCAGTCTCTTCTATATCTTCTCACGCCACTTAATTTGGGGCCCCTTCCACCCCACCTCCTCTGGGTCTGTGTTTTTGGTGGTTACACATTGTGAAGCCACTGCCCTCTAGAACCCCCTGTCTTTCCATACTTCGTGCTGCCCAAACCACGCTCCTTTACTTCCGAGGTATGCACTTGTTACCTTGGTCTTAACAGCAGGCCCTCCTGTTTGTCCTTATTAAGTTTTGTCTTGTGAGATTGACACCTGTCCCCAAGAGGTGGATTGAAAGGTTGAATAAAACAGGGCCAAAGACAAACCCCAAAGGCAAGTCCCTAGAGACCTTTCTCCTAACCATGACCGGATGAAGACTTTAAAGACTCCAGACCTTGAAAACACACGGTGGTGCCCCACTTTCCCTATACGGTTCAAATACGGTGGATCCTTGAACAATGCGGGGGGGTGGGGGCGCCGACTCCCCCCACGTAATTGAAAATCCATGTGTAACTTTTGACTCCCCTAAAACTTAACTGGTGATAGCCTGCCGTTAACCAGAAGCCTCATCAATAACGTAAGAAGTTGATTAACACATGTTTTGTATATGTGTTATATGCTGTGTGTTCTTACAATAAAATAAGCTAACAAAAAAAAATTTTTTTTAAACGTTTTTATTTATTTTCGAGACAGAGAGAGACAGAGCATGAGCAGGGGAGGGGCAGAGCGAGAGGGAGACACAGAATCCGAAGCGGGCTCCAGGCTCCGAGCTGTCGGCACAGAGCCCGACGCGGGCTCGAACCCACGGACCGTGAGATCGTGACCTGAGCCAAAGTCAGATGCTCAACCGACTGAGCCACCCAGGCGCCCCCTTGCTGGTGCTCTAAGCAGTGGCTGAGGCTGCCCCCTCCAGCATCCCTGATGCCGTCCTTTCCTCAGTTGAGCAGTGTCTTGAGGATCAAGCCAATCCCTTATGTAAAGTACCTCCCTTACCAGTCTTGGCTGTTACACCCACACCAGATCTCATGCTCTGTACCATGGGGACAGCGGAAGAGGTTCTGGCTTGCTACCGCGTGAATCTAGTTCTTCGGGGGAAGGGGATTCTGGGCTCAGCATGCATAGGTTAGAAAGCACCGGAGCTAGCGTGAGGGGTTATTGAATCGAAGCAACTAGAGGCCTGTGGAAGGATATCAGAGGCTGGGGCTGGGTCAGCGCAGGACTTTGGAGGTAGGGCGATGACACTGCTAATTTGATTACCTTAGGGTTTCATCCCGAGTCAGCCCGTACGTCAGACATCGTGGTGTCTGAAGATTAAGGAGACAACCTACCTTACTGTCCCTTAAAGAGTAGGGGTACAAAGAGAAGGCAGGCGGCCCAGGAGTGTGGAAGCGAATGCTTCTTTTCTCTTACTTGGGGCAAGTCCACAGTCTCAGAGAAGAGCACAGGAGAGCTGACTAAGGTATAGAAGAGCAATGATTCCCCAAGATGAGGAGAGGGAGGAATGGTCGTGGGGAATCAGGTCATTTCCGTAAGGTTACGACCTATCGAATATAGGTATAGTGAACGGTAGATGAATGGATGAATTTTGCTCAAGGGCAGGCATCCCATGATGCACTTCGGGAATAAGGAGCACAGCCGTCCTGTTCAACAGCAGGAGTTGAGGCCGAGAGGCAAGGTTGGTGGATGCTGGCAACTCTTCACGCTTAATAGCTTGCATTTCTTGACCGGGCAAGGAATAGAGAGGACAAGTAGATAAATGACACTTGGGGAAGGAATGGAGACACCCCTTTGGAGCCAGGGAAGGAGGGATGAACGGGAGGGGTGAGAAAGCTTTCACATCTGGTTGTCTCTATTTCCTTGAGGAAGTAGGAATTAAAGTTTTGAGGAGAGTGATAAGAATCGCCATTAGAAGATAAAAAAGAGTGAGATCAGCTGATGGTCAAAGGCCAAGATCAGGCACTGGCAAATTCAGCACAACCAGGTACTTTTTTGTAGCAGATACCAGCACCCCCGGAGCAAAAGCAGAAGACAGGCCGCTGGGTTGACCCACAGCCAGGACGTGGATGGCGTCGGGCCAAGGAGCAGGGTAATTACAGCAGCTGGAGAAGACTGGACAGGGAGCCCCTGAGAGACCAGAAGGTAGTGGTTAGGATCAAAGCACTGGAGGTTTCAGGGCACCGGGCTGGCTCAGTCGATAAAGCATGCAACTCTTGATCTCAGGGTCATGAGTTCAAGCCCCATGTTGGGCATAGAGCTTACTTAAAAAAAAAAAAAAAAAAAAAAGCCGAAAAACAAAGCGTTAGAGGTTCCGATGGGGCTTCTGAAGATTAGAGGGCAGAGGGGAATGCTTGTGGTCAGAAAGGGGACATTTTTAAATGGAGCTATTCAGAGTCCACAGTACATCTAAAAGAAGTAGGCTGCGGTGAGGCGCCTGGGTAGCTCAGTTGGTTGGGTGACCGACTTCGGCTCAGGTCATGATCTTGCGGTTTGTGAGTTCGAGCCCTGCGTCGGGCTCTGTGCTGACAGCTCGGAGCTCGGAGCCTGGAGCCTGCTTCGGATTCTGTGTCTCCCCCCTCTCTCTATCCCTCCCCTGCTCACACTCTGTGTCTCTCTGTCTCTCAATAATAAATAAACGTTAAAGAAAGAAAAAGAAAGAAAGAAAGAAAGAAAGAAAGAAAGAAAGAAAGAAAGAAAGAAAGAAAGAAAGAAAGAAGGCTGCAGAGTGGAGACATGTCACAGGAGTGGAAGAGTCCAAGGGAAACACCTACCTGCAGAGGCCTTTGTGTCCCCTCCAGTGGAGTGGGTCCTGTCTCACAAGGGGAACCGACGCCAGAGAACCACTGGGTGACACCCGCTCAAGGCTGGTTCCATGCAAAGGACACACATAACCGAGAGGTGTGGTGGAGGTTCAAGTTGTAAGGGAAGAAACAAGCTGAGACTAAGAGGAGGGGGGTGTGTGGGATCAGAAGGAAAAAGAGACAGAGACTCTTGGGTAGTGACCCTTGACATTTTGCAGCTTTGGAGGTCCCCTCGTTTTCTTCTTAGCAGAAGGGAGTGGTACAACATAGCAGGGGAGAGATGGAGAGGTATGTGTTACACTTTAAAAAAATATTTACTTTTGAGACCGAAAGCGGGGGGGCATGCAGAGAGAGAGGGGGACAGAGGATCTGGAGTGGGCTCCGTGCTGATAGCCCACAGCCGAGAGCCTGATGCAGGGATCGGGGCTTGAACGATGCGGGTCTCAAGGGGTCTTGGGGCTTGAACTCTGAGACCATGACCTGAGCCAGTCTGACGCTTAACTGACTGACCCCTTACTTACTACGCTTTTTTTTTTTAAGTTTATTTATTTATTTTGAGAGAGAGAGAGAGAGAAGCAGAGCACGTGAATGGGGGCGAGGCAGAGAAAGAGGGAGGGAGAGAGAATCCCAAGCAGGCCCACTGCTGCCAGTGCAGAGCCCCACACGGGGCTTGAACTCAGGACTGGTACGATCCTGACCTGATCGGAAGTCAGACGCTTAGCCAACTCAGCCACGCAAGTCCCCTGTATTTTTATAATTTTAAAAGAATAAAGATCCTTTAGAAAGCAACAGCAGGGGCTCTGCCTAGCAGGTACCCCCCTCCACCGTCCAGATTCGAGCCTACGCCCATCTTTGGCTTCCTGCCTTGGGTAGGGGAGGGCTCCGTCAGCCTCCCTCTTAATCCACCCCTCATTCCCAGTCCTGAGCTGCATTTCCCCCAGTGGCCAGCAGAGGGTCCTTCTATTGATAAATACATTTTAAAACCTTTCTTGGCGAAGACGAGAGACTAGTGCCGTGGGCAAAGGAGGCCCCGCGGATGAGTGGCCTGGGGTGGTGGGAACAGAACTGAGTTGGTTCCAGAGTCCCCAGTCCAGTTCCTCCCCCGGTCCCATAGGACACTGCTACCCCCCTTTTGCCATAGGTACATAATAAAGCTCCTTACCACCTGCTTCTCCCACAAATCCCTGCCCAGAGCCCCCGGCTGCTGGATTAACTCCTGGCACTAAGCTGAGACAGGAGTTTTCTGCTTCTGCCTTGTTCCTCGTAAGCCAATTATCATCAACCCTTACCTTTCTGGCTCTAAGGAGCCTGCCCTGTTTGGAGGCTCCCTCTTGGGAAGGGGGGAAGGGTCTGGGATGGGAATTGGGGAGGTCTCAGAGAAAGAAAAGGATCAGTCTCGGGGAATGGAGGAGGACTATCTGGGGAAGAGGGAGCAGGTCCACTCTGAGGGAAAGTCCTTGGTAGGTGATGGGGGGGGGTTGTTCTGGGAATGATGAGGTCTGGACTAACGAATGAAGGGTCTCTTGAGCAATGGTTCTCAAAGTGTGGTCTCTAGACTAGCAGTATCAGCATCACCTAGGGACTTATTAGAGATGCCAATTCTCTGGCCCCACTGCGGATGCTGAGTCAGAAAGTCTGGGGGTAGGGCTAACAATTTGTTTTAACAAGCCCGCTAGATGATTCTGACATGGATCCCTGGAGCCATCACATCAACTCGTACTTGTGCTTGACATTTCTGAGCGTCAGTTTCCTTATCTGAAACACAGGAGGATAATATTGACCTCAGAAAATTGTCATGAGGACTGGTTAGACCATTCAGGCAGCTGATAGCTATTGGGTACTTTCTGTCCAAGTTCTAGGAATCCAGGGGAGAAAGATACAGACCTAGCTCTTTTCAGAGGTCACGTGGTTATGCCACGTGCCTAGCACATAGTAGGCTTTCAATAAATGTAGTTTCCCTCACTTGCCAAGAAAACGGGAGCTTCTTCTGGGGGAAATAAAATGAACCATGGTAAGCCTGGCCTGGAGAGTAAGGATGTATGATCTATTCTTGAGAATAAACACTAAGGTCTTGGACACTTGAACCTCATGAGACTCTTTTGAGGCCGATCTGCAGGAATTTTTATCATCTCTATTTCATGGATGAAGCTCAGAGAGGTGGAGAAAGTTGCTTAAGAACACAGAATGGGGGCGCCTGGGTGGCTCAGTCGGTTAAGCGTCCGACTTCAGCTCAGGTCACGATCTCGCGGTCCGTGAGTTCGAGCCCGGCGTCGGGCTCTGGGCTGATGGCTCAGAGCCTGGAGACTGTTTCAGATTCTGTGTCTCCCTCTCTCTCTGCCCCTCCCCCGTTCATGCTCTGTCTCTCTCTGTCTCAAAAATAAATAAACGTTAAAAAAAAATTAAAAAAAAAAAAGAACACAGAATGAATCAAAGCATCAAAATCAGAAGGCAGATAACTGACTCCAGATTCAGGACATGGAAGATGTGTTCACAAAATGGGGAGAGGGTGCCCTAGAGAATGGGAAAGTCTGTTCTAGGGAAGAGGGAGGACTTTCATGGGTCCATGGCACGTGTTCAAACCCAGGGGATGGAAGGTTCAATTAGGGCAGGGGCTCTCGACTTCCTACCCAGTGGGGTCCACCGGGGAGCTTTTTAAAAACACTAAGAGCTGAGTCCTGAGATCAGGACTAACTGGTTTGCGGTACTATCTGGACGTATTTTGTAGACATCCCCCAAGTGATGTTTAACTCGTAGCCAAGGCTGAGGACCACGGCTCTGGGTCATGGGGTGTAAATCCTATGGCGTGGAAAACTGATGGAACACTTGGAAATATTGGTCTCTGAAGCTGGGGAAGCCTGTCCCGAGGAAAGGGGGACACTGTGTTCCTAAGAAAGGGGAGAACATTTTCCTGAGAATTGGAAAGTTGTATGCCAGGGAAAGGAGGGGGTGTCATTAAGATGTGTTTATCTTGGGAGAATGGAAGAGCCTGTCTAGAAAACAGGAGGGAGGGAGGGAGTCCATTTGAGAATAGGGTTCTGAGAGGCCCCATAGCAGGTGGGTAAAAGCAAAAACTTCAGGATTCAAGCCCTGTTCTGCTGCTGACTAGATGTGTCCTCTTGGGCACATGGCTTAACCAACCTCCTTATACCTGTCTTTCTTTCTTTCTTTCTTTCTTTCTTTCTTTCTTTCTTTCTTTCTTTCTTTCTTCTTTCTTTTCTTTCCTTCCTTCCTTCCTTTCTTCCTTCTTTCCTTCCTTCCTTCCTTCCTTCCTTCCTTCCTTCCTTCCTTCCTTTCTTCTCTTCTTTCCTTCTTTTAAATTTATTATTTTTTAAAATTTACATTATTTTTAAAATAATGACTTCAGGAGTAGAATCCAGTGATTCATCCCGTATGTGTAACACCCAGTGCTCATCCCAACAAGTGTCCTCCTTAATGCCTCTTGCCCAATTAGCCCTTTCCCCCCCCCCCCCACTCAAAACCCCTTCAGCAACCTCAGTTTGTTCTCTGTATTTAAGGGCTCTTATGGTTTGTTCCCCTCCTTGTTTTTATATTATTTTTGCTTCCCTTCCCTTATGTTCGTCTGTTTTACATCTTAAATTCCACATGTGAGTGAAGTCATATGATATTTGTCTTTCTCTGACTAATTTCGCTTATTATAATACACTCCAGTTCCAACCACGTTGTCTCATGTTTCTTTATTTCTAAAGAGAGGTTGTAATGCCTGCCGCATGAGGATATTGTGAGAATGAAGTCAGATAATGCCAGGTCCATAATGATCGCTCAATGAATGCAACCATTGGCGATGGGGAGTCTATACTAGGGCATTGGAGTTAACTTGGAGAACGGAGGGTCCATCTGGAGAAGGAGAACGTTGGTCCTGAGGAACGGCGGTGATGTAGGGCATGGGGTGGGGGGGAAGGTAAGGAGGGCTGGATCCGAAACCCACTGAACCTTACAGTTGCAGGGTGGAGCCTGGTGATGTCTCGAAGAGGCTGCCAGCCTCGGGGCGCTCATGCGCTGGAGAGGCTGGAGGAGGGGCTGATGAGCAGGGGAGAGGTTTGACTGCTAGTAACCTCTCAACTGCTGCAGTAAGAAGGTGGCTGCAGCACCAGCAGCCTCCCCTCCCATCTGTCTTTGCCCTGTGACAGGTGGGAACTTAAAAGCTCAGGTCACACGTCTCAACTGGCTAACCTACTTACCCCTAGAAGACTGGGTCTGGGGCAAGCGGGGACCAAGAGGAGCAAGAGTAAGGAGCAAAGCAGGGGCAAGCCCCAGAGTGTTCTGGAGACCTGCATTTGAAGGCTTGTGGGGTGAGGGAGAGAACGCACGTGTGTGCTAGGAGATGCGGAAGGCCGTGTCTGTGAGCCCTGTACATGCCCTGGCGCATATGTGCTTGTGTATAAGGCTTGTGCATAAGGCTTGTGCCTGTCTTAAAGGCCTGAATTTGCCTGGGAGAATAAAGATGTCTACAGGCGAAGCAGGTTGAGCTCTAAGTACCACCTTAACCTTGGAGCTGCTTTCAAGCTCTCCCAAGGCATCCACTCTCCTTCCCTTCTTAACTAGTTTCCTCCGGCTTAGAGAGGGAAAGTGGGGGTGGTGTGGGGAAAGGGGAGGAGGATATCCCAAGACTAGCTTTCAAAGCCTTTTATCTAGTTTGGGGAATCCCTGGGGGAAGCCTGAGCTCAAGGGCCAGAACCGAGGGAAACTGATGGCGTGTGTGTGTGCGTGCGCGCGCGCGCAGTCTGACAGCTTTCACAATCCCTTGAGAGAGATGGCATCTGCACCCTCATGCCCACCCCCCCCCCCACCACCCCATATACGCACCACCGTCATCTAGTATGTAATCCAGGGACTTGTCCCCACTGCACGACTTCAGCTCCTTTCCTGTCTTCAAGTTGGCCTTTGGTCGCCAACCCCCCAGTCCCGGGGCCACACCTGCGCTGGCTCCGGCCTCCGCGTCGCCGGCACCGCCGTCCCCTTCGCCTTGCTCGCCCCCCGCCGGCTGCGGGGCCGCGCGGGCCCTTTAAGAACAGCGGGACCGGCGAGCAGTAGCTGGGAGCAGAGCGCAGTCGCCCGGCGGGCTCGGGAGGACGCAGCGCCCGGGACCGGGCTCCGGGAACCGGGTGTGCGCAGCCCAGCCGAGTCGGGGCGCGCCCCCCTCGCCCCTCCCCATCCTTGTCATCTCTCGGCGGACTGGGGCCCGGGCCCTCCCCAGTCGCCCGCCCCGCCCCGGCCCCGCCCCGGCCCGCGCCGCCGGGACCGGGAGCCGGGCCGCGGTGCCGCAGCCGGAGGCAGGTGAGAAGGGCCCGGAGTCTCCGTCCCCGGCCCGCGGCAGCGCCAAGCTTCTCGGTCCGCACCGGCCCGGGGGCGCATCGAGGTGACTAGGCACGCGGGAGATGGGGAGGGGGGAGCCCGCCGCGGTGGAGGGGGGAGGTCTTGGGTGCGGGTGGTGCGGCCGCCGGGGCCCCGGGGCGCCGGCGGGAGGGGCGGGCCGGGCGTCGCGCCCGGGGATGGGGAGGGGGATGCTGCGGGAGGCCCAGAGCCTCCTCTTCCTCCGCCTTCCCCCGGTCCGCCCTGCGCGCACCCGGCTACCCAGACCAGCTAGCGGGCAGCCTCCGCGGGCCGCCCCTTCCCTCCTCCCCGCTCCCCAACCCTCCAGTCCCCAGGGGCTGCTGGCCTGCGGGGTAAGGAGATTAGAGCCACCGCGGGGAGGGGGGAGAGGGTGAGGGCTTGTAGGGGTCGGGCTGCGGCCAGGCTGGAGCCGGGGCTGGGGCTGGCCGGACCGAGGAGAGGTCGGAACCGAGCGTTGCTGCGCCGGGAGTGGGGGGCAGGAGGGGACAGACGCTCTGGCGGTGGGGAGTGGGGTGCTCTCCGTAGCAGATCTGCCCTGAGAAAGAGGCGGGGAGTGGGGGCGGGGGAGCCTTAGAAGGCGAGGGAGGTTTGAGCCAAGGCTTGGGGGTCTCCGCCGAACCGAGCAGGCCCTCTCCCTGCAGGCCGGCGGCGTGATGGCGGAGAAGGCGCTGGAGGCCGTGGGCTGTGGACTAGGACCCGGGGCCGTGGCCATGGCCGTGGCGCTGGAGGACGGGGCGGAGCCCCCGATGCTGACCACGCACCTGAAGAAGGTGGAGAACCACATCACCGAAGCCCAGCGCTTCTCCCACCTACCCAAGCGCTCAGCAGTGGACATCGAGTTCGTGGAGCTGTCCTATTCCGTGCGGGAGGGGCCCTGCTGGCGCAAACGGGGTAAGGGAGCAGTCTGGTGGGGAGCCGCGGAGCCCCCAGGAGTGGCCTCGTGGAGAGCAGGAGGTCTGGGAGTCCCCTGTTCCGCACCAATGGGCCCTGTGGGAGCACTGAAATCTCAACCCGCCGACTATGCACACAGTTGAGGCGGCGGGTCTGTGCTCCCCCCACACCCGCGAGCACTGTGTGGGACTCTAGGTTCAACTGGCTCCTGGAGCTTTCTCCCTCTAAGTTGACATGATGACCTCCGGGGGTTCAGTGACTTCTTGCGGAGTTTTCCTTCTTTATTTTTAGGTAGAATTCCTGCCTTTGAGGGCTGGTACGAGGAAGTGGGGGGGGCTGTGTTGCACAGGTTCTCCCCAGCGGTTAGCAATATCCTTGTACCCACAGAACACTGCTAATCCTAAAAGATGTTCTCATTCCTGTCACCTTACTCCATTCTTGCTGAAGTCCTCCAAGGCAGGGAGGGTGAGGGTTTAGCAAGAGAGATGACATCCTCACGTCACTAATAAGGAAACTGAGGTCCAGGGAAGTTGAGTAACTTGTCCAGTGCCACACAGCTCATACGTGGCAGAGCCAGGACCAGAAGCCAGGTTTTCCAGCTCCCTGCGTATTGTTTTTCCCCGTCTCTTAACTTCCCTGGTACACCAATTCCCATCCCCTCCTCTTTTCTCTCATCAGCACAGGTGGGGAAGGGCTGGGGCTCTGAGTTCCTTGGAACCCTCGCCATCCCCTGGATCCCTTGCCCCTGGCCGGCCACCGGCAGCTTGAGCTGGGAATAGAGAAGCTGAGGGTTTTTTGTTGTTGTTGTTTTTGTTTTCCCCCAGAGCTGGGTGTGGACGAGGGGTGGAGCTGGGACATTGTTCTCTGAGACTTAAGAATAAGTTTGGGGTGCTTCCGAGCAGGACCAAGCATGAGCTGTCTCTGTCCTCCCCACCCTCACTCCCATGAGTGACCAAAAGGTCACAGGGCCTGAGCCAATGGCAACTGAGGCCTCTGGGCCCCCTGCCCGGTGCCCGTCCCTGAGCAGCCTCTCCGCCCCGAGACCAGCTCTGGGCAAAATGAAGAGGTAGCCATTATGTCCTTAGCCCTCTCGTTTCCTCAGTTTCAAGGAGATGTGTAGATAAGAAAGAAATGTAGTTAGATGGACCGGTTGCTTCAACCCACCCACCCGTCACAAATTGGCACCTGTGACCGGGTCCTTTCTCCTTTGACCTTGCCAGCCCCATACTCTCCACTGTCCACTTTGCTCTCTCTTCTGTCCCTTGCCCTTTTCTTTTGCCCTGTCTTCCGTCCTCCTCTCTTTGACTTGCCTTTTCACTGGAGTCCCTCTCCCCTTGTCTGGAGGACAGAAAGCAATTCGAGAAATTAGAGGTGGGCAGAGAGGAAAAAGAGAGAGGGATGTGGAGAGAGGGTAGTTTCTGCCTTTCCCAGGTAAGGATTTGCCGCCCATTTCCCCTAATTATTACGGTGTTTCTTGTTTTCAAAACACTTTCCTATTAGTTATTGTTAAATACCTCACTTAACATTCACAATAACCCTGTTATGCCTTGGGAGGAGACGTTACTGTCCTGATTTTGACAGGACTTGACAGAATTGCAAGAGAGTTACTGACTGAGGCAGGACTAGAACTGTGATGTGTCTTTATGTCGAGGCCTGGCAGGCCCTTCCCGTGAAGAGCAGCTATGGAACAGCAGGGGTTCAAAGACTGGGTTCCTAGCCACCTGTCCACTGGAAGATGACCTTGGGCCATCTGCTTACCCTCTCTTGGCCTCACTTTTCCTCATCTGTGAATAGGGGTGATAAGAACTGTCATTGCACAGGCTTAGCTGAGACATTATCTGTGGAAATGCTTTGTGAAAGGCAAGTGTAAGATGATATTTGTATTAGGCATCAGTGTCCAATCTAGTGCTTGGCTGTGATTAAATGAGAGGAAGGATCATCATTGCCGGTTTCCTCCCCTGCAAAAGAAATCACTTCCTGTGAGTGGTTCTGAAAGGCGTTTGCTGGAGTATACAACCACACGTCTTTCGGATTGATGGTCATAATGACTGAGGCAGAGGGATAGAACCTGTGACTTGCCCTCTCCCAGTGAAGAACTTGCTGTGTGACCTTGGGTGAGTCACTGGATGTCCCTGGGCCCCAGTTGGCTCGTCCATGTTGCTGTAGCAGCAACCCGGGTAATGAGTTTATAAACGGGAAAGCACTATCCAGGCCGTCGGTGCGATCAGGACCCCAGAGTGGACAGCAGCTGAGCCTCCTTCTGAATGGATGCGTCCAGAGGGAGAGCTGGGTGCTGTGGAGGGAGAGTGAAAGATCACATCCCTTCGCTGTCTCTGCTAAGGAGGTATTGTGGAGAGGGAGTGGGGCTCAGTGGGGGTCGGAGGAGGGTGGTAATGAACAAAATCTCCAGTGGGAGATTGGTGTTTCTGCCTCACTGAGGCAGGTCTGCAAGCATACGAGGCAAGGCTGGTCTCATGGGCTTCCTCCTTCCTCTCTACCTTGTTTTCCCGGGTGACTCCCTGTAGTCTCTGACCTCTGCTTCCTGGATTGTGTTCTGTATATTCTCTCACGTGGCAGAGCTCCTCCTTCCAAGGATTGGCGAGCCTCTGACTTTCCTCTCCATTTTTGAGTGCTGAGCATCCTTCAAGACTTCGCTCAATTGCCACTTCTTCCAGGAAGCCATTCTTGATATTTCCCTTGCCCCTCCACCCTCCTCAGTTCCATTTTCTGCATTCTCATTGTGCATTATTTGTGCTTCTATTATGACCCTTATTTGATCTTTCCTTAGATCCACAGACGTTCCCGCCATTTTTACCTAGACTATGACTTTCTTTCTTTCTTTTTTTTTCTTCAATGTTTTTATTTATTTTTGAGACAGAGAGAGACAGAGCATGAGCGGGGAAGGGGCAGAGAGAGAGGGAGACACAGAATCGGAAGCAGGCTCCAGGCTCTGAGCCGTCAGCACAGAGCCCGACGCGGGGTGAACTCACAGACCGTGAGATCGTGACCTGAGCCGAAGTCGGCCGCTCAACCGACCGAGCCACCCAGGCGCCCCAGACTATGACTTTCTTGAAAGCAGAAAATGTGTCTTCTTCATTTTTTTTTTTTTTATTTGTCCAGTGTCTGGTACAGAGCTTGGAATGTAGTGGATATCAATAAACGTTTGTCAAATGGAATTAATGATAAAATGTCATTTTTTGGGGCGCCTGGGTGGCGCAGTCGGTTGGGCATCCGACTTCAGCTCAGGTCACGATCTCGCGGTCCGCGAGTTCGAGCCCCGCGTCGGGCTCTGGGCTGACGGCTCAGAGCCTGGAGCCTGCTTCCGATTCTGTGTCTCCCTCTCTCTCTGCCCCTCCCCTGTTCATGCTCTGTCTCTCTCTGTCCCCCCCCCCCCCCAAAAAAAAGTCATTTCTTAAATATACTCTATGTGCCAAGCACTGTGTCATATGCCTTTACGTACATTATCTCATTGACTCTTTACAACAACCCTATGAGATAGGTACCATCATCCTCATTTTACAGATGAGGGACCTGGAGCTCAGAGAGGTTAAGCAACTTGCCTGAGGTCACACAGCTGGTAAGTGTGGAGCCAGAATTTGAACCCAGATCCACCTGACTCCAAATCGGTGCTCTTCATGCATATGCTGCCTCCCAACGAGTGAATGAATGATGAGATGTTACTGGGCCACGTTAGGGGCTGCAGAGACAAGCCTAGGGGGCCAAGGGAGCACAAAGAAGGCTTTTCCAGAATGAAGCAGAAGCTCTGAGAACACTCACTCCGGGAACACTTACTGAGCACCTAGTACCTGCCAGACAGTCTCCTGAGGTTGCAAAGATGAGCAAGCCACAGACTCTGCCCCCAAGCAGCTCACAGACTAAGAGGCTGGGTGGGGAAGGGGTGGGAGACAGGCACGTCAAATAGCCACCGTGCTGGCATATGCAAAGCGCTATGGGAACACCGAGGCCATTCGACCAGCTCGCTCGGGCTGATCGTTGGGAAAATCTTCCTGGAGGCAGTGAGGGTCACTGCTGTGTGTATAGAAGGGGAGCAGGGTCGTCTATAAGCTTGACCCCGCTCTCCGCGACCATCCACGAGGTGTGGAGGTTTTTCATAGCCTACCGAAGAGCATGGTCACCTCGGATGCCTCGACATTAGGAGTGGCCATTTCTAGGGGACCAGGACGAGAGGGTGTGAATACTGTTGCTGCTCTGAAGGTCATTCCTCCCTCCGAATCAGTTTACCCTGAGTAGGGGCGGCCTATTTCAATAAGAGCCATGGCCGCTGCTGAGAGTTTGGGGCTCCTCTGTTCACTGCAACCCTGATCAGAAGTGCCTCCCTCCCTCACTGCAGGTTATAAGACCCTCCTCAAGTGCCTGTCGGGTAAATTCTGCCGCCGGGAGCTGATCGGCATCATGGGCCCCTCGGGGGCTGGCAAGTCCACATTCATGAACATCCTGGCAGGGTACAGGTGAGGACGCGGCTGGGGCGGAAGCGGGGAAAGGGGCCGGGAGGACGGATCCCCGGGAGAGCCCAGAAGGGGATCTGAAGTGGCCTTGACCCCCCACCCGCGACCAATGTTCCCTCAGGGAGTCTGGCATGAAGGGGCAGATCCTGGTCAACGGGAGGCCGCGGGAACTGAGGACCTTCCGCAAGATGTCCTGTTACATCATGCAGGAAGACATGCTGCTCCCACACCTGACGGTGTTGGAAGCCATGATGGTGAGGGCTGGATGGCCGCCTCCTCCTCCCAGCCCCCGCTTCTGTCCCCCGCCCCCATCCTCAAGGGGTCCCCCATCCTCAAGGGGTCGAGGCAAGGCCCCCCTCCCACACACATCTGACCCGCCTACTCTCTGGGCCTCAGGTCTCTGCTAACCTGAAGCTGAGTGAGAAGCAAGAGGTGAAGAAGGAACTGGTGAGTGGGGAAGAGACAGGGGTGAGAAGAGGACGGCTGCCCTGTGTGTGTTTCTGAGTCCTAGAGCCCCGAGTTGGCGGGGGGGGGGGGGGGCCCGGGGGGGCCAGTGGACTTAAGGGAAGACTTCTTTAAGTTGGGGTGGTGTGGGGCTGGGGAGGAGCGGAGACTCTGAAGCTGACCTGGGATGGGGGTGGGGCCTGGGCCAGGTGACGGAGATCCTGACAGCACTGGGCCTGATGTCCTGCTCCCACACGAGGACGGCCCTGCTCTCCGGTGGGCAGAGGAAGCGCCTGGCCATCGCCCTGGAGCTGGTCAACAACCCGCCGGTCATGTTCTTTGACGAACCCACCAGGTAGTTCTCCCCCTCCTCCCCCAGCAGGATGCCCCCTCCTCTCAGCCCTGAGCCCCGGGGAATCTGCTCCACTGCTGGAGACCAGAGTCCGGCCTTCGCAGCCTCCTGGAGCCAAGACAAGGGCTTACTCCTCGTCCGTCCCTGCCAGTCCTATTGCCTTAGCAGCCCCATCCTTCGTGCAGGCAGAAATCCCACGTCCTCCTTGACTGATGCCTCCCTCTCCTTCTCCTCCCCACAGCCAATCAGTCACCAAATCCTGGTGATTCTACCTCCTTTCTCCGTCTCTCAGATTTGCCCCACCCCCATCCCTAGGGCTCCTGCTTGAGTTCAGGACGTCAGCAGCTCTTGCCCGCATTTCTGCAACCGACTCCTATCTCTTTGCCTTCAGTCTCTTCGCAGCCAATCCTTCCTCCAAAGTGCAGCCAGAGAGAGCTTTCTAAAAGACAAGTCTGGCAATTCTCACTCCCTTGCTTGAAAACACACCCAACGGTTCCCATTTGCCCTCCTAATAAAATCAGAGGACTTACAAGGTCCTGGTCTGAACCTACTTCTCCAAGCCTCACATCTTGCTTCATGCCGTCTTCTATTTTATGCTCTAATAACACTGAATTGCTTATAATTCCCTGGGCCAGACATGTGTTTCCTGCCTCTAAGCTTTGCACATGCTGTGTCTTGTGCCTGGAATGCCCTTCGCCTCCATGCCTGCCCTTCCACCAGAGCTGGCGTAGCTCCTTCTTCGTCCACATGCACCCGGCAAACTCCTCTGACTACCCCCCAACCCCTGTACGGCAGACCTGAACCCTCCCCTCTTTGTCACGCCACGTTCCACGTTATCTCAAGTGATCTGTGCGCTTATCTCTCCCTCCCTCTGGACCAGAGTCTGTCTTAGTGATCCATCACCGGAATCCCAGGGCCTGGCCTTCAACAGGTGCTCGCTGGATATTTGCTTGTTGAACTGAGTGGGGCTCTGGGCCTCTTGGTAACTCCAGTTACGATTCCGTACTGGAATCGTCCAGTATGTACAGGCTACGGGGATGGCCGGAGTGACTCCCTTCCTTGCCAGCTCCATCCCCTTCGTAGCAGCTGCCCCACCCCAAACTCTCCCTTCTTGGGCTCTGCCCACCTCACCCCACCCCACCCCCTTTCTCTGGACAGTGGTCTGGACAGCGCCTCCTGTTTCCAAGTGGTGTCCCTCATGAAGTCCCTGGCCCAGGGGGGCCGTACCATCATCTGCACCATCCACCAGCCCAGTGCCAAGCTCTTTGAGATGTTTGACAAGGTGAGTGTCTCTGGGCCTCACACGTGCCTGGCCTGCAATGGGGAGAGAGCAGGGCATCAGTAGAGGTGCTGCTGGGGCCTGCCGGGTCCACTGGCTGTGTTTTCCTCACCCTTCTCTTTCTGCCTCAGCTCTACATCCTGAGCCAGGGTCAGTGCATCTTCAAGGGCGTGGTCACCAACCTGATCCCCTACCTGAAGGGGCTCGGCTTGCACTGCCCCACTTACCACAACCCGGCTGATTTCAGTGAGTGATGACGCTGGGCCAAACCTGGGGGATCGGGTCACGCACCCGGGCCTCCTTGGGGGCAGAGGCCTCACTGTCACTGGCCTTCCCCACACACCCATGGAGGGGCTGGCTTGCCCTTGGGAACCAAGGATACGTCTTAGCTAAGCGCTCCCCTCTGTGCCTCCTAGTCATCGAAGTGGCCTCTGGAGAGTACGGAGACCTCAACCCCATGCTGTTCAGGGCTGTGCAGAATGGGCTCTGTACCATGGCTGAGAAGAAGAGCATCCCAGAGAAGAATGAGGTCCCCACCCCTTGCCCCCCTTGCCCTCAGGTGAGTAGGGGTGGAGACGGCAGAGAAGGAAAAGTGGGGGAGGGGGGATGGGACGATGGACAACGGCCCCGCCAAAGAGGCTGTCCCCCAGAGGCATCACAACCACTGGGTTCTAGGAAGAACCCAGAACTTGGAGGAGACCTACTATTAACAGCTGTGTGACCTTGGGCACGTTGCTCGACCTCTGAGCTTTGGCGTTCTCGTTCATTTATTTGTTCAGCAAGTTCTTACTGAGCATCTGTGTGTTGTCCTCGGTGCCGGCACGGTGCCACCTGGTAAGCAAAACCGATGCTGTCTCTTGCCTCATGGCCAAAACGTGTCCTACTGTCATCTGCAGCCTGGGGGTGATGACACTTACCTCCAGGGTTATTGGCAGGACTAACTAGATCATCACGTAAATGTCTTTGCACTGTAGGTCCACCCAGGAGAATGGGGAGCTAGTACTCAAAAGTCCCAAACTCCCCAGGGGCTTGCAAGTGAGGGTTTTTAAGGCCAAAATTTGGGGCAAGGGTCTCTTGAGAAGGTGGATGGCGTTGACTGGAGACCCATAAGGTCATGCCAGCAGGTGCTGTGGTGCTGTTTCGTCCGGAGCAGATGGAGATCTTTCCCACCTCAAGAGAGTTGGAATCTGAAAAATCTTTGTTCTCTGTGTTAGAGATTTCATTCGGTCCATCTGGTGCTTATATCTTTAGGGTAGTGATAATTAACCACTTGTGAGCTGGTGGCGTTGCACTCCTCCAATCCCTTGGTTGGTCCAGCTGTGCCTGGAGGCCATATGACCTCTGGTTAATTCTTTCTTCTGAACTGATAAGATGGATGCTGGCCTCAAAAACCAGAAGGGTTCCTTACTGTTGCTGCGGTCATTATTATCATTGCTAGATATGATTGTCATTATGCCCTTGGGGTAAAGGTTTCTTGATGGAGTAAAGAAGAGGAGTGACTGGTCTCCTATTAGCCCCCACAGGTGTCCTTGACCTCCTTGCTCTCTCCTGCCTCCCACGTTTTTACTTGTTCCTTGTCTCTCTCTCTCTCTCTCTCGCTCTCTCTCTCTCTCTCTCTCTCTCGGAATCTCGCTCCAGTTCATGACTCTGAGGCCAGCTTCCAGGCACGCACCTCAATGGTGGGGAATTTTCCATCAGTACACCTGGAGGACCCCTGCCCTGAGGAAGGGCTCAGGGGTTTTCCCATCACTGAGCTGGATGTGCAGTGAGTGGGTGGGACAGGCTCACCTAAGCCAATGTCCTCTCCCCAGGAAGTGGATCCCATCGAAAGCCACACCTTTGCCACCAGCACCCTTACACAGTTCTGCATCCTTTTCAAGAGGACCTTCTTGTCCATCCTCAGGGACACGGTGAGGCATCAAGTTGAGGGAGAAGAGGCCCGGCTTTGGGGGGCATAGTATCTCAGCAGCTGGGAGGGGAATGTCCCCCCTCCCCCCACCCCCCACCGCCGGCAGTCTCCCGGTACCCCTGTGTGTCTGTGTGTCCGCGAGGGCAGCTCCGAGTTCCTACCCCAGTGTGGCTGCTCATCCCTGGCCTGCGGCCCATCCCCTCTCCTCACCCAGGTCCTGACCCACCTGCGGTTTGTGTCCCACGTGGTAATCGGCGTGCTCATTGGTCTCCTTTACCTGCACATCGGTAACGATGCCAGCAAGGTCTTCAACAACACCGGCTGCCTCTTCTTCTCCATGCTGTTCCTCATGTTTGCTGCCCTTATGCCAACTGTGCTCACCTGTGAGCTGAGCTGCCCTGGGCAGTGGCGGGGGGGGGGGGGGGGCGGGGAGGCTGGGGGCACAGGGTGTCAGGGTATCAGACAGCTGTGCCTAATCTGCCTGTGTCCTCAGTCCCCTTAGAGATGGCAGTCTTCATGAGGGAGCATCTCAACTACTGGTACAGCCTCAAAGCATATTATCTGGCCAAGACCATGGCCGACGTGCCCTTTCAGGTAAGCCTCTTCCTCCCTCCTATCTGGCTCCTTCCTCACTTGCTTGCTTGTCTCCCTCAACCCTGTCCCCTGCCATCCTTTCTCTTCCCTTTCACTTAGCAAGTAGGCGGGGAGTCCCTACCGTGCACCAGGCGCTGGGATCCGGCAATGAATAAGACAGATGTAATCCTGACCTTGTGGAACTTATGTTCTAGTGGGAACGACCGATGACAGACAGACAGTGATAAGAATAATAACCCCGTGAATGACTCTGTAAATCTTATCCACGGCAGTGGGGGGCTGGTGGAGTCCCTGGAGCCTTAGTGCTACTTGGTAGCCGGGAGACGTTGAGCTAGCCCCTGTCTCTCTCTGCTTCCACGTCCCCATCTATAAAGTGGGTGACGAGAGTATCTACCTCAGGGTCGTTTTTGAGGATTAAATGAGTTAATACGTGTAAAGTCCTTGGCATAGTGCTTGGCAGGGGTGCCTGGGTGGCTCCGTCAGTTAAACGTCCGACTTCGGCTCAGGTCGTGGTCTCACGGTTCACGGGCTCGAGCCCCACGTCAGGCTCTGTGCTGATGGCTCAGAGCCTGGAGCCTGCTTCGCATTCTGTGACTCCCTCTCTCTCTGCCCCTCCCCTGCTCACACTCTGTCTCTCAAAAGTAAACATTAAAATACATTTTAGAGATTTTTTTTTTTTTTTTTTTTTTTTTTGGGACAGAGAGAGACAGAGCATGAACGGGGGAGGGGCAGAGAGAGAGGGAGACACAGAATCGGAAACAGGCTCCAGGTTCCGAGCTGTCAGCACAGAACCCACAGAGCCCGACGCGGGGCTCGAACTCACGGACCGCGAGATCGTGACCTGGCTGAAGTCGGCCACTTAACCGACAGCGCCACCCAGGCGCCCCTAAAATACATTTTTAAAAAATTTAAAAAAAAAAGAACAGTGCTTGGCATGCACTAAAGTGCCCACTAAATGTTAGCCAGTTTGGGTTGTTTTTTTGGTTGTTTTTTTTTTTTTTTTTTTTTTTTTTTTTTGCCACTGCCACTCTTTTCCAAGCTCCAGGGCCACCAATAATCCCAAGGGCACCTTTGTGCAGATTGGACGAAGGTGCCCCTTCCTCAGGGCGGCTGCTGCCCCGTGCCGGGGTGCATGGCTTTGTGGGGAGAGCACAGCTGGCTCTCGGCCTCTGGTGGCCTCTTGATTGGGCGCCCCTGTGCAGGGGGCAGCCTGCCGTACCGTACTCGTGGGTTTGGACTCCGCCTCCAGGAGCTGATAGCTCAGAGGGGGACAAAGTGTGCTTCCCATGTAGAGTTAATTAATCAACAATACAAAGAATAAGCTGATCCAGGTTTCGGAGCTCAGATATGGAGAAGTCGCCATGCCTGAACTGGTCAGAGTGGGTCTAATGGAAATGGTGACACCGGAGGAAGAGAATAGGTTCATATAGCCAGGAAGGAAGCGGTCATGGGTCAGCCTCGTGGGGGGGAACAGCAGACAGAGCGCGGGGACAGGACTAAGCACGGACGCTGGAGGAAGAGCTGTCCTAGGGCTTCTCCCGTGCCCCTGGCTCGCGGTCCACTGCCCAGGCCTGTGTCCCCTCCCCAGGTGGTGTGCCCGGTGGTATATTGCAGTATTATGTACTGGATGACAGGCCAGCCAGCTGAAACCAGTCGCTTCCTGCTCTTCTCAGCCCTGGCCACTGCCACCGCCTTGGTGGCCCAGTCTTTGGGGCTGCTGATTGGAGCCGCCTCCAATTCCCTACAGGTGGGAGGCCCGGCACTTGGGGATCTTGAGGGGCGGTGGACAGGATCTGGTGGGAGGAAACAGGGGCTGGCATGGGAATGGATCTGTGGGAAACCCCGGGGCCACCTCAGTCCTGAGTCTATCCTGGTCACTCCTGTGATGGCCCGGTCCCCTTCCCTCCCCTCCAGGTGGCCACCTTTGTGGGCCCAGTTACCGCCATCCCTGTCCTCTTGTTCTCCGGTTTCTTTGTCAGCTTCAAGACCATCCCCACTTACCTGCAATGGAGCTCCTACCTCTCCTATGTCAGGTCAGTGCCCCTTCCCTCACCATCTGTCCCTGCTCCCCCCACCCCCACCCTCCGGCAGGAGCCCAGGCCCCAGGGCTGAGAGAGTTGCAACTGGGCCCTGGCGGTTTGCCCAGGGAACAGTGACCTATGCTCTGTATCCTGCTCTGATGTCCCCACGTGCCTAGGTATGGCTTTGAGGGGGTGATTCTGACCATCTATGGCATGGATCGAGAAGATCTGACCTGCCTGGAGGAGCACTGCCCTTTCCAGAATCCACAGAGTATCCTCCGAGCGTTGGACGTGGAGGACGCCAAGCTCTACATGGACTTCCTGGTCTTGGGCATCTTCTTCCTGGCCTTGCGGCTGCTGGCGTACCTTGTGCTCCGTTACCGGGTCAAGTCCGAGAGATAGAGCCTGGCCCTGGCCTGCGCCCCAGCCCCCGCAGCGGAAGCCCCCAGCCCCAGCCCTCTGGGACTGTTTTAACCTCGTAGACTTTGGCACTGGTCGCTGGTGCAGCCATCCTCCCCTCTCTCGGCTGCTCCACAGGCTGGCTGCTGGACTGCGCTCCCGGCCGTGGCCGTGGCAACCGGGGCTGCAGCCCTCCCCGCCATGCCCAGGAGTCTTCCCCAGTTGATGCCATTTGTAGCTTCCTCCCTAGTCCCTCCAACATCTGCATGCAAAGACCACTAGGAGGCTGCCGCCCTCCTTCCCGCCCTCGCCACCCTCCTCTGTTGTCTGCCTGGGAGCCCCAGGGTCTCCAGGCCCCCACTCACAACTGACCAAAGTGGCCTCCTCTGGGGGTCCCCGCCACACAAGTGTTTGTAAACTGGACTGTTCTGAGGTTCGGGTTCCAGGGCTGGGCCCTGGTGGGGCCCCCTGGAAGTCCCATTTGGACACTGGAACGGAGCAGGGAAGGCTCTGGAAGTCTGTTCCTCCTCCTCACCTTCTCCCCACCCCCAGACCTGGCCGCCTTGGACAATCTGCTGGGACAGCAGCTGGGTTTTCTGTCTGGGTCGCCCCTCCCAATCCTGGGGATTGGAGAGGCCTGGGGCCACGGGACGCCCCGTTCACCCTTCCCCGTCCCCTTTGGTGGGGGTAGGGTCTGGTGGCACCTCTGCAATAATGTTTGTGTTTCTCTCTCACCTGCCACGGGAACTGGAGAATGCACTTTATTCTGGGGCGCGAGTAGGAGAAGACCAAGCTTCCTTTCTTGCTTCTCCTGCCCGGTCCTGCAAAACTCCCTACCCTCTCCAGAGTTAACGGGCACATACATGCGAACAGGCAATCTCAGACCTACGCACGCTCGCCGTCCGCCGTGGCCCCGAGGAGCGATGGTGGCAGTGGTGGCGGTGGGAGCTGCGGGGAGGGCAGTGCCGCCTCCTCCTGGGCATACGCCGCTTGGACTTTAAGGACGAGGCTGATGCTGCCCGGGGTGTCTCCAGGATCTGCAGGTGTCTACCCCCGGGTCTTCCTTCCCCTCCAAGTCAGGGGCGGCACAAGGCACTATCTCCCTGGGGTTCAGGAGCCAACACAAGCACAAGACGGGCATCAGTTGGCCTTGGCCGCCTGCCACCCCATGCCCCCTCTCTTGTGCGTCAGGCTGGTATTCTCGCTCTCTTGCCCCTTCCCCAGCCGCTTGCTGCTCATTCAAACTCCCGTCTATGTCTCTCCACACCCTTCCCATCAGCCAAGGCGGCCCCTGGGCCCCAGAGCGGCAGACACAGAACATGTCTGGCTGTTGTGGGAGGTCCAGGCTCATGCCACTTCTGATTTCGCCTTCCCCCAGGGCTCTTTCCCGCCCCCCGGATTTCTGTACACATACCACTCTTCCTTCTCTTGTCCTGCCACGGATTCCCGCCATCACCCAGAGATGCCAGTCGTATTTGTGGGGTTTCACCCATTATTAATAAAACCTATATTTATACAGTATGCGGTGCAGAAATGTGTACGGGCGTGGCGCCCAGGGCCACGGGCTGTGAGGGGTCTTCGAAGCACTTGAAAGGAGTCTGCGCGCTTTAGGGAGTTTGTGGCAGTGGGTGGTAAGCCAAGCTAGTACATGTCAAGGTAGCGAACGTATAGCATATAAAGTACCCGTGTTATGCTTTCTATGTTACAAATGCTTGGTGTTCATTATCTCAAGAAAGTCCAATGCCGACTCTGCATCGTCCCTCATGATAACCCATTTTGCAGATGAGACAACCGAGACATGGGCTAAGTAACTTGCCCAGGGACCCTTAGCCAATGGAGGCGAAGCCAGATCTGGGAACCGGGTCTTCTGCCTCCAGACTCCTCATTCTTGACACTGGCCAATGATGATGATTAGGGTGGATCTGCATGCTCTGTGTGGGTGCCTTGTGTCTGTTGCATGGGTGTGTTCTCGCCAAGTGATACATGTCCCTCTCTTCAGAATTCACTGCGCCCCGGTTGTGCCTGGCGGGGCGGGGGAGGGCATCTAGTCAGTGGTCATAAAGGGCAGTGAGAAGCAGGAAAGACCCCAGAGCCTGACCCCAGAGCCTAAGCGCTAGGATGAGAATACCAGGTGCCTCACCGAACTTACCCCAGCTTTCTCTTTTTCTTCCTCTCTTCTCTCCTGCCCCCCCACCCCCCAGCCCCGTCCCTGAGCCACGCTTAACCAGGGCCCAGCCATCAGCCATCAGGACTGGACGTGGGTTGGTGGTCTGAGGTTTGCAGTAGACAACTGCCCAGAAGTCCTTGAAGGTTGGTGGCAAGGTGACCCAAGAAGCAGCACATTGTCTCACCCTCTTCCTTCCTGATCCTGAAGCTTGGGGACTGAAGGAAGGGACTGACATTGACCCTGCCAGCTGCTAGGACTACCTTGCATGTGCTACATGCAGAGCTAAGTGTCCCGGGCCAGATGAGGGTCTAGTCTATTACTGGTTGGGTCCCTGCCTGGAAATGGACTTTTTTTTTTTTTTAATTTTTTAAATGTTTATTTACTTTTGAGAGAGAGAGAGAGAGGGGCAGAGCACTAGTGGGGGAGGGGTAGAGAGAGAGGGAGACGCAGACTCCAAAGCAGGCTCCAGGCTCCGAGCTGTCAGCACAGAGCCCGATGCAGGGCTCGAACCCATGAACTGTGAGATCATGGCCTGACCGGAAACCAAGAATCGGACGCTTAAGTGACTGAGCTACCCAGGCACCCCTGGAGATGGACGTTATCGTGAGGGGTTCAGAGTGGTGGTGGGAAGTGGGAAGAGGTCAGAGTCCCAGCTTCTGGAACCCTAGCTAGCTTTAGGGGCCGTTCTGGGTGCCGCCCTTTCCCTGGAGTAATGCCTGCAGGTGGCTTATTAAAATCAGAGGGCACAAAATCCCACCATTAAGCCGTCTTTCTCAAGATTCTTCACCTTTACTTTCTCTTTCAAAATGTAAATACTCCGAAAAGAGTAAAACATTTATAAACTCACACACTGGTAAGGGCCCTTGGGAGCTACAGGAGACGAACAGCCATCCAGAGCCAGCAAGGGCCACTCAGGCCCAGAGAACATTTTGTAGAGTGGCTCATGTCTTTGCAAAGAAAGCTCTTTCGATTCTTACAGCAACCCCATGAGGCTGCTGGGATGAGTATTATCATTTCCTCCTTTCACAGAGAAGAAAACCAAGGCTTGGGGAAGCAACTTGAGCAAGCTCTCCAGATCCTGTCCTCTTGCCACTGTGAGCCACCTACGATTTCTCCCACCGGTCCCATCAACTTGCAGGGGTGTGCCCTCTGCCCGTCCAAGCATGCTTAGGAATGGGCCTGCTCCCCCTGAGTGCCAGCCTCCCCAGACTCAGAGATCATTTCCTTCAATGCAGCCACCTTCTGTGCCAGGGCCCGTGCAAGGGGCTGGAGGGCAGAGATGATTAAGGCAGTTCTCCATGCTATGGGTCTACAGCACCTGGTGCCCCATCCTGAGGTTGGACGACAGAGCACATGCCCACAGCGTGACTCAGGGTACTTCTGTCTGTGAGATGCCGGTCAAATGATATGTTATTAAGAAAGCCGACATGGCTGTCACACCCACTGGGGGTGGGGGAGGGGAATGGTTTGCTCTGAGCCGTGTCTGGTAACTGCAGCCGGGGGCCCTTCTGCCTCGCACGGCTAGGTAAGTGGAGTGAAGCTGGAAGAGTCCCCCAGGTCTGAAATGTCACCCCCGAGACCACATTCACAGCGTTGTCCCCCCCGCCCCCCATTCTTCTCCCCTTTCAGAGCTTCTCTTAAAATGAAAATGTGCCATTTCCCCTGCTGTCTGGAATGCCCTGCCCTTCCCTTCCTGGACTTACTCGAGATCCAATTCAAATGTCACCTTCTCTGTCAGAGGCAGTTAGTAACTTCCTCCCCCAGCCTTTCCAAAGGCTTCTGTCTGCCTCCGATGGACCATCATTTGGGCTAGCCGGAGGGAAGCTGCTATGGTCTGGACCCTGCGCACCTTGTTCCGGTCGCTCAGAACTAACCCCATACCATGTATTCAGTGAATGAACATAGGCCTATGTGTGTTAATGAAATGTCAACACTGTCTTCAGTCCGGATGGACAGTAGAGATCACAAAGCCCTCTTCCCAGCCTTGCCTCAAGGTGCCTCTCTATGGCTTCCCTGTTGCACACCTCTGCTCCGTGCACATCGCACACCTACGTTTGCACGTGGAGGCGGGCCCTGGCTGTGGGCGGTGGGTGGCTGCTCTATCAGCTCCATGGGTCCTGGGTGTGACCTGTGTGGAGCCACAGGGATGAGAGTGAGGGCTTTGAGGACCAGGAAGCCCCAGGGCGAGGCCATGACAGGGCGCCAGACAAGAAGAGCAGGTTGGGGCGGGAGCGCGTATCCCTCATTCTTACTCCTTTCTTGATCAAAGTGACCAGAAGCCACACACAGAGGTCTGGGGGCTGAGAGGGCCCTGTACAGAGGGAGGGCCCGCTAAGGCCTTGACTCGGCTCTCTGCCAGGAGGTAGGCTGAGGAGGTGAAGAGGCCCAGAGGGAAGAAATGCCCCGGGGACGGGTAGGTGCCTCAGGAGGGGCGAGGCCGGAAGATCTAGGCCCGGGAACTCTCGTCCCGGCCCTTCCACTTCCTAACTGGGTCAACCTGCGGGAGTCATCCCACCCTCTGAGCGGCAGTTCCTCGGTCTGTACAATGGGCACAACAGCAAGCCCCGCCCGAGAGGGGAGAAGTAATTGGATGGCACCGGCGCCTGGTAACCTGCAGAGGGCAGTCGGGGAGGCGGCGGCGGCGGCGGGGCCAGCCGGGATCGAGGCCCGGAGCCGCGGAGGGCGGGCGCGAAGTGGGGGGGGGGGGAGGGGGGGGTGACGCACCGGGACGTCCCCGCCCCGGGTCTGCTCCCCGCGGCGCCGGGCTCCGGGCGGCGCCGCCGTCCCCTTCCTCTGCGGGCCGCCGGGGTCCGGGCCGTCCTCCCCGCGGCCCGCGACCGGGGCCTGCTGCCGGGGCGGGCCGGGCTCCGCGCACGCGGGGCGGGGCGGACGGGACGCGCCGAGCGGGGGCCTCTGGGAGGAAGCGGGAGCCGCCGGAGGCCAGCGGGTGAAGGCCCGGGCGGCGCCGAAGCCCCGCGCGCCCCCCCCGGCTGGGCCGCTGCTTCGGGGAGGTCAAGCCCGGGACCCGGAGGAGCGAGCGGGTGCGCTGAGTGGTGGGCTTGCCGGCAGCCTCTCCCCTTGGGCTCCGAGAGCAGCGGGAACGGGGAGAGCTGTTTGGGACCCAGTTTGGAGGGCGGGCAGGAGCTCTGAGCACAGCCCCCGTACTGTTCCTGCTGTGCCCGCTGCTTGGAAATGATCTTTGGAAATTGCCCTCACCGCCGCCCCGCCTGCTCGGCGAGCCCCATCTTGAGGCAGTGGCCCTGGATCTGACTTTCTCCCACTGAGCTAGTTTCCCCGAGCTTTCTTCTCAGCTTTCCAGGGCCTTCTCTTAAGCCTTCTCCAGCCCCTGGGACCTCGGCTCTGGCCCCGGCCGCTCCACCGGTGGGCCTTGCTGGTGGGTGAGCCCAAGCCCATTTCCCCTGCCCTGAACGTGTCCTGCCCTTAAGGAGCCACATCTCAGGGCAGACTAGGTACCAAATTAGCAGCACGCTCCATTTAAGGGGCATCAGGGTCCCAGGAGAGGGGATCTTGGAGCAGGGTCTTAAAAAATTGGGTAGGATTCCGGCAGGGGAGAAAGGCCATTTCAAGCCGAAGAAAATGTATGAACAGTTAGGAAAGTTGAGAGCAAGAATTTGGTGAGCCTGGCTACTGAGGTAGGGGTTGGAGGCAAACTGAAAAATAGCTTGTGTGGGCCAGGTGTTTGGACTCTTTGCGTAACCCAGGATTGTAGGGAGGTGATTGGTGGCTGAGATGAGGGATTAGAATGGTGTGGGGTGAGACTGAAGGCAGAGAGCAGGGAAGGAGAAGAAGGAGAAGGGGGCACAGAGGCAATGCCATAGGAACAGGCTGGCAAAACGCTGGCACGAGGAGTCGGTAAGGCTGTTTCAAGTGTGTGAAGGGAGAAAGCGTTTCAAGACCCAAGAGGTCAGGTGCCTAGTATAAATGGGGTGCTTGGAAAGATAAAGCAATAAAGTAACTAAAAGGGGTGGGGGGGTGAGGAGTGTATGGGCGAAGCATGAAGCACAGGCAGGATGGCCATATGGAGATGTCAAGTAGGAAGTCATCCATTCATTTATTATTTATGCCAGCCTCAAAGGCGGCTTACATAAAAGTCATAGAATAGATAAGGCGATGAAATCATTAAAACTCAGCCAACAGGACCTGAGAGCTGGGAAAAGTGGATAATTGTTACTTGAAAACGTCGGCTCAGAAAAGCCGTTGAAAATGAACACAGGACTCATCTGAGCCTGCTGGCAGCCAAGCGAAAACGACGCCTAAATAAAGTAGTTCACCAGGCTGGAACTCGAGAGAAAGGCATTCGTTGAAGGCTCAGGGGTAGTAGGAGATGAAACGGATTCCCTCGAGTAGGGGGTGTAGGGGAGGGAGTCGATCTGAAGCCAGGTCAAGGCTTTGGCAATGCTGACATTTAAGGGAAGGCTGATGCTCCCTGAGGAGAAAGGCCTTTCTGTGGCCTGCACGGGGAGATGGGAGTGGGGAGGTGTGTGTGTGTGTGTGTGTGTGTGTGTGTGTGTGTGTGTGTGGTCCATTCACAGAAGTCTTCTTACAGGGGAACAGGAAAGAAGGTGGCGTGCTAAGTCCCCCGGGCTCTGACCTTCTTTCCTACCATGTGGTGGGTTTGCCACTTGCCCAGGGCCTCTTGGGGCCCTGGTCTGGGAAGAGTACTCCAGTCAGCAGGTGAGCAGGAAGAAGCAGTTTCTGTTTCTACATTCCTTTTCAGGGTCCAGATGGTGTCTCCAAGAGGGCAGGGATCCAGACACCAGGTGGGCTAGCCCTAACTGTGCTTCAGGAGCTGTTGGCCTTGGGCGAGCCACCTCACCTCCCTGAGCTTCCTTTTTCCCATCCTAAAATAAGGGAGTCAAGCTAGATGACCTTTGAGGGTCCCTGTAGCTATAGGAGTCTAGGATCCCTTGTCTGATTTCGTTTTGCGTTCAGCAGACATTTCTTAAGTATGTGCTATGTGCCAGACCCTGTGCTAGGTTCTAAGTATGTAATTATGAACCAAAACAGACGGAGTCCCTGCTCTCATGGAGGGGGTGGGGCAGAAATGTCTGTTAATCAAATAATCATACAACAAGATATAAAATTGCATGGTAACTGCTACAGAGGGCAGAACACGATGTTATGCGAACAAATGATGGGGGATTTAATGTAGACACGGAGTCTGTGTATTGGTGGGAAAATGTGGGTGGGATCTGGGTGCTATTTCTTCCTTCCCCTTTCCCTCTGTAGATGGACGAATCCCCTTCCTGATCCACTGGAATTGGCCCCATAAAGGGGAGCGTCCCCTTGGGCTCTCTAGGTGAGGCCTCCATGCCATGCCTCAGGACACATCTGGGCATAGCTGAGTAGCCTGGGAAGGGGCAGGACTTGGAGAGATGTTGATCTCTCGGGAGTGAGATTGGTTTTTCTGAGGGTGGGGAGGGTACAGAGTCAGCTACCAGGCCTAAGATGAAGTCGGTTTACATGATCTACAGTACAAGCGACGGTGGGCAGCCAGAGGGAGGATCTGTGGGAAGTGGGTGGAGTCTGGCAGTGGCCAGCCTGAGCTCCAGGCAGGCAGTCAGCAGAGTGGTGGTGGGGGGGGGGGGGCGGGGGGGGCGGGGGGTGGTGAGCGGGACAAAGACCTCAGTCCCCGGGAAGGGTGTGAGAGTCTGATAAGGCTCTCGACTTGGGTATCCAGGGTCAGGCCTGGATCTCAGGAAGCTCGAAGTCCAGCAATTCAGACGGGCCTGGGTTCTGAGCCTGTGCAGAGGCTGAGCCCAGTAGCCGAGCCCCAGCTCAACCCTTCTTGCTCTCAGGGCCTTTATACGTCACCATGGAAGCTCAGCAGGCAGTGGTCCTCCATCCAGAAGGCATGGACAGCTGTTCCAGGGCATCTCTGCATCTGGTAAAGAGACTGGCTGCTCAGTCAGCCTGAGGAGAGGGGCGGAATGGGATCCTAGTGATGGGGATTGATGGGGGGGCGAGGGGGGGGAGTTGGGTCTGGAGGGAGAAGCAGGCAGGAAGAAGGAGGCAGAGAGGATCCATCAACTCCCCTCACCCCATCGTCCACCTGTCCATGTATCCCTTCCTGCAACACTTGTGCAGTATACTCTTAGCGCACTTAGCGTATACAAAGCACTGGTGGGGGGGATATATCACATCTGCCCTCAACAAACCGGGGGTCTGACATTCAGGTGGAGATTGCGCACACACAACCACACAACCAGTCAACCCAGGTTTGGTGTCGCTTGTCTCACGGCTCACCACTCTCTGCCATGGGCGTTCCAAACTCTCTGGACAGTCTTGTCTGAGGGAGTCCTCTGTGCACAGCATCGTTCTGGGTCTCGGTATCCTGGTCCTGTGATTCAATTCTGCTGCCTGACCCTACCACCTCCCTGGCCAGCCCCAAGCTCCTGCATCTTCCAGCCCCTTTCCTTGACCCATTCCCCTTGCCTTCCCATCCAGAAGCTGTCCAGCGCTATCGCCGGAATCTGGCCGAGTGGTTCAGCCGACTACCCAGAGAAGAGCGCCAGTTCGGCCCGACTTTTGCACTAGACACGGTCCATGTAGACCCTGTGATCCGCGAGAGCAGCCCAGATGAGCTGTTTCGCCCAACGGCAGAGCTGGCCCTGGAGCATCAGCCACCCCTAGCCGGTCTCCCCGCACTGGCTCTGTCCCAGCTCTTTGACCCAGATGCCTGTGGGCGCCAGGTGCAGACAGTGGTGCTCTATGGGACAGTGGGCACGGGGAAGAGCACACTCGTGCGCAAGATGGTCTTGGACTGGTGTTACGGGCAGCTGCCAGCCTTCGAGCTGCTCATCCCCTTCTCCTGCGAGGATCTGTCATCCCTGGGCCCCGCCCCCGCCTCCTTGTGCCAACTTGTGGCTCAGCGCTACACGCCCCTGAAGGAGATTCTGCCCCTGCTGGCTGCTGCTGGGTCCCGCCTGCTCTTTGTGCTCCATGGCTTGGAGCATCTCAACCTCGACTTCCGGTTAGCCGGAACAGGGCTTTGCAGTGACCCCGAGGAGCCAGAGGCGCCAGCTGCCATCATTGTCAACCTGCTGCGCAAATACATGCTGCCCGAGGTGAGTGGCCCCCTGCCTCACCACTGCTGCCCCTAACTTGCCTCCTAAAGACTTGTGTGTCCCGAGCCCTTGTGTTTTATTGGTGTGGGGGCATAGGTTCTTGGTTAGTTCAAACCTGCCCCTCCACTTCCCAGCTGTGTGTCTTTAAGCCAGTCAGTAACTTCCCCAAGCTCTGTTCCTTCTCTCCTAGAGCTATACTCATCGACTGAGACACTGCATAGGAAGTACTTTAACACGGTGCCCTGGATCCTAGTGGAGGCTCAGTAATTGTTAGTTATAATTATTATAGTCGCCATCATTTTCTTTTCTTTTTTTTTTTTTTAAGTTTTCATTTATTTGAGAAAGAGGGGGGAAGAGAGGGAGAGAACGAATCCCAAGCAGGCTCTGCGCTGACTTGGGGCTTGAACCGATGAGCCATAAGACCGTGACCCGAGCCGAAGTTGGATGCTTAACCAACTGAGCCACCCGGGTGCCCTGCGGGCATCATCATTTCCATCCTGGGACACTCAATCTTCAGGGGCTCTCTGGAGAGTGAGGCCATCAGGACACAAAGGTCTTGCTTAACTCTCAGCCGTGCTGTTCCCAGGCCAGCATTCTGGTGACCACCCGGCCCTCCGCCATCGGCCGAATCCCCAGCAAGTATGTGGGCCGCTATGGCCAGATCTGTGGCTTCTCTGACACCAACCTGCAGAAGCTCTACTTCCAGCTCCGCCTCAACCAGCCAGACTGTGAGTACGGTGCTGGGGGTGCAGGGATCTCGGCCACGCCAGCTCAGCGTGACAGTCTGGTGCGGATGCTCTCCCGGAACCTGGAGGGCCACCACCAGATCGCCGCCGCCTGCTTCCTGCCCTCCTATTGCTGGCTTGTCTGTGCCACCTTGCACTTCCTGCACGCTCCCACGCCGGCCGGACAGACCCTCACGAGCATTTACACCAGCTTCCTGCGTCTGAACTTCAGTGGGGAGATGCTGGACAGCACTGACCCCTCCAAGCTGTCCCTAATGGCCTATGCAGCCCGAACCATGGGCAAGTTGGCCTACGAGGGGGTGTCCTCCCGCAAGACCTACTTCTCCGAAGAGGATGTCCGTGGCTGCCTGGAAGCTGGCATGAAGACTGAAGAAGAGTTCCAGCTGCTACGTGTCTTCCGCCGGGACGCCCTGAGGTTTTTTCTGGCCCCGTGTGTGGAACCAGGGCGCCAGGGCACCTTTGTGTTCACCGTGCCTGCCATGCAGGAATACCTGGCCGCCCTCTACATCGTGCTGGGTTTGCGGAAGACGACCCTGCAGCGGGTGGGCAAGGAAGTGGCCGAGCTCGTGGGCCGCGTCGGGGAGGACGTCAGTCTGGTCCTGGGCATTGTGGCCAAGCTTCTACCCCTGCGAGCCCTGCCTCTGCTCTTCAACCTGCTGAAGGTAACGGCCCAGCACCCCGGGCTCTCAGCCCCCCTATCCCCCGTTCACCCCCTTGCTCCTCTCCCAGAAGGAAACCGCCACTTCCTGTGTAGCTGTGAATCTTCTTCTTGACTCTGGTTTCAGATTTGGGCAATCTGGCTTTTAGTGGGATTGAGACATAAGGGAAGGGGGAGCAGGAAACCACAGACTGGGGAAGGCTTGATGGCTGGGAGGAGGATGTGAGGGCGCGGGCACTTTAGTCACAATCCTATGACCCTAATGACGGTTTTCTTTTTGCCTCTCTTCTGGCCTTTGTCGGTGGGAGGCAGGAGTCGCGCTATAGCCCAGGGTCTGGCCTCTTCTTTGCAGGCCCAGAAACTCCAATGTATCTGTTCCCTTGGAGGTGGTTAGACTCCGGGAATGATGACTCATTCTAACTAAATCACCAGAGACAAGTTTATAAAGCAGATGCCATTTTATTCATTTATACCAGGAGGAGAAACGGCATTGATAATTGGCTTAGGATAGCGCAGGCCTGCTCCAGAGTCCAAATTACAGGCCCAAGGACTGTGCTGTGAGCAGGGCAGAAGTGCTAAGTTTTTGAGGGGAAGAAGGATCCACCTTCTGGTGATGTCTACCAGGTGCCTTGTGAATGAAATCTTATTATGATCCGTTTTTAGAATCCTAAGAAAATCATAAGAGACCGAGGCTCGGGGCGCCTGGGTGGCGCAGTCGGTTAAGCGTCCGACTTCAGCCAGGTCACGATCTCACGGTCTGTGAGTTCGAGCCCCGCGTCAGGCTCTGGGCTGATGGCTCAGAGCCTGGAGCCTGTTTCCGATTCTGTGTCTCCCTCTCTCTCTGTCCCTCCCCCGTTCATGCTCTGTCTCTCTCTGTCCCAAAAAATAAAATAAACGTTGAAAAAAAAAATTTAAAAAAAAAAAAAAGAGACCGAGGCTCACAGAGGCTAAGTAACTTGCCCAAGGTCACCCAGATAGTAAGCGGGATAGCTGGGATCTGGGTCCAGGTTTAGGAGTCTGAACCCTGTGCTCTCTCTGCCAAACTTTACTGGTGTGTGATAGATATTTCTGTTAAGCTTTGGTGCCTTGCTAGGTAACCCTGGTCCTCTCTAGGAATGCATCAGTAACTCTTCTTTGGGAGGTAGAACCCTGGTCAGTGCTGGCAAAATGTTAACAGGTTTTCCTCTTTATAGGCACCGAAGCATAATGTTTAGGAGCAGGGATTCAGTAATTCAGCTATATGGGATTAAATCCAGGCTCTGCCACTTACTAGCTGTGTGATCTTGGACAAGTTACTTAACTGCTATGTGCCTCCAAGTCTTACCTGTTAAATGGGGATAACAGAATCTATATCATTTGGCCTAATATGAGGAGTAAATGTATTCATCCTCAGGATCTGGTACGTAATAAGTGCTATTTATTGTTCGCTAGACAGAAAAACAGGCTCGGGAAGCCCACCCTTTCCCACACCATAGGCTCAGACGGGAAGGTAATGGCCATTGCTCAGGCCAGCCCAGCCCTTTGAGGATGTGTTTGCCTTCTCTGGGTTACAGTGAGAGGCTGTGGTCTCCTGACAGGATTCCAGAAGCCCCTCGGTGCACCAAATTGTTAGCACCACAACTCCGGCCCTCTGGGAGGGAGGGCTGCTGAGCAGAATGCTGGTCCGATTTGTTTCTTCACAAGCCTATTGACTCAGCTTCGCAGGGTGACATTTTCTCATGTTGTCACCATGTGACTGTTGAGGGAGGAGCGCTATAACCTCCATGGCAGAGACCTCACCTGTAAAAAGGGAAAAAAGAAACCAAACCAGCCGTTAGAGGAGGTTCCACAAAACAACCTCGTGGCTCCTTGTCAGAGCCACGGGCCCTCCTTGCCTTGCACCCAGGCAAGGACGGGAGACGATGTCCCAGCCTCCTAAATGTTAATTTCCCCAACAAACATTTGAGCGCCTGCTGTATACCAGGCAACGTGTTAGGTTCTGGGGAAGGACCAATGAACCAAACCCCAGATTTCCGCCCTTTCTGGTCCTCCAGTGGGAACACAAACATGTCCCTGTGACCGTGTGATTTAAAACTATGGTTTGGCACCCGGGTGGCTCAGTTGGTCAAGCGTCCGACATCAGCTCAGGTCATGATCTCACAGTGTGCCAGTTCGAGCCCCCCCATCGGGCTTTGCCACTGTCAGCACAGAGCCTGCTCCAGATCTTCTACTCCCCTCTCTCTCTGTCCCTCCTCGACTTGCGTGCTCTCTCTCAAAAATAAACAGAACACTAGAAAAAATGAAAACTAAAAAAAAAAAAAAAGAGAGATTTATGGTAAGTGCCTGGAAAGCAAAGTTGCAGGTGCTGTGAAAATGTGTAAGTGGGGGACCTGATGGGTGTGTGTGTGTGTGTGTGTGAAACACTTCTCTGCAGGAAGAGCATTTAACCTGACCCTGGAGCATAGCCAAGGAGAAGAATTGGGGAGGGGAGTCACCCCAGAAAGAGAATACAGCTTTGAAGGAATGGAACCGTGGTACTGTCGAAAAATAATAATAATGACAAAAACCGAAAGGACAGAAGCAGAGCGCGTGAGCGTAAGAAGTCTGTAGCTGAAGGCAGTGTGGCTGGCAGGGCCTCGAAGGAGCAAGAGCGACATCAGTCTTTGTTGCTGGGGTGACCGTGATGATGTGGAAGATGAGGATATCTTCGTAGCAGCACCTAGCCTAGTACCAAACCAAATGCAAAATAGATATAAATTCCTTCCCACCACCGGGCTTGCAAATGTATGGGGTGTCTGGGAGAAAGAATTTCCTAATGTCAGGAATGTAGGACACAAGTATCGAGAGGTGGCTGTGGAAAGGTCAAATTGGGGCCAAATTATGACAAGTTTTCTATTCCACGTGGGCAGTGGGGAGCCACGGCGGGTGCTGCCGTGGGGGAGTAGTATGATCAGATAAATCGTGCTGGGGGTTTAAGAGAGACGGTGAGGCCGGATGGGCAGGGAGAATGCACCTT
The DNA here is from genome assembly GCF_028018385.1 of Neofelis nebulosa. Taxonomy (NCBI): domain Eukaryota; kingdom Metazoa; phylum Chordata; class Mammalia; order Carnivora; family Felidae; genus Neofelis; species Neofelis nebulosa. The sequence continues at coordinate 16,531,797 of NC_080791.1, forward strand.
CCGCTGAGCTTTGAAGGCTGAGCGGGCACACAGGAGGCTGCAGCACCGTCCCTGTGTCCCCTCCCAGGTGGTTCCAAGAGTGTTTGGGCGCGTGGTGGGTAAGAGCCGTGAGGCGGTGGCCCAGGCCATGGTGCTGGAGATGTTCCGAGAGGAGGACTACTACAACGACGATGTCCTGGACCAGATGGGTGCCAGTATCCTGGGCGTGGAGGGCCCCCGGCGCCATCCAGACGAGCCTCCCGATGATGAGGTCTTTGAGCTCTTCCCCATGTTCATGGGAGGGCTTCTGTCCGCGCACAACCGGGCCGTGCTGGCTCAGCTCGGCTGCCCCATCAAGAACCTGGATGCCCTGGAGAACGCCCAGGCCATCAAGAAGAAGCTGGGCAAGCTGGGCCGGCAGGTGCTGCCCCCATCAGAGCTCCTGGACCACCTGTTCTTCCACTATGAGTTCCAGAATCAGCGCTTCTCTGCTGAGGTGCTCAGCTCCCTGCGCCAGCTCAACCTGGCCGGTGTGCGCATGACACCCCTCAAGTGCACAGTGGTGGCAGCTGTGCTGGGCAGCGGAAGGCACGCCCTGGATGAGGTGAACTTGGCCTCCTGTCAGCTGGACCCTGCCGGGCTGCGCACACTCAGGCCTGTCTTCCTGCGTGCCCGGAAGCTGGGGTGAGGACCCGCCTTCAAGCATGGGCCGGAAGTCAGGAGAGGGTTGGGGGTGAAGAGGTGGGAAGAGAAGGTGCTGGGGAGACCAAAGGTAGTGAGGAAGGACCAGGGGGCGGGACGAGGAAGTCTGGGGTGCGAGGAGGTGACAAGCAATAGAAGGGAGGGCTGCGTGGGCTTTGAGAGGCAGGATGGTGAGAAAAGGACATGGTGGGTGGGCAGGCTTCATGATGAACTCCTTCCTTGCTTCTCACCTCCCCTCTGGCCACTTTCCGTCCCAGCTTGCAACTCAACAGCCTGGGCCCCGAGGCCTGCAGCGACCTCCGAGACCTGCTGCTGCACGACCAGTGCCAGATCACCACCCTGCGGTGAGTGTTTCGGGACCGGTGGGGGAGGGCTGGAGGGAGGCTCTGGCCATCCTGCTGGCAGGCTAAGGTCAACGGTGAGCCTCCCGCCTCAACACACCTGGCGCTGGCCCACCCCTGGTGTGGTGAAGGGGGTGGGGGCCTAGACCCCGTCCTGCCGCCCAGGTCCAGTACAAGCAGCGGGGTGGAGGAAAGCTGCCACCGGGAATAGGTGCCTCTCTGGTGGCTAAAATCAGCGTGGGTCCGGGGGAATAATAGCCAGGCCGGTTGCCTGGCAACAGTGCCGCTGATGCTCTCCCAGGATTTTCCCTGTCGCCTCACAAGGATGACCCTAATGCTGGGCACTCAGCAGATGCTTCCAAAGCGCTGACTGGTTTACTAGGAACCCAGAAGCCTGGTTGGAGTAAGAGGAGGTGAATGAAGAGGGGGAGGGCAAGGGGCAGGGCGGTCTGGGGAGGAGGTGAAAAAAGGAAGAAGAGAAGTGGTAACGATGAAGAGAGGTGGGTCAGCAGAAGAGAATGGAAGGAAGGAGGAGAAGCCAGCCCCCACCCTGCTCTGCCTCCTGTGCGCTCTATCACACCCCTGTTTCTCGGTGCTCTTCTCCCCGGCCTGCACACCTTTGTGTCCAGGCTCCCCCCACCCCAGGCCGTGTATCCTTTCGGTCCAAGTCCCGCCACCCAGCGCAGGGCATCTGCTGTGGGCCCTCATAACATTGGGGTGCTTGTGGCCGTAGGCTGTCCAACAACCCGCTGACGGCGGCCGGTGTGGCCCTGCTGCTGGAGGGGCTGGCCGGAAACACCTCACTGACACACCTTTCCCTGCTGCATACGGGCCTTGGGGACGAGGGCCTGGAGCTGCTGGCCACCCAGCTGGACCGTAATCAACAGCTGCAGGAGCTGAACGTGGCCTACAATGGTGCTGGCGACACAGCGGCCCTGGCCCTGGCCCAAGCCGCCCAGGACCACCCCTCCCTGGAGCTGCTGCAGTGAGTCTTGTCCTCGGTGCCATCCCCCCACCCCAGCCCTTCAGTCTCCCTCCTGTCTCCACTGCATTCTTCCTGCCCTAGGGCCTACCCTCTACCCCTGCCTTCTCTCTGGTCCTCACGGACCCGCTTCGGAACCGACCCACGCCTTGCCCCGCCCCGATTCCCTACTACCGTTTCTCTTCGAGTCCTAGTGGCTCCATGCCTACTGTCCCGGGTCCTGCTGAATTTAGATGTCATCTCCACCTCCTGATGGCCACCCCCCTCCATCTCTGGCTCATCTCACACACCCCATCGCATTCCAGAGCCAGGGGAGGAGTCGTGAGGACCCCCCAGGCTCTGTCCCGTCCACCCTCTGCCCTCCTTCTCAGAGCCCCGCTGAATGGCATCTTCTATTTTCTCTCCTTCTAGCCTCTACTTCAATGAGCTGAGCTCAGAGGGCCGCCAGGCCCTGCGGGATGTGGGGAGCACTGCTAAAGGTGGTGCCCGGGTCGTGGTATCGCTGACAGAGGGGACAGCAGTGTCTGAGTACTGGTCGGTGATCCTTAGTGAAGTCCAGCGGAACCTCAACAGCTGGGATCGCAGTCGTGTCCGGCGCCACCTTGAGCTGCTGCTTCGAGATCTGGAAGACAGCCGAGGGGACACCCTTAACCCCTGGCGCAAGGCCCAGCTGCTGCGAGTGGAGGGTGAGGTCAGGGCCCTCCTGGAGCAGCTGGGAGGCCCTGGAAGCTGAAGCAGTGGCGGCAGTCACCGAGCTATGTGACCCCTGGCCCCAAGACCCTTCCCTCTGTGGCCTCCTGGTTTGCACTACTACTTCCAGAAAGATCCCTGTGGGGCTGGAGGTAAAGGATAGGGCACAACTGTGCCAGTTGCTCTCCCGGGGCGTGTCCAACCATTGCTCCCCCAAGTCTGGAATTGCCAGGGTCATGGAACGTGCCTCCTTCCATTCAGCTAGGGCTGAGAAAGACTCTTCATGTGGCATCTTGGCAGCCAGTCGCCCTGTGGCACCACCAACCTTACCTCCATCCTCTCGAGGAGCTTCCGAGTGTGCCACCAGGGGGCGCACTTCTCCTGCCCGCCTCACCGTTGGTGTTGCCATCAGATGCGTTGGAGGGCCTCCACCTTCTGCCTTTCTGCTCATCAGAGGACGCGGAGGATGCCCGGAGCCACTTTCCTCTCTTGTTGGTGCCTTCTCCTCACCTTCACGCCCCCTTTCTCACAGTCGTACTTATGCTCAGTGGCTCCGAGGGGCCTGTGCACTGCCCTGCTTCTATTAAAAAGCTGTGTCTTCTACCTACTATGGCCTCCTTCTTGCCTGATGCTTTCAAGAAGGGGCGCTCTTTTCGGACCACTTTCTGTTGTAGGTGGTTCTTGGACGCTAGGTTCAGAGGCAGCAAGGGCTGGGGGTGGTCTAGGAACAAGAAGATACTGGGGTGGGAGGAGGTCATGCTGGGCTATAGGATTTCTATCACCTTTTCAAACATACCTATCCCAGGCTTGGCATTATCGTGACCAGCAACCTACCTTTGTCTGCCCAGAGCAGAAGCTGGGACCGCAGCAGTCTCCAGAGAAAGTTGGGGCCCAGGAATGGGGGCAGGAGGAACACACATACTTCCCCCTGGGGGATAAGACTCCTCCCGTTAACCATTACCTCACTGCTCCTAAGGCAGTGTCTTTAAGGAGGCGGGACGTGGCAGGTTAGGTGGGAGGGTCAGCTGTTTTTCATGGACCTTGTCCCTACCCTGAGCACTGGGTCACTGATCCAACTATGGAAGCAGCTGCAGGTAGGAGACTGGGAGAAATCCTCTGCTGGGGACTTGAGAGGGCAGTTGAGAGGGCAGATTGGGAGGCCAAGGCTTTGGGACCAGGGTGTACTTGATGTTGGGGCTTGGTGCCCGGAGGCAAATAGATGGTGAGTTAGAAGAGAAGAGGTGAGTGGATAGGTCTGTCTTCCTGGTCCACGCCCTGTCCTGATATGCTCAGATTTCTGTGGACTGGGAGGCAAAGGGAAGAGAGAAGAAGGGAAGGTCTTTCTGGAGCAGAATGGAGGGGGCAAGTTCTAAATTTGGGGGTTCGCCCAAGTCCTTTCAGTTAATGACTGTGGAAGAGGAGTGGGGTGGGGAGGGAATGCGCCCCTCCTCTCCTCATCCCTTCTTTGCCCAGCAGATCTTCAGGACACAGCCTCGTTAACTCTGTAAGTGCCATGCTGGGAAGGATTGGGGCAAGGGGCGGAGGAGATCCAAGGTGGGGAAGGCCTTCATTCGCACCTCAAGTAGAGACCGGGACCAGAGTCCGGATGTCAGCTTGCTCCTACCTGTGTCCCTTGCCTCCTTGCAGGAAGTTTGAGTTTAACCCAAAGCAGGGCATTGATAATCCTGTCCTCTCTCTGGCTGAAGACCTTGACCCCTCCGGTAACCCCCTCGCCCTGGGCAACCATTCCCTTTCCCCAGAGATACCACAGCTCCTCACCGGCCTCCCGTCTCCTTGGTAACCACTCCACTCGGCCTCCCTCTGATAGCGGCCTGGTGGGGAGTAACTGTGTGGAGGTAGGAGAGGTTTGGGTGTTTTCTTTTGTCCAAGCCACTCTTCCCACATTTGGGTATTTGGCCCCACTGCCCAATACTTAACTGGGTAGGAGCCTGCCCAGTGCCCTATCACAAGGGTAGCGTCTGCCAGGCACAAGGCGACTTGTATTTGGGCCATGCCCCCTCTTCCTCCCCCTTTTCTGTTGCCCACATCCCCTTCCAGATCTCTGGAGCCTGGAGCGGCCTCGCTTCTGTCTGCTGAGCAAAGAGGAGGGCAGGAGTTTTGGCTTCCACCTGAGACAGGAGCTGGGCAAGGCTATGCCCGTGGTGTGCAGGGTGGAGCCAGGCACATCTGCCCAGCGCCAGGGTCTTCGGGAAGGGGACCGGATCCTAGGGGTGAACGACCACGTTGTGGAATGTGAAGACTATGCTGTGGTGAGGTTGGGCTGGGGCTTCCCTGTGGCGTAGAACATCTCTTAGCACCTCAAGGAGAGAGAAAGTCACTTCCCTGGATAGATGGGGGCAGTCCCTAAGCCTCAACCTCCCCTACCTGCCAGGATTTAGGGCTGCCCAGGTTGGGATGATCCGGAGAGTTGGTTCCAGGGGTTATAGCTCAGGGGTAGAGCATTTGGCTGCAGACAGCTGGTTCCAGGGAGGGGGCGCTGGCAAGAGGGGCCGCTCCCAACCTCCCCCTGCATGCCCTCTCTTTAGGTGGTGCGCCGTATCCGGGCCAGCGGTCCTCGGGTGTTGCTGACAGTTTTGGCGCAGCACGTGTATGACATGCTTCAAGCTCGGCAGGGGAACAGTGCCCACCTGTCTCCTACTCTCGGCCCAGGGGTCCGGCCCCGACTGTGTCACATAGTGAAAGATGAGGGCGGCTTTGGCTTCAGTGTCACCTACAGTGAGCCCCGAGGCTCGGGAGGGAGGTCAAGAGTGGGATCTTAGCCCAGTTCTGGGCAGGTGGCAGATGGAAACTTACTTGTTTCCCCCCCCCCCCCCCCCCCCCCCCGGCTTCCAGGTTATCAGGCTCCTTTCTGGTTGGTGCTGAGCACTGGAGGAGCAGCTGAGCGGGCCGGGGTGCCTCCTGGGGCCCGACTGCTAGAAGTGAATGGGGTCAGCGTGGAGAAGTTCACTTATAACCAACTCGGCAGGAAGGTTGGCCGGCTGTCTTCCCCCATTCTGGCCTCACCCCTCTGGGCCCGGGGGGCATGCCTCAGGCAGCAGATTCCTCCCCCTCGCACTCATCTTCTCATCTGACCTTGTACCTCCTGCCATGCTTCCCTTCACAGTTCCTGCTAGGCTCTTCTCTCCCCCACCCTTAGTGCCTCCTTCCTGGGGTTTGGAGGAGGGCCTGGCTCTGCCCACCCTACCCAGCTGGTTGATGCCGATGCCCTGCTGGGCCCCTACAGCTTTGGCAGAGTGGAGAGCAAGTGACCCTGCTGGTGGCCGGGCCGGAGGTGGAGGAACAGTGTCGCCAGCTGGGAATGCCCCTGGCTGCGCCCTTAGCGGAGGGCTGGGCACTGCCCACCAAGCCGCGCTCTCTGCACCTACAGAAGGGGCCCCGGGGCTTTGGGTTCCTGCTTCGGGAGGAGAAAGGTCTTGACGGCCAACCCGGTGAGTGGTAGTCCCGCAGGCGGGTAGGGAAGGTGTGTGTTAAACCTGTTCACATTCGACTCTCAGTGCATATAAGTGGTATCCTCGGCTGAACCCCAGCCCTGAGCCTCCTCCTACTGTGTCCCCGCCCCGCCCCCCCCCTCCCCCCCGGGTTCAGTCCCTCAGTGTGCCCACAGTGGCCTGGACTGGCACTGGGGTTAGCAGGGAAGGGGCCATGAGGATGTTTACATCCTAGGACAGTTCCTGTGGGAGGTGGACCCAGGACTGCCAGCTGAGAAAGCCGGGATGCAGGCTGGGGACCGGCTGGTGGCTGTGGCTGGGGAAAGTGTGGAGGGGCTGGGCCACGAGGAGACAGTGTCCAGGATCCGCGCACAGGGCTCTTCTGTTTCCCTCACTGTTGTCGACCGTAAGGCTGACCGCTTCTTCAGCATGGTGCGAGCTGAGGGCCGGGGGCTGGAGTGGGGGCGGGAATGGAGCAGGGCTCCGGTGGGGGGGGAAGCAAAAAAGAAAGGTTTGTTCTGTCTGCCTCCTTCCAGGTTCGCTTGTCCCCACTTCTCTTCTTGGAGAGCACAGAGGCTCCTGCCTCTCCCCAGGAAAACTGCCCGGCCTCTCTGGTTGAAACCAAGGACCTACCAGTTGAAGACACAGCCACGCCTATTGTCCCGTGTGGCTCCCGCCAGTGCTTCCTGTACCCTGGGCCTGGCGGTGGCTACGGCTTCCGGCTTACCTGTGTGGCCAGTGAGCCTCGTCTCTTCGTCTCCCAGGTGACTTATGCCCTATGGACCTCGGATCTTTCCAGTCCTTTGCCTCCTAATGAGCCATCATCTGCTTCCCTCCCAAGGTCTTAGAGCATCCAGCAACTTTTCCACGGTGTCCCATGTTCTGTAACCCCCCTCTTCACCAGGTGACCCTAGGAGGCTCAGCTGCCCGGGCGGGGCTGCAAACAGGAGACGTGATTCTGGAGGTGAATGGGTATCCCATGGGTGGAGAGAATGACCTGGAAAAGCTTCAGCAGCTGGTTGAGGCTGAGCCACCCCTCTGCCTGAAGCTGGCCGCCAGGTCCTGCCGGGGCTTCGAAGCCTGCGATCGCCCAGGGTTTGGAGAGGTAAGGAAGTAGGGACAGACGGGCAGTGAGCAGCCAGAGAAAGAGCCCAAGAGGAGGGCTACAGGGTGAAGCAGTGTGAGGCATGCAGGTTGGGACTTTAGACCATGGTAGGTGGGGACAGAAGGACCCAGGGAACAAGCCACATCCCTGGCCGGTCCAGTGGGGGTGGGGGCAGGGACAAGGAACTCTTCTGATCCTTGAATGACCTTCTGTCTTCTCTCTCTCTGCTCAGGACGGGGCTCTAGCCTCAGAGCTGCTGTAGTCCTCCTCTGCTGGACACAGATCTGCCCAGTGGCCTTTCCGTCTTCACTCTCCGGCCAGTGATGGTAGGAGCTGAGAAGCTCTCTTTAAGCCAGAACTGCAGCTCTAGGATTCCGGACACCCCCAATTACAGGATTGCCCAAGGTCTCCCTCCCTTCCTCCCAGAAGAGGGTGTGGCCAGAGGCCTCCGGCAGGCCCACTAGGGGGCCTAGGAGCATCGGGTTGTGTCCCTGGGATGAACTTCCCAACCGAAAACGAAGAATGGTGTGATTTCGTGATTTGTAATAAATTAGACCCTTTCCCAGCACAGAGCTCCTAAAACCCTTGGAATTTCCGAAGTAGTAAGATGACAAAGGTGTCTTCTGTTACTCGTAACAAGCCCCTTTCAACTACATCTGACTTTATTAATTAAGGAAGTGATTTTTGGAAAGCACCTAAGGTTGGGGGACTGGTTGCCAGGGGAACCTACCACGTGATCAGAGAGGGTTGGAACTTTCAGCCCCGCCCCGCCCCACCCCCACCCTGGACCTCCCGGGAGGGGAGAGGCACTGGAGGTTGAATTAATCACCAATGACCAATGGTTTCACTGCTCGTGCCTCCCTAGTGAAGCCTCCATAAAAAAAACCCCCAAAAGGACGGGGTTCAGGGAGCCTGGAGGTGCTAGCCGGGTGGTGTACCCAGAGGGGGCATGGAGCTCCCACGCTCATGCCTTGTCCCGTTCCTACTTTCATCTGGCCGTTCCTGACTTGTGTCCTTTATAAAAAACCGGCAATCTAGCGATTAAAAGGTTTCTCTTGAGTTCTGTGAGCCGCTCTGGCAAATATTGGAACCCAAGGAGGGGGGGGGGGGCGGGGTCGTGGGAACCTTTGTGTTTTGGCCAGCTGGTCAGAAGCACAGGTGACAGCCGCTGGCTTTTGAAGTGGGGCCGGTCTTGCGGGGCTGAGCCTGAGGGATCTGATGCTCTCTTCACGTCAGTAGTGACAGAATTGAGTTAACTTGTAAGGCACCCGGCTGGTGTCCATAGAACTGTTAGCGGATTTCTTGGTGTGGGAAACCAACCCGCCCCCCCCCCCCCCACATTTGACCAGAGGTGAAATAGTACTGGGAGGGTTGTAGTAAAATAGAGGAGAATCCCAGGGTTTTTTTCCCTTTTTAGGTGGGCTGTGGGCTGGCTAGGATTGAAGCCATCTGGAACTTGCCCTAGGCATGCCGCCAGGAGACTTGGGTATATTGCAAGAATTTGGAGACAAGTTACACCTTCCTCTGCAACCTGAGGATTGTGCGGGCCGGTGGCTGGTCACTGTTAGTCTATTATAGAAATGGCCTTTCTCCTACAAATCTGGCTGCCTGTGTTGGGCGGGGGGGGGGGGGGGGGGTGCGGGACGGTGGTTTGGAGGGACCAAAAAAGCTCCAGACCCAAGGCATGGGACCCAGTTTCTCTAAAAGAGAGTTGAGACCTTACCGAATTTCTCTCCTCTCGTTCAGTCTTCGGAGTAATGGGTCAGCCCAGAACCAAGCTGCCCCGTAAAAGGTCCTCACCTCTGCCAAAAAGCCACAGCCCACAGTTCTGCCGAGTTCCACATGGAGACAGCTTTATTGCTGGAGCCTCCCAGAGCCCCAGGGGCTAGAGGCTTACAGCTTCACAGATCCAGGGGGTTGAGTCCAAACTGGCGGAGCCGCTCCTTGTATTTTGTATGAAGTCTCAGCACGGCCCCATCCCACTGAGGCTTCACTGCTCTCAGCTTGGCCAAGAGTTGGTCCAGGCTGCCCTGCAGACACCAAGCTTCAGGCCCCAGGAAGGGAGAGGGCAGCGTGAGGGGTGCCCCAGGCTAGTCTGTGAGCTCTCCTTTGCCAGTGGCTTCTTGGAGCTTTTACACTTAGTGGGCATGGTTGCATCCCCTGGTTGTCTGCCCTCAAGACAGAGCAGATTTCCTTGTGGAGATGCTGCTTCTCCTTCCCCCGATCTGTCACTGTCATACTAGTTGGGGTTTGGGGGGATGGGGGGGGTGCTGGGTACTGGGGTGGTTGGGATTCAAACAGGGGTGCTTACGTGTAAGATTTCCTCGTACTTGGCCTCTATGTCTGCCACGTGTGCCCGAAGCTGAGCCAGGGTCTGGTCCCGCTCTCTGAGGGCCTGCTCTGCCCCTTCCCGTGCGGCCTCAGCCTCCCTGTGGCACGTCTCTGTGGGGCCAGGCAGAAGGAGAAAGAGGATTGGGTAGTGACACCCTACCTGTGAACAGAGTCTCCAAAGGTACCTAAAAAGCAGAACTTAAATGGGATCATTCCAGACTCCCCCAGTATCACCAATTTTCCCGCAGCCCGTATGAAGAGCGGACATGTACCTCTAAGGTTCAGTAGAGAGAGTAGTGGCATTGGGACAAGAGATGTGGGTCCAGAGTTTGGTTGTCGCTTATTGACTACCTGTGTAATCTCAGGCATGTCTCTCTCTGAGCCTAAGGTTCTTCATCTTTAAAGACAGAATGATCCAAACTTTACAGGCTTACTGTGAGTTGAATGCGAGCATATAGGGGGAAATGTATAGCATATACAGGAGGTGCTCCATAAATGCTGATCGAATTTAAATTCCAGACAAGGCAAGGATGAGGAAGGGCATTCAGGGTCTGCATGGCAGATAAGCAACTCTTAGGTATCTGAGACTATTTTAGGTTAAACTGAGGCTATTTTAGGTTAAGAAAACTTTGAGACCACAATTGTGAAAGATCTTATGTGCACGCTAACATAGCTCAACTGCGTCCTGTAACCAAGAGAGAAAGGAAAAACTTCCTGTTTTTTACATTTTTGCTTATCTGGAAGGTTTATTCCTTTATGTAGCAAGTACTTATGTAGGACTGAGCATGCATGAGGCATTGAAGATATGGACGTAAGTCTAATATCTTTCCTCAGTTTCATTGCGAAAATCAGCTGACAGGGAGTATGTTTTGCCCATGACAGACATGGCAGTGGTGGGGAGAAAGATCTGGATTTGGAGAGACCATTGAGAGAGGAAGATGGGGTAAGAGACTTAGGTCTTTTTTTAGTTACAACCTAAGAGGTTTTTGCCATCTTGAACCCTCTGCTCCAATCCTCCATGGTGGGAGAGTTGATGGGGAAAAGGATAAGAGAGGGCGCATGGGTGGCTCAGTTGGTTAAGTGTCCAACTTTGGCTCAGGTCATGATCTTGCGGCCCCTGAGTTCGAGCCCCGCTTCGGGCTCTGTGCTGACAGCTCGGAGCCTGGAGCCTGTTTGGATTCTGTGTCTCCCTCTCTCTCTACGCCTCCCCCACTCACTCTCTGTCTCTTAAAAATGAATAAATGTTAAAAAAAAATTTTTTTTTAAAAAAAGGAAAAGGGTAAGAGAGCCTAGATAGCAGTCTTCTAGAGAAGGACTTTTTTTTTTTTTTTCTTTTTTTTAATGTTTATTTTTGAGAGAGAGCACAAGCAGGGCAGGGGCAGACGGAGACGGGGACAAAGGATCCAAAGTGGGCTCCATGCTAACAGCAGTGAGCCTGATGCGGGGCTCAAACCAACGAACCGTAAGATCATGACCTGAGCCGTCATCAGATGCTCAACAGACTGAGCCGCCCAGTCTCAGGAGAGGACTAGGTCCTTCTCCTAGAGAAGGACCATCGTAAGTCCACCCCTGCAGACTTGGACCCTGTCAGTGCCCCTTGGAGAGACAGGGGTTAGGGAGTGGGGATCCTACCCAGCTGCTCCCGAAGGCCCCTCACTTCTTCTTCCAGCTGCCTGCTGCGGGTCTCCATTTCCTTCTGCAGGACTTGGCACTGACGACTCATCTCTGTGGTGGGGACAGAGGGTCCCAGGTGTGGATGGAGTGGTGGAGAAAGGAAGGGACATTGTGGGCAGGGAGGGCCTTCTTGGTCCAGTGGGACAGGAGCATAAAGGCCGCCTTGGTGGTTCTTGTGATTCTGAGAGGCTGGCCGACCCCGAAAAGCTGGGGAAGAGCTAGGAAACGAAACTCCTTCCCCCATTCCAACTCAGTACCTGGACTGTAGCCCTTCTCCCCACTCACTCCCATGGGATGAATGAGATAAAGGCCATGACTGCATTTTTTAATCCACAAAGCACATGGCATCAGGCATCCAGGAAGGTTCCTGCCTGGGATCCTGGGAGGCTGTCCTTCGTTTCCTTCAGGACCCTGCCCAATCCATGCTGAGCCGGGAAGGTTAAAGTTAGGCATGGCAGACGGACATCTTTCTTGTTTCACTTCCTTGTATCCTCTGGCCCTCTTGGCTGTCCTTTTCCAGGCCCCTGTCTCCTGCCCACCTGCCTGACCAACCACACACACCTGCATAGACGGCCTTCCCCTCACTTCGGGCCTCTTCCAACTCAGCCTCTAGTACTCGCAGCCTCCACTTCAGCTGGTCTTCAGAAGCCTTGGCTCGGCGGGCCTCGTCCCTCCTCAGAGCTGTGAAAAGTCCCAGAGCCGTCCTCACCAGGCTGGGGGGCCCACGTGGCCCCGTGGGCTTGATGGACCGTGCCCACCTCTGGGAACCCGGTGGCAGGCTTCCAGCCTTTCATTTTCCCTCTGGGTTGGTCGGTTTGTCCCTGGAATGCCATGAGCTTTTCCTTACTAAGGGAAACCCCCTCTATGTTCTGCTTATAAAAACTAGCTATCATCACCAACCCTCCCGGCCCAACCCTTCCTCGAAACGTCGGTTCTTCCTCCACCAGAGGATTGGCAGGGGTCACCTCAGCCTCCCGCAAACAGCTGTAAGCCTCCGAGCCTCTGACGATGTGAAATGCACCGCCCCCCCACCCCCACCCCGCCCACCTCTGTTGTCCTGAGCTTCCACTTTCTTACCCAAGTGGTCTTGGAGCAACTCCTTTTCCAGCACTGTCAGCCTGTGTGCGGATTTGGCTTCCACATCTGCCTTGGCAAGTTGGCAAAGCCTCAGCTTGGTCTCCTTGGACCTTTAGGACCTTATCATGATCTCAGCCTCCCTTACTTCTCCCCATCCTCATCCCACGCCCTGAACTTTCTTCCTGCAGGAGATCTGAGGACCTTTCAAGGAGGGATTTCTGATGGCAGGGTTCCCTGCTGTGTCCTGGCAGCTCAGCCCAGGGTAGGTACTCAGAATATGTGTGATGAATATATAGGGAAGGCACAAAGCCAGAAGGGCAGCACAGAGTGGGTATATGCCAGTTTCCCCAATTTCCCAGCTCCATGGAACATGGAGGGAAGATATTGAGGGAGAGGGTCCTGAAGGTTCTATCTTGTCATGCAGAGGGCTGAATTCTCTCTGGAGCACCTCTGCTTGGTGTCTAAGCCAGAGAGTGGAGAAGCAGGAGGCGCTCACCTCCATCCACCCTGACTCACCAGCACCCACATTCTTTTTCTTCTTCTGTGACCCAGCTTTCATCCCTTTTCCTTTGGTCTTAGATGGCATCTCCTTGCTGTCCTGGGGAAGGAGAGGACTTGTATTGAAGACTGCACATGGGGTTGCTTTCCTGACCCCTAGATTGAACCAGGAGTCCCAGGAGAGTTAGAGCTCTAGTCTCCGAGCATGTCTCTTATGCCTTCCAGAAGCTTCTGTTCTTGGTCTCCTTGGACCTTTAGGCAAGCCTGGGGTAGGGGGAAGGTAGAGCTGTTTCTTTCTACCAGTAAGGTTCTATGTACAGAAATCATTCCCCTCTACCCTCTTTTGGAGAAAATAAACCTCAGTACTCGTCTCTTCCCTCTTCCCGTCATCCTTACCCTGCCTCGTCCTACCTGTAGGATCCTCTCTTGCTTCTGTTGTATTTCCCTGTAGGGTGACCCACTCATGGAGAGGGGCAGAGAAATGGCCCAACCAGGTAGGAGCCTGAGGAGGAGCCTGGGTTCTGGGAGCCAATCCAGGGTGACAAATTTCCTTTGAGGGCAGGACTGAGAACTGGAAGGTTGGGTTTCGGGAGGCCGAGTGTTGTCCAGGTAACTGGGAAACACGGAGTCAGAGACAGGTGGAATGGGCCAAGTACAAAGCTTAAAATAGCAAGGGCCCAGAGGGTCAATTCTTCAATTCTCTCCTTATCCCTACGTTCTAAATGTAGTTTGAGGAGAAAGGGCTTTGGAGCCCGGTAACTATGCTTCATTTCCATGTAGCACCGCCTGAGGTTTGGAGACTTACAAGTTACAGATTTACACATCTGATAAGGTGCTGTTATGCTGATACAGAGGAAAAGAGCTCATAGTAGCCATTTGGGGCAATTTACATCCCTAGGGCTGATCAGCAAATGACGTTATTAGGCTTGGGGAAGGCATTCTGTAGCATACAAGGGAAAGAAATGCAGGAGAAGGGAGTTGAAAGAGTTTCTCGCATCGGAGAAAGGAGACACAGAGGAAAGATAGACCCACGGACTCCAGGCTGCTGACATAGAGGCTACAAATGTAGAAGAAAGGATACTGGTTAGAGACAAGAGCCATGGGTTCTAGTCCCCCTCCAGTTATGTAAACTTGGCAAGCCATTTAATTTTGCTCAGCTTCAGTTTCCTGGTCTTTAAGTCTTTGATTCTGTAAATCCTGTAAGGCCTGGGTTTCAACTGGGCATTCACAGGGCTATCTTCCCTTGTGGAGACTTAATTTATTGATCTTCCCCTATTCCCTTATGAGGCTGGTTTTCAGAGACAGGTGCTCAGAAACTACTTTGCTGGGCTCTCTGTGGTATTGAGTTTGTCGGGGCTCCCTCTAGTGGACTTGCTTGACGCCCCCCCCCTCCCCCCGCCAGGCTCCTAAATTTTTCTACTTAAATTATTAAATTTTTTTTCAACGTTTTTTTAATTTATTTTTGGGACAGAGAGAGACAGAGCATGAACGGGGGAGGGGCAGAGAGAGAGGGAGACACAGAATCGGAAACAGGCTCCAGGCTCCGAGCCATCAGCCCAGAGCCTGACGCGGGGCTTGAACTCACGGACCGCGAGATCGTGACCTGGCTGAAGTCGGACGCTTAACCGACTGCGCCACCCAGGCGCCCCTCTACTTAAATTATTGATGGTGCCTCCCTCTTGGGGATACTTTCTAGGATCTTGCTGGAGTCATGAATGGCTGGAAAAATGACTTTGGGGGAAGGAGTATGGTGAGCGACCTGCCCTTGTGGGGCAGCCTCTACCCTCCTTCCAGCCCTGTTGCTATTCTAGAGCCTTGTCATCTGTCTGCCACCTGGATCTCTGGGCACCATACTGGCTAGAATGAAAACAGCAAAAACGTCAGGGATTTCCCCCGTGTGGATTAAGGAACCTGCAGACTTTTTTAGCTATTTCTCTCTATCTCTGTCCCCCTCCACACTTCTGTTCAATTGCCTGTTGTCAGTTTGCATTTATTCTTCCCCCAGAACCATTTCCCCCTGCATTGGAATGCAGTAGAGTTTCTTGCACTGGTCCTCCTCATCTAGAAGCCTCGTTGCGGTCATTTGCCACGGAATGATCAGTTTCTCTGTTATGCTGATGCATTCATTGGATGGCATTTTGAGGACAGAGTTTACAGAATACAAACGACATATCACGCCTTGGAAGAGCATTTACTTTTCAAATATGTTCAGTCAACCAACCGACATTCAGGTGCAGAATGAGGATGTGGTCTGGGTGAAGGTGAAATGTAATAAAAGTGCCTCATGTCACATGATGTGATGGTACAAACTGAGCCAGCTCTAGAATAACCAAGAATAAGAATGACACTGTGATCAACAATCCAATCCCATCTTGAGTACACTTTGAAAATAAGCCAAGTAAAAATTATTAAACAACAACAACAAAAAAGGCCAAGCTTTCCTTCTTTTTTCATTAACGTTAAAATTTTTTTTTAATGTTTATTTATTTTTGAGAGAGAGAGATAAAGACACACACAGAGCGTGAGTGGGGGAGGGGCAGAGAGAGAGGGAGACACGGAATCCGAAGCAGGCTCCAGGCTCTGAGCTGTCAGCACAGAGCCTGACGCGGAGCTCAAACCCACGGGCCGTGAGATCATGACCTGAGCTGAAGTCAGACACACTTAATCGACTGAGCCCCCTAGGCGCCCCTTAAAGTTTTTTTTTCTGATGCTGTCAGAACTATAGTTCAGGAAGACTGGTCTGGTGGCAGAAAGGATTGGAGGTGGCAGGGAAACCAGTGAGGAAAAGGTTTTAATAGATCGGGGGAGAGAAAGGGAGGGCCTGCAGCTAGGGTGGTAGATGGGAAGTTTTGACGATTATCTAAGAGCCGTGCCTAGATTTTCCTTTGGGAGATTTCTTCTTTCTTTCTTTTTTTTTTTAATTTTTTTTTTAAACGTTTATTTATTTTTGAGACAGAGAGAGAGACAGAGCATGAACAGGGGAGGAGCAGAGAGAGAGAGAGGGAGACACAGAATCTGAAACAGGCTCCAGGCTCTGAGCTGTCAGCACAGAGCCCGATGCGGGGCTCGAACTCACAGACCGTGAGATCATGACCTGAGCTGAAGTCGGACGCTTCACCGACCAAGCCACCCAGGCGCCCCTTCTCTTTCTAATTCTACTGATAGGAAACAATAATGGACTCCTTAATCAATCTTAGATAAAGGCCACTGAATTGCAGAATAAGGAGGTCTGACGGATAGGTCTTTGAGTCCAGAGATATTCCCCCCCCCCCCCCTTACTGGGGCACACAATAAACTCAATTCCTTAATCAGTCAGGGCTTTGTGGAGGACCCAGGTGGGAGGATCTAAGACAGAACTGAGTACTTACGGACACGCTAGAGCCTGCAAGCTCCCAAAGAAGAGGCTCGGAATTAACAAATTAGGTCAGGGCACTTCCTTCTTCAGGAAGAAAGTTCCCTTTTTTCATAGTTTTTCCAACGAAGCTTTTAGATTAGAGAAGTGGAAATGACTGGAAACTGCTTTTGTTTCATGAGAGGAGTACTCCTCCGGCTAGGGCTCGCAGCTGTCTTTCTGTGGTCAAGGCCTGGTGCTGGGGATGCTAACCTGCGGTGCAATGCGCTGAGCCCGGGGAATCTTAAGCACATACCCAATTCCCAGAAAAGGAACTAGTGTTCAGAAGCCAAAAAAGGGGGAAATGTTTTGTTTTCAGAAGGTCAAAGGGCCTGGAAGAAGAGCTTGCGGCCTAAGTGTCTTAAGCCTTTCTGGAGTGTTCGTAATCAGGCTGGAACAGTCTGCAGCATTCGCATTCCTGTCCCTCGGTGCCGACTTAATGAGTTTAAAACACCAAAGGGGTGGGGAAATAACTTCCGTTTTTCTCCCACGATGTTTAGAAGCAAATGACTTTAAGCTCAATTTCCTTATTTATCAGGTATGTGGCGGAAGACTTGACGTTAAGTTTCTTTCTACGGCTAGCTGTCCTAATTTAAATACCCCAATCACCCCTCAAAGAGCGCCAACCTAACAACCCACAAGGAACATGGAGGGCTCGGCTTCTGTCTAACGCGCAGACTCCACCCCAGACCCCGCCCCTTCCTTTCCCGGATTCTCCAGCAGAGGGCGCAGGCGCAAAGGTTCTGTCTGGGCCCGCCCCCGGGGGCAGGGGAGGGGTAGGCGGCGCGGAAACTTGGCCTCGGCTTTCCGGGAGCTGTGGCTCGGGAGGGGGTGGCGCAGGAAGGGTCGCTACCCAGTCGGGACCGGGTCGCCGGCTTCCCGGAGCGCCGTGCGCTCCTCCCGTCCCCGGGCTTGCGCTCTCGGAAGGGGCGCGCCCGCGCGAACCTCGCTCCCGTCACCGCCCACTCCTCCTCCCCGCGGCCGCCCCTCCCTCCGCCCGGACAGCCGGCGGCGGCTGCGGCGGCGGCCGGGAGAGGCCCCTCCTTCACGCCCTCCTTCTTTCCCTCGCTCGCAGCGGAGCGGAGCCGGCGGACGCGGCTGGGCCCCCAACCCTCCCCGGGCCATGGCCGGCAACGTGAAAAAGAGCTCTGGGGCCGGGGGCGGCGGCAGCTCCGGGGGCTCGGGCTCGGGCGGCCTGATCGGGCTCATGAAGGACGCCTTCCAGCCGCACCACCACCACCACCACCACCTCAGCCCCCACCCGCCCGGCACCGTGGACAAGAAGATGGTGGAGAAGTGCTGGAAGCTCATGGACAAGGTGAAAGGCCTGCCCAGGACCCGCGGGAGCAGGGGTGGGCGTGGGCGGAGGGGGCCGAGGGAAGGGAAGGAAGGGACAGAGGAAGCTGGGGGAGGGGACGGGTCATGCGGGGCTGGGGAGGCGAGGAGCTGGGGTGACCCGGCCGAAGGGTGGGGGACGCGGGGGTGAGGAAGAGACCGGGAAGGTGGGGGTCGGCGGTGGGGGGAAGGGCTGCGGTTGGGAGTTGGGGAACGTTGAGGTAGTGTTTGGGGGTGGCGAGACAAAGATGGGGTGGGGGCTGGGGTGAAGGTTAACTGGGAAGCCACCAGGGCGGAAGTATAATGGGGGGGGTGCAGAGTTTGGGGCTCTGCAGGGTCTGGGGATGTGGGTCACGGAATTGGCCCCAGGAGGTAGGAGGGAGGGGGAGGGCGAAGAAGAGCGTGCAATTTACCGGCTGGGGCTGTTAGCTGGATGAGCAGTCGAGCTCTGAGTCGGGAATTAACGTTTATGGGCTCCGGTTGAGAGACCTGGGGTCAGGACAACTCCGTAGGCAAACTGCGCTCGGGGAGAGCCCATAGTTTTTTCTCATTAAGATATTAACACCAAGGTAAAAGAAATCAGGATGTTTAAATGGCCAAGGAAGGAACTTTCCTCTACCTCTAGCGCTGGGGCAAATTTTTATTCTCCAAAACATTGGATGTGATCCATTGCTGGTGCTGAGATTAAGCCACAAGTTCTGGTTAGAAACATTATCTTCTGAAAGATGTATTAACGGAGCGTGCTAAGCAGCAGATTCTGACTTCTTCCAGATTCTGACTGCTTCCAGAACTTCCTCCTCATGCTGCTTTTAGCTGGGTTCTACTTTTTTCGTGGCCGACCTGACTCCTTGTTACAGGACCTGACTTTTAAGCTTGTTCAATGAGCTTCTTGGCTTACCTTTTTTTAAAGCAAGTTTGAAAAATATCGCTTTTCTATTTAGCCATCAAGTGTGGCGTTTGGGAGAAGTTTACCTCATTATAGTGTCTGTAATGTAGTAGTCCAGAGTCCTTAAAAGTGCTTAAGCATTTTGAGAGCACCCAGTACAGTGTTTTCTTAGTATTTTTCACGTTCGTTAATTAACAACTTATTTTTGGAAAATTTCATATTGTCAGTGAAAAGTAACTGGAAGTATCTGGCATATTGTAAGAAAATGGTGTTATTTCCTCCAGAGGAAAATTGGTTTTCTCTGGTTCCTCTCTAGGTCTAGGTTCCTCTTCTGTAAAGTCCTTCATGGATTGTTTTGGACTAAAACAGCTAATAAGAATGATTATGAAACACTTGGCAAATATAAAAGTGCTGTATAAATGCTTAATAAGTCCCGTGCGTGCATTAACACTCCTGAAGTGCATACGAGTGGTTTCAGAGCCACTTTTTCGGGGCTGGTGTTTCTCATGTTAAATAATTGGTATTGTAGTTAATGATACAAGTTTTTTCATATTTATTACGTTGGTGGGTGTAGTTTTAATTTCATTATTTAGAAATTGTAATAAAACCGTTACAGAAAGTTAGGCATGTAAAGGAAACTTTAAATTCATTGACACCTTTAAAAACGTTTTTTTTTTCCTTAAATGTTTACTTATTTTTGAGAGAGACAGAATGCAAGTGGGAGAGGGGCAGAGAGCAAGGGAGACAGAATCTGAAGCAGGCTGCAGGCTCTGAGCTGTCAGCACAGAGCCCTGTGCGGGGCACGAACTCAAACCACAAGATCTTGAGATCGTGACCTGAGCCGAAGTCGGAAGTTGGACCCTCAACCGACTGAGCCACCCAGGTGCCCCTCATTGACACCTTTTTAAAAAAATACCAAATGTATTCAAGATCTGAAGTTTGTAGGTTTGCATTTTAGGGATTTACGGCTGAGGACTGAAAAGGTTCTCCTGGATTTAAAAAAAAAAAAATTGTATGTTTAATTAGTTTCTCGTGTAAGATACGTGTATGCGATATACCCAAACTTGTATGGATTAGAGACCTTTCCTTAAAAATAATAAACTTTTCCTCAAACTTTTGAATCTCTGTAAGGTAGTTCAAATAAGATCCTTTTTAAAGTTTTTTTCCTTCATTTCTTTAAAGTATGTGTATAGCGATGTGATTTTTTTTTTCTGCAGGATGTTTAGTTGTATGGGGAGAATAGGACTCACTTTGAGTGCTTTTCAGGTTTTGATAGCTTCAAGGGAAGTAGGTGCCCAGCTTTTCCTTTCTAGTGTTGGGAGAGAGGGATGTTTTATTCTTGTGTTGCTTGTCTTAGAAGGTGATTTTTAGTAATGTCTCTGCCCCATATCACAAATTACTAGTCTTGTTTCTGGTGTATTAGGCTGATAGGTTCATATTGCTCTCCAGATCTCCTAGTACTTTCATAAGTATTGGATTGAACTGTTTCTTTTATGCTTGCATATTTTTTTCCACGTTTTTATTTGGTAGAGTCTTAAATAAATGTCACTAACCCTTCTTCATATGGTATGATGTAAGTGGTAAAAAACTTACTGTCAAATCCACAATTGCCCCACACATTTATTGAATTCGGTTCTGAGTCTCTCTCTCATACCTGTTCTATCCTTGTTGAAGCTAGGTGAATATTATTCTAGCCTATCAATGATCAGTGTCTTGACTTCGTGCTGGGAACTGTTAGTCTCTTCCCCTCCCCCAGTATTGAATGTGTGCAGATGGAGAAGTTGGCATAAGTCATGGGTTCTGGTCAACATAGGCCCAATTTACTAATCCATTGTGGAACTTAAACTCATTGTCGGAAAAATCCTTGTGCTGGGACACTTGTTATTAAACAAAAGACATGGTCAACCTCTGTTTTGCCAGCTGAGTATATTGTAATAAATACTTGTGTAAATACCTGTGTGTGAAAAAAGTGGCTGGGAAGAGAGGATTGGGCAGGGGAGTGGAGAGAAAAATCCTATAGATTGCCTTAAATGTAAACTTAGAAGTAGTAAGGTATCTAGTGAGACTCAAAATTCCATTACGAAGTAGAGCAGGAGTTGGCAATCTGTTTTTGTCAAGGGACAGTAAATGTTTTAGGCTTTGCTGGACACATACTTAGTCTTGTATTCTTTGTTACTGTTTCACAACTCTTTAAAAAAGTAAAAGCCATTCCTAGCTTGCAGGTGGACAAAAAGAAAGGGCTGGCGGTTGTAGTTTGCCTGCCCCTGAAGCAGAGCAACATACTGGCTATATTTTAGGTCTGTTATGTTTTTATTTTGAATTAGCTTATATCATTAAAACACTAAGGTGTTGATTTTTTTTAATGAGATATAATTTATAAGAGAATTTATAGTTCCCTTATGATTTTAAGGGAAAAAGCTTCCCTTTAAGGCATGAATTTTAAAAAAGTATTTTCAAAAGGTGATCATTCTGCTACCTGCCTTCTTCTGTTTGTCCCACCTCTGTCCCACCACCCCCCAAAAAATACCTTGAGTAACTTCCTGTATTTGGGAAGTAAGATGCACTAATTAGAATTTATGATTCAGTGTATTTCATTGGACTACATCCTCCTTTCTTCCTTCCTTCCTTCCTTCCTTCCTTCCTTCCTTCCTTCCTTCCTTCCTTCCTTCCTTCCTTCCTTCCTTCCTTCCTTCCTTCCTTTGCACACTAAGTCCCAGGCATACTGCTAGGTGTAAATTCTTACACTCCAGATTACATTACAGTGATGAGTGACTGCGTAAGTATGTAAACAGTGATAGGAGAACTCTTAAGTTTAAACTTATTTTTTCTGTACATATTAGTTCTGTACTCACCTTAACCTCTTGAGATTGTAAATTCCGTGAGGACAGCACAGCGACCATGATCTGCTTATCTCCTGCAGTGTCCAGTTATGAGGACTTATACAATAGTAAGAGCTTTGTAAATATTTAAATTGCTTTGTGTGTTCTGAAGGGATAACTGAAAAGAAAACGTGTGGGGGTGGGAATAAATTTTAACCACATTAAACTTATTTCTTGCAGTAGCCCTTCGGTGGTATCATCTCTTTTATAGATGGAGACACCTGGGCTCAGAGATGTTACGTAATTTAATTTAGTTAATGGTGGAGCCTGACTTGGAATCCAGGATAACCCACCTCCTTAGGCTTGGTTATTTCCTCCATACAGTACCTTCTCAGGTGTTCCACAAAGCGTCAGTAACAGAAACCATTCAGCAAGTGACCTGTGTGGTTACAATAGTCCTCACACACACACACACACGTTCATTAACGCACCCAAGCAAAGTAGATATTCTCTTGAAAAATAAGGTAGCATTTAATACCATCCAGTGAAATGTCTGTTATCTGCTTTCAAGTTCAGTGTTTGCATTTCTTCAAATTAATGTGTACTGGTTACTTTGCATGGTGGTCACAGAGGCTTGTACACTTCATTTTCCTCTTCTACTTAATTTGTGTTCTCTGCGGTAGTATTTATCACTTTTTCATCCGTTTCTCCCTTCGCTAGAGCTCTTCAGGACCCAGGCTCTGTCTTGATATCAGTTCCTGGGCCTAACATGTGGTACTTGCTGAATGAAGTGCAGACATTTAACAAAATAAAATGAGGTCAAAACATAGTCCCTCCTCATTTTTTGTATGATTGATTAGGGGGGAATCAGGTAGGGAATCCCCCCCCCTTTTTTTTTAATGTTTATTTATTTTGAGAGAGAGAAAGCAGAAGTGGGGAAGGGCAGAGGGAGAGAGAGAATCCCAAGCAGGCTCTGTGTTGTCAGTGAGGAGCCAGACTCGGGGCTCCATGTCACAAAGTGTGAGGTCGTGACCTGAGCCGAGATCAAGAGTTGGAAGCTTAACTGACTGAGCTACCCAGGAGCCCTAGGAATCTTCTTGAGTGCTGAATTAAAGTATCATTTACTTAAAGTAGTTTTACCTTTTTCGATTATAAAGGTAATATATACAGTCATTGTAAAACATGATTGTGTTGTTTTTATGCTATTAACTCCCCAAAAGGATGTAAAATTCTTCATAATTTCTTATGAAATGAGCTCACTTGAGCATTTCATGTGATTCACGGTAGAAAATTTGAAAGGTATATAGAATAAAAGTGGGGTTGGGCCAGGGGAGAAGAGAATTTGTTCTGTTCATTTTATAGCTTTGGCTAAAGTTTTTGGTAATTCTTGCTATAGTAAACCTTGTTTTGTTTTGTTTTTTTGAACATGCAGTGTAGACTTGGCTTCAGGAGTAGAACCCAGTGATGTACCAGTTACATATAACGACCAGTGCTCATCCTGAAAAGTGCCCTCCTTCATGCCCATCACCCATTGACCCCGCCCCCATCAACCCTCAGTTTGTTCTCTGCATTTAAGAGTCTCTTATGGAATGCCTCCCTCTCTGTTTTTATCTTATTTTTCCTTCCCTTCCTTTCTGATCATCTGTTCAGTTTCTCCGATTCCGCATGTGAGTGAAATCATGTGATAATCTTTCTCTTATTTCGCTTAGCCTAATACCCTCTAGTTCCATCTGTGTTGTTGCTCATGGCAAGATTTCATTCTTTTTCACTGTCGGGTAGTATTCCATTGTGTTTATATTATGTACCACATCTTCTTAATCTATTCATCAGTTGATGGACATTTGGGCTCTTTCCATAATTTGGCTATTGTTGATAGCTCTGCTATAAACATTGGGGTACATGTGCCCCTTCGAATCAGCATTGTTGTATCCTTTGGCTAAATTCCTAGTAGTGCGATTGCTGGGTCGAAGATAGTTCTATTTTTAATTTTTTGAGGAACCTCCGCACTGTTTTCCAGAGTGGCCGCACCAGTTTGCATCCCCACCAATAGTGCAGTAGGGTTCCCTTTGCTCCACAACAGCTGTTGTTTCCTGAGTTGTTAATTTTTGCCATTCTGACCGGTATGAGGTGGTATCTCCTTTTGGTTTTGGTTCGTATTTCCCTGATGGCATGTTGAGCATCTTTTCATGTGTTCTGTTTGCCATCTGGATGTCTTTGGAAAAGTGTTCCTGTCTTCCGCCCAGTTCTTCACTGGATTATTTAATTTTCGGTAGTAAACCTGTTTTTAGTATGTTGTTGGTATGTTTTTAGTATACATACACTAAACCTGATATGGGGATGGCAACCATGGGCAAATTGATCTATTCCTCTTTCATTGGAGTTTGTGTTATATTCAAACATAATAACGTTTATGACGTGAAAAAAACCCCATTTCCCTAATGATTAACCTAGATCATTAAAAGAAAAACAAATTAAGTATTAGTTTGGAAGCTAAGCCTAAGCTTCAATCACATTTTTTTAAATTGGTTTTTTTTTTTCAACGTTTTTTTAATTTATTTTTGGGACAGAGAGAGACAGAGCATGAATGGGGGAGGGGCAGAGAGAGAGGGAGACACAGAATCGGAAACAGGCTCCAGGCTCCGAGCCATCAGCCCAGAGCCTGACGCGGGGCTCGAACTCACGGACTGCGAGATCGTGACCTGGCTGAAGTCGGACGCTTAACCGACTGCGCCACCCAGGCGCCCCTCAATCACATTTTTTAATGAAGCTGTTAATTCTGATCTACGTTAGGTTTGTTGAAAGTAGGGGGATTATGACAAGCAAGTCATTGTGAAATGTTTTCATGATTAGCACATTTTGTGCTGGAAGGAAATAGGTGGGAGTAGTCAACCAGGAGCACTGGAAGCCAGCCTCAGCTCTGTCCCCACAATGTTCCTTCCTGCAGCAGCTTCCAAAAGGAGGAGGGGAAAAGAGTGCAAATTTCAAGCCCTGGGAGGATTTGGTGCTACTCTCATAGATGCTCCTGCGATTCCTTCAGAAGAAATCCACAGATGACTCTGGGTCTCCTGTCTGCAGCTTTTGGGATGGATGATGAGTCTTTCTTAGCAGACTCTGCTTCCTAGGCACCCTGTCAGAACCATCTCTGGTCACTGCCTTTCCTCTGGCTATGGGATCAGCCATGAGGAAGTCTTAAAATGAGACCAGCTTATTGGTAGTTCAGTGAATGGGATGGGATCCTAATTCCTGCCTCTTCCTTTCTTAGACCTGCTTTGCATAGGTGTAACACTCTTTGTGAAAAACAGTTTAATGCAGATCAAAATGTCTCCCTTTACTCTCACACCTTCAAGTGACTACCTCTCCAGAGGTACCTGGCATCTATAGCTTACAGTCCGTCCTTATCCATTTCCCTAAGTGGCTCTGAGAAGGCTGGATGGACACCTTTTGTCCTTGAAAGATTTATCAACTTGAGCAAGTTACTGACTTCTTAGCATTTACTCCCTAAGACTGATAGCTGAGTTCTAATCATTCCTTATATTGTAGACCAGTTTGCAGTTTCACATCTGATACATCAAAAATCTCAAAACAGTGTGTTTTAGGAGAATGAAACTGAGATACAGAGAGATTAAATAACCTAAGTCACCCACCCATCTAATACTTTTGTTTTTTTTTTTGTGAATCTTGAACTGGTATTCAGATTCTTTTAAGTGATTCTTGTAAACACGTGCTTCTCATACTTTAACATGAATTCAGACCATCTGGGGATCTTGTTAAAAATGTAGAGGCTGAATAGATCTGGGGTGGGGCCCATGATTCTGTAGTCCTGACCAGCTCTCAGGTGATGTCCATGCAGTTGGCAAAGGGACCGTGCTTGAAGTACCAAACCTCCATACCACAATTGCTTTTATTTTAGGTAAGCTTGCTGGATTTTTTTTTTTTTTTTTGGAAGAAATGGCAATAAGATATCTTGGTTATGTTGAAGGTTTTAATTATTATGTTCTTAAATTTCAAAAGTAATTTATACTCAGAATTAAACATTTTTAAACCAAAGTGGGATTCTTTTTAATTAAAAGAATATTTTTTAAGTTTATGTATTTTGAGACAGAGAGAGAGGAAGGGGATCAGAGAGAGGAAGAGAGAGAATCCCAAGCAGGCTCCGTGCTGTCAGTGCAGATCCCGACTCAGGTCTTGATCTCATGAACTGTGAGATCATGACCTAAGCCAAAACCGAGTCGGTTGCTTAACTGACTGAGCCACCCACGTACCTCAAAAGTGGGACTTTAAACAAAAATGGTTCTAGAATTTTTTTTTAAAATTTGCTAAATTGTGGAGATTTTCCATGTTAATACCACATATAGGTCTTCCTGAATTTTAAGGATTGTATAAGATTTCATAATTAAATATGTTTACTGAATTCATATTAACAGTCTTTTTGTTTTATTATTTCTTTAGAGAGCGTGCAGGGGAGGCACAGAGAGAGGGGAAAGAGAATCTTAAACAGGTTCCGTGCTCAGTATTGAGCCCCTATGTGGGGCTCAGTCTCCCGACTGTGAGATCATGACTTGAGCTGAAATCAAGAATCAGATGCTTAACTGTGCCACCCAGGCACAGTATTGATAATCTTCTAGGTTATTTCTGATTTTAAATATTAGAAACTGTGCTGTAGTGACTATCCATTTTGTGGTTTCTGAATATTTCTTTAGAATAAACTCCCAGAAATGAAATGTGCTGCGTCAAAGGACTCGCACGTCAAAGTTTTAAAAATATATATGCCCTCCAAAAATATATATTGCCCTCCAAAAAGTTTGCTTCCGACCACAATCTTTGTCTAGTTTGTTGATTTAAATGATTCCTGGGGCACCTGGGTGGCTCAGTCGGGTAAGCGTCCGACTCTTGGTTTCAACTCAGGTCATGATCTCATGGTTCAGGGACGCTGATAGCGTGGAGCCTGCTTGGGGTTCTCTTTCTCCCTCTCTCTGCCCCTCCCCTGCTTGCTCTCTTTCTCTCTCAAAATAAATAAACATTAAAAAATATATATGATTCCTTGTTACCTTAGGTGAAAATTATGGTGGATCTGATCGCAATCACACTTTTCCTGAACTCAAGCTATATGCCTGGTGCTGGGGAGTTAAAGATGAATCAGTGTACTCAGACTCTGGTGATGTAACTGGAGTCGTACAAAGGCTCTGGGAAGCCTCTGTGGGAATCATTAGGCAAACCATGACTTAGTCCCTGAGGACATGAGAAAGGGGACTGGGAATGGGGAGGGCTTTAGAGCAAATTGGTGCCTCTGCGACATCCTGAGCCACAGTTACATCTCAATTGGGCCTGACATCCAAAAGCGATGCTAAAATCGTCTAATTTCTAGCTCATGCTGAGTATTTGGTTTGAAGTTGCACCAGTGAGTCCGGATAGAGATTTTTTTTTTCCTTTTAAAAATAGGATATGTGTATAAAAACTGCATGTTTAAACTATCAGCACATGTAGTTTCTTTAATATCGTACATTGTGTTGGATGTATTTTTTTTGTGTGCGCAGTTAATGTGATAAATGAAAGTAATGAGATTGGTAATTAGTTGTAAGTGGCATAGTGTCTTTAATAAATAGTGTTGGGTGGTATTTGAGAAGTGTTAGGTAGTAATTACAGTTCAAATCCCTGAATGGAGTTTTGATAAATCAATAATGGAGAATAGTAATTAGAAGTAAAAGGCTTTTTTCTTGGGGCCATTATCTAGTGATGATATGTTTCTTAAAAAAAAAAAAAAAAAAAAAAAAAGTATAGGTTTCTGATTTCTCTTTAAAAAATATTTAAAAGCTTCACTGTACATTTATACTTGTAAAACTTAAATCTCTTCAAGTTTCTGTGTTGATGAGTTTCTAAAACTTGAAGCTTTAAGAAAGTGTTAAGAAACACTTAACAGGGCTTTAGAAATTAATTGATCACTCTCATTTATAGAAGCAGAAATTCAGATCCAGAGAGGTGAATAAACTTGCCTAATGTCAACAGAGCCAGTTAATGTTGGTCATCAGACTAGAACCCAGGTTTCCAGACCTGGTGTCCTCCCTGCTATATCTCCTGCTCCCTTGAGCAATATGGAGCCTTTTAAAACTGTAGTCAGATTCTACATGTTTTATGTTGAATTCAACATACTGAATACTCATTAAAAAAAAAAAAAATTTTTATGTTTATTTCTGAGACAGAGAGCATGAGTGGGGGAGGGGCAGAGAGAGAGGGAGACAGAGAATCAGAAGCAGGTCCCAGGCTCTGAGCTGTCAGCACAGAGCCCGACGCGGGGCTCGAACTCACAGACGATGAGATCATGACCTGAGCCGAAGTCAGTCGCTCAACCGACTGAGCCACCCAGGCGCCCCTGAATACTCATTTTTAAGGTATAAAGCTTAATCACGTTAAAATATTTTAATGTTTATTTTTGAGAGCATGAGCAGGGGAAGGGCAGAGAGAGAGGGGACACAGAATCTGAAGCAGGCTCTAGGCTCTGAGCTGTCAGCACAGAGCCCGACGTGGGGCTGGAACCCATGAACTGTGAGATGACCTGAGCCGAAGTTGGACGCTTAGCCAGCTGAGCCACCCAGGCACCCCTATCATGTTTTAACATATAAAAATGTTTGAAAAAACTTCCATGGATAAGTTGAGGTCTATAGAGATAAAAATACTTAGTCATTCATAGTCCTATATGCTTAGAGTTTTCTGCCTAATTAGAAATTCACATTCCTTAGCGTTAGAAAGGAGTCTGTGTTCAGAGTAGAATTAGGTTTAGGCACTGTTCTTGGTACCTTTTCTCTTTTTATAAATTTAGCTATTTCCAAGCATAATTGTATTCCTCTTTATTGTGACCATAGCACTTTCCAAATTTTTTTTCTATTGACCATTGAGCCTTGGCAGAAGCAAAGGGAGGAGCGAGGCCAATGAGAAAGCTATTATGAATGGGCTGTATGGCAGCTGTACAAGGATGCTGTTGCTTTCCCAGAGCTAAGCACGTTTCTTTTTGGCGTTGTTTTGAGTGACGCTGTAAATGTACAGGCAGAGGTAAACAAAAGGAAGCCATTTTTGCTATTGGAAGACTTGGAAGACAAAATAAAGTTGGCCAAGTAGAGGACACACTAAGCAGGAAAATATTTTATCTTTTTAGAAATTTGGGGGGGGGAATGTTTTTTAAGCTCAGAGTGTCCATTTATGCTTTAACTATGACTGCTAATTTAAAGTTCACTAAGTAGTAAAGGCAGGTTGTTAGCTTTTGAAGTTTGTTGACTATTGACTTGAATTATTCACAAAGCCTTTTTTGAACTTTTTCCCTAGGGATTATACATATTTAGGGTGTTTCTCTTTCTAGAAGATTTTAACATCAAAAGAGTAGGTCTCTATGTTTTCTTTATGTCTGCATTAGTGTTAAAAACTCAAGAGCTAGTGGTAGAATGCTGATTTCCCTGGTCATCGGAGGATTCATCTCAAAAAGATCTTGAGAAAAGCAGACATTTAATCTACAAATGATCTTTACAAGGTCACATTTGAAGGAGGGACAAATAATACTTGTGGAAGGTACATGGTACCAGCTTGAAAATGCAAGCAAATCAAATGTTTTGGAGACATTTTTTAACGCATGATGTTTTAAATCTGGTATGTTATGAGAAGTGATATATTTTTCAATTAATTGTCATAAACATTTATTGGTTGCATATTATAGGTTGGACATTGTATGTAAGACTAAGCAATTTTATTTTCATTTTGTTAGAAGGAAGCATGTCTTTTTTCCAGAGGTATTAGGCAAATATTGCATTTTAACCTAAGTTCTGTGAAGTTAATGCACTTACTTTTCTTTTTTTTCACATTTATTTATTTATTTTGAGAGAGACAGAGACAGTGTGAGTGGGGGAGAGGCAGAGAGAGAGGGAGACAGATAATCCCAAGCAGGCTGTGCACTGTCAGCGCGGAGCCCGATGTAGGGCTCGAAGTCATGAAACTGTGAGATCATGACCTGAACCGAAATCAAGAGTTGGACGCTTAACCGACAGAGCTAACTAGGGACCCCAGTGCCCTTATCTTTAAATAGGGAGACCATGTGGGTTGGTGTGTATCGCCCTGGATATAAATGGAAACTCTTATTGGGAGCTCTGCTGGATTTGTGCCTTTGAAGGAGTGGTGGTTACTGTAGCTTTTGCAGATCGTAGGTTACCCTGTTCTCGGGTGGCCTGCTGCCTTTTCTCTATCCTTTGGTCATCAGTCAGAGAGCATGCAGGATTAGGAAGTTGGAGTGGCGTGAACCAAGATGGTAGAAATAATGGTACCAGTTCCTGGGAGTCATCAAAGGGTGATGTGTTCTCTCTCACTCATCTTCGGTACATAATTCTTGCCTACCCTGAAGATAAGCCTGGTCAAGTTGTATGGAAATGGGGAGGGGAACTAACATATTGAGTGCCTACTTTATTGGAAGTTATACAGGCCTTTCATAAGTGTTCATTGTGAGTAGGTATTATCTCTGTTTTTGCAGATAATTTTTTAATTTTAATTGAAAGCTTAAACATTTTTAATTTTTTAAAAATTTCATTGAAAATTTAAAAAGGCTGTATTTTAGGCTTTATTGTAATATCTCCTTGTTAATTCCCTCCCTCTTCCACATCTCTCTCTTGCTCTCTCTACTTTGCTGTCTCCATTTTAGTCTCACTGATGTTTTTATTCTTCAAACAAATCTAGACCTGTTTCACTTTTGGACTTAAAGATGACCCGTCCTCTGGGCTCCTCTTCTGCTGATACTACCTGGCCAGCTCCTTTGTGTAATTTCAACTTTTAGTCCAGATTCATCTCAGAGAAGCTTTCCCTGTTCACTGGCCTAGAGGAGTTGTTCAGCATATTCTTACTATGTTACTCTAATTCTTTGCATTGAGTGTGCTATTTTTCTTTATATTGAAGTATAATTGACATGGAACATTCTGTTAGTTTCAGGTGTATAACATGATTCTGTATTTGTATACATTACCGAACGATCACCACAATAAGTATAGTTACCATCTGTCACCATACAGAATTACAAACCTGTCCTCACAAAAATTTTTTTCTTACAATGAGAACTTGTGCGATTTACTCTCTTAGCAACTCTCAAGTATGCAGTACAGTATTATTGACTGTAGTCCCCAAGCTATATATTACATTCCCATGACTGAAGTTTATACTTTTTGACTCCCTTCGCTCATTTTGCTGACCTCCCAATCCCCCCTCCCCTCTGGCAACCATGAATTTTTTTCTCTGTATCTATGAGTTTTATTTGCTTGTTTTATTTTTTTAGATTCTACATATAAGTGAAATCATACGGTATTTGTCTTTCTCTGCCTTATTTCACAGCAGAATACCTTCAGGGTCCATCCATGTTGTCAAAGATGGTGAGATTTTATTTTTTTTTATGGCTGAGTAGTAGTCTCTTGTGCATATATACCACATCTTTTCAAGTTCTTAGTTCAGGATTACACTTTTTATTTTATTTTTTAAACATGTTTAGTTATTTTGAGAGGGAAAGAGTGCGAGCAGAGGAGGGGCAGAGAGAGGAAGAGAGAGAGATTCCCGGTTGGCAGTGCAGAGCCTGATTCTGGGCTCAATCCCGCGACCCATGAGATCATGACCTGAGTTTAAATCACAAGTCAGACACTTAATTGACTGAGCCACCCAGGCACCCCCTACCACGTCGTCTTTATCCATTTATCCATCAGCGGACACTTAGATTGTTTTCGTATGTCGGCTCTCGTAAATCATGCTGCAGTGAGCATAGGGGTACATGTATCTTTTCAAATTAGTTTTTTGTTGTCTTCAGATAAATATCTGGAAGTGGAATTATTGGATTCTATGGTAGTTCTATTTTTAATTAAAACATTTTTTTTTAAGTTAGAGAGAGAGAGAGTGAGCGAGCAGGGAAGGGCAGAGAGAGAGGGAGAGAGGAAATCTCAAGCAGGCTCTGCACTGTCAGCATGAAGCCTGATGCGGGACTTGAACTCATGAACCGTGAGGTCATGAGCTGAGCCAAAACCAAGAGTCAGATGCTCAGCTGACTGAGCCACCTAAGTACACCTCTATTTTTAATTTAAAAAAAAAAAAAATTTTTTTTTTTTTAAATGTTTATTTATTTTTGAGACAGAGAGAGACAGAGCATGAACGGGGGAGGGGCAGAGAGACAGGGAGACACAGAATCGGAAGCAGGCTCCAGGCTCTGAGCTGTCAGCACAGAGCCCGATGCGGGGCTTGAACTCACGGACTGTGAGATCACGACCTGAGCCGAAGTCGGATGCTTAACCGACTGAGCCACCCAGGCGCCCCATATTTTTAATTTTTTAAGGAACCTCCATACTGTTTTCCATATGACTGCGCCAATTGACATTCCCACCAAGAGTGCATGAGGGTTCCCTTTTCTCTACATCCTTGTCAACACTTCTTTTTGATACTAAACATTCTGACAGGAATATGGTAGTATCTCATTGTGGGTTTGATTTGCATTTCCCTGATGATTAGTGATGTTGGTCATGTGCCTGTTGGTCATCTGTATGTCTTCTGGGGAAAAATGTCTATTGAGACTTTTGCCCATGTGAAAATCAAGAGTTTTAAAAAAGTTTTTTTGGGGGCACCTGGGTGGCTCAGTCGGTTGGGCGTCCGACTTCGGCTCAGGTCATGATCTCGCGGTCCGTGAGTTCGAGCCCCGCGTCGGGCTCTGTGCTGACGGCTCGGAGCCTGGAGCCTGTTTCGGATTCTGTGTCTCCCTCTCTCTGACCCTCCCCTGTTCATGCTCTGTCTCTCTCTGTCTCAAAAATAAATAAACGTTAAAAAAAAAAAAATTAAAAAAAAAAGTTTTTTTGTTGAGTTATAAATGTTCTTTATGTGTTTTGCATGTTAACCCCTTACCAGATACCTGATTTGCAAATATCATCTCCCATTCAGTAGGTTGCCTTTTCATTTTGTTGATGGCTTCCTTTGCTGTGCAGGAACTTTTTAGTTTGATGTTGTACCATTTATTTTTGCTTTTTTGCCCTTGCTTTTGGAGTTTGATCCAAAAAATCCTCATCAAGACCCATGTCCAGGAGCTTGCCACCTGTATTTTCTTCTGGGAGTTTTATGGTTTCAGGTCTTAGAACTTTGTGTTTTTTTACTTCTTTTTTATAGTTTATTGCCTGATTGCTCTCCGATTCAGGCATGTTGTCTTTTCACTTCTTTATCCCAGTGCTTGGCATATATTTATTGAATACGTGCACTGAGAAAAGTCAAAACCATCAGGAACAGCCTTCAGCTTACTGCCTTCATATCTCTGAGTTTATCTCTGAACCTGCCCTCCCTGCCTTTCTTCTGTTTAAGAGGAAGGAGGTAGCCTTTCTTTTAATGGTGTTTAGTGTTTCTAGCTGTGTGGTAGATCTCATTCCCTGTTGTTTGCCAGAAACCTTAGCTTTTCGTTTATCTTTTTCTCTTCTGATTCTTTCTACATATAAATCATGTCCAATTTTCTCTGAAAATAAAACCTTTTAGTTATAGACCTCTTGTAGTCTTTGTTGGGTCTTGATCTCTTAGTCTTATTGTCAGACTCTCCTACCTCCCTCCATGGACTAACCTAAGGAAGCTCTCATTTTAGTTGTTTTTATTATAAATATACTGTAAAAATATATTCTGAATTATAAACAACTGACTTACAAATGAGGTTTTGGAATGTAACACTTGTAAATTGGAGACTGTTTTATTAATATGAGTTCTTGCTGCTAGCATATAGTTGTCTTCTGAGGTAGAGTTTTTTTTTTCTTGGCTATGTTGTTCCCTTTTGGCTTAAACCTTTGATAGGATGAGCAGCTTCCTAAAACACTGTTAAAATATTCATACATCAGATTTTGATATCAGATCAGATATTGATGCAGCTTGTGTTGATTTGGTAGGGTTATACGGGACTATTTTTCAAGAGTTCAGGAAATGGTGTACAGAGAATAGAACACCTACCTGGCTTTAAAAATGTATCAACTTACTCATCGTTTGAAGAGTCATTGATGATTAGTTATTAAATGGGAATTTTACAGTTATTCTAGATGGACCTCATTTTTCCACTTCTGGGGCACCTATCCTAAGGAAATAATCTAATGTACAGAAGAGTATCATGCCCAGTGATGTCCATCACAGTCATACTTGGAGCAGTAAAGACTTGAAAACAATGTAAACGTTAAAACAAATGGGGGGGGGGGTGATGTTTGAGATATGTTATGGTATATCCATAGAATGGAATCATTTAAACATCACAAAAAGGTTTATAATGAGCTTTTGTTGACTCAAGGAAGAAATCGGTGTTTTTAAGTGTGAAATAAAAAGCAAGATGTTACACTTCTCTCCTCCGACTGGTACACAATGTTAGGTAAGTTTCAAACCAAATATTGCTGATAATTGGAAAAACCAGAAGACCCTCAAGAGCTGTGAAGGCAGTAAGGAATTATGAGGCCAGGTTCTGGAAGATACGGAAAGCTCTGAGAAGTTTGCCTGATGTTTGAGGCTACCTTGCCCATGAGGTCATGGCTGATTCTGGAAGTGACCGTTGAAAGGCTGAGTAGACTTTGCAGTAAAAAATGCAGTATCTGCAAAGCACAATAAAACAAGGCACACCTGCCTGGGAAGAAGTCAAAATATCAACATTAACAGGAGTCTGGAAGAAGTTGATTGTAACCCTCATGTAGACTTTGAGGGGTTCAGGACCTCAGGGCAGGAAGTAGCTGCAGGTGTGATAGAAATAACAAGAGAACTAGTTGGAGAAGCAGAGCCCAAAGATGGGACTGCATGGCTGTAATCTCAGGATCAAACTTGAACAGATGAGGAGTTACATCTTACAGAGGAGCGAAGAAACTGGTTTCTTGAGATAGAATCTCCTGGGGAAGATGCTGTGAAGACTGTTGAAATGGTAGCAAAGGATTTAGAATGTGACATAAACTTAGTTAATAAAGCAGTGGAAGGATTTGAGAGGACTGAAAGATTTTCAAAGAATTTCTACTGTGGGCATAATGCTATCAAAGAACATCTCCTGGTACAGAGAACTCAATCATGAAAGGAAGAGTGCATCGAAGCAGCAGACTTCACTGTTGTCTTAATTTAAGAAGTTGCCATAGCCACCCAACCTTCAGCAGCCACCACCCTGGTCAGTCAGCCGTCAGCATTGAGTCAGGACCCTCCACCATCAAAAAGGTTACAACTCACTAAAAGCTTAGGGGATGGTTGGCATTTTTTAGCAATAAAGTATTTTTTAATTAAGGTATGTACGTTTTTTAAGACCTAATACTATTATACTGTTAATAGACTATAGTAGAGTATAAACATGACTTTTATATGTACTGGGAATCCAGAATACTCATTTGACTCATTTTATTGAGATGGGTGCTTTATTGTGGTAGTCTGGAATCGAGCCTGCAATATCTCTGAGGTATGCCTGTGTAGTTTGGATATAGGTACATTTAGACGTATTCTGTGTATTTCAAATATATTCTTCGATTCTGTACATGTGTTTTTACTCTTTGTACGGTATCTCGTGAACAAGTTCTTATAAAGTGGTAGAATTTAAGTAGCTTTTGTATGTGTGTGGTTAATGCTTTTTATCCTGTTTAAAAAAGTTTTCTCTCTCATGAAGTAATGAAGATAATTTTCTTCTATTATCTTTTCAAGCTTTATAGATATGCCTTTCACATTTAGGTCTATAACCCACATAGTTCTTTGGTGTTTTGCTTTTGTTTTTTTGCTTTTTTATTTATTTATTTTTGGGATAGTGTAAGGTGAGGGTTTAGTTTGATTTTATTGTTTTTCTATATGGATACCCAGTTGTCCCACTACTATTTTTGGAAAAGACCACTCCTTTGTGATAAGTGAAGGGTCTGTATACGTGTGGGTCTGTTTCTAAGCTTTTCTGTCCCACTAATTTATTTGTTTTTCCCAGACACAGAAAAATCCATGTAAGTGGCGAAGTACAAAATAAGATGGTAGGAATAAATACAAATTTATCGGTCATTGTAACAAATATAAAATGTACTAAACTCACTAGTTAAAAAACAAAGGTTGTTACCTTGAGTTTTAAAAATACAGCTACCTGTTCTCTAAAAGAAACCTATATAAAACATCAGGACTCAGAAAAGTTGAAAGTAGAAGATGGGAAAAAGAATTATCAGGCAAATTCTGGAGGTCATTTATATGGCAAGGAATGGCGTCTCGGTTCGGCTGCATGCTTTACTGGGTTCAGGGCCGCTCTGCTCCCTCACCCCAGTGGTTGTTAAACTCTGGCCTCTGCATTACTTCCCAGGGTAGCCATGTGTTTGATTTTATATAGAGAGGGGGAGGGGCAGAGAGACAGGGAGACACAGAATCCGAAGCAGGCTCCGGGCTCCGAGCCGTCAGCACGGAGCCGAATGCGGGGCTTAAATGATGAACCGCAAGATCATGACCTGAGCCGAAGTCAGACGCTCAACTGACTGAGCCACCCAGACGCCTCTAGCCTGCTGTGTAATTTCTGAACCGTTAGTCTCTTGTACGGTTTTAAGAACCCACCCTTCCAGGGGAACCACTAAAAATGGAAAATCATTGTCCACAGGCAGGGGTGTTACAGATCATCTCTTAGGGTCTTGTGCCTTTTTTTTATATTTCTGCAATCGAACACATATTTTGTAACTTTTTTTTTTTAACTTGAAAAAGGATATTGTCCTTAAGATCCTCCCAGTAATAGCCCTTCTTTTCCATTTGTTGCAGGTGGTGCGGTTGTGTCAGAACCCAAAGCTGGCGCTAAAGAATAGCCCACCTTATATCTTAGACCTGCTGCCAGATACCTACCAGCATCTGCGCACTATCTTGTCAAGATATGAGGGGAAGATGGAGACACTTGGAGAAAATGAGTATTTTAGGGTGTTCATGGAGAATTTGATGAAGAAAACTAAGCAGACCATAAGCCTCTTCAAGGAGGGGAAAGAAAGAATGTATGAGGAGAATTCTCAGCCTAGGTAATGGCAAATACCACACAAATACTTATTCAGGTCTGTGACTGCCTGAGTGGGTGACACACAGAAGTAGTTGAATTGGTTTTAATATTTATGTCAGCGAGAATGCAACGTTGACATTTGATTTAAAAGTGTGCTGTTACTATGTTTATTTTTGAGAGAAAGAGAGGGAGAGACAGTGTGAGCGGGGAAGAGGCAGAGAGAGAGGGAGACACACAATCCGAAACAGGCTCTAGACTTCCGAGCACAGAGCCCAACGTGGGGCTTGAACTCACAAACCGTGAGGTTATGACCAGTTGGACATATTAATTCATCTAGAACAAGTCATAAAAATGTAAATTCTCCTTGAACTTTTTAGGTAGTAAATTACTCTCCAGGAGTGACATGAATTAGGAAGGACGGGATTAAGTTGGCATGTGTGACGACTGAAGCAGTAACTTACTAAATGGTATCCTTGTAGCCTACCTGCCACTCCTTTGACTCTGTTGGCTCAGATTCCAGGAACCCTCATCTCTCACTTAAAATTATACCCACATCATTATTCGTATTACCTTTACTATGACGAATTACTCAGGTTTGGTCCAGAGTACCAGTCTTTTCTTGTTAAAAAGATCTCTGGCAATTGAATTCAATCTGTGGGAACCTTTGTAACTCCTAGGTTTATAGGAACGTGAACTTTGTTCCTTTAAAATATTTAAATTTTATGACTTTTGTTAAAATAAAACCCTGACTATGTGGGCTATAGCTAACTGGTGATTTTGTATTGCTAAGTTTTTAAAAAATAATTTTCCTTTATTAGGTACCAGAACTTTAAAATTTAGTTTTAACATCTGCAGTGAACTAGGTTCTAATTGTAGGAGGTGAAGAGGGGAGTTAAGCTCTCAATTGAGGTACTGTGTTAGATCGCTTAATAGAGATATGGACAAAATGCTGTGTGAACACAGTTTGGCCTAGTAGCATCAGAGAATTTGGCACAGAGGAAGTGTTATTTGAGCTAGGTTTTAGGAGGGCAAGTAGAAATTTCCTAGTCAGTGAAATGAAGAAAAGGCCTTTAACACAGGGGCGTGAAAACATAGGCTCTGTATGTTGAAGGAAAGGGAGCAGTCTACTTTGGCTAGAATTAGGGAAGATAAGTGAGCTGGGAGTACAGGGTGAAGTCAGGTGGTAACTGTTCTATTACTTCTAGACAGTCCCCTATAGATCATACATACGCTGCCATGATTTTTAAGATTTTTTTTAAAGAGCACTGTTACAGTGAAATTATAGATTTTCCAGTCTTCGAGCATACTGAATATTTAACTTTTTTTTTCAATGTTTGTTTATTTTTGAGAGACAGAGCATGAGTGGGGGAGGGGCAGAGAGAGAGGGAGACACAGAATCTGAAGCAGGCTCCATCCAGGCTCCAAGCTGTTGGCACAGAGCCCGACGTGGGGCTCGAACCCATGAACCGTGAGATCATGACCTGAGCCAAAGTCGGACGCTTAACCGACGGAGCCACCCAGGCGCCCGTTAACTTTTTTTTTAAACAATGAAATGTTCATCTCTGAGTGGCAGTATGGTGTACTAGTTAAGAGGATGGACTCTGAAGCCTGTGTTTGAATTTTAACTTGGCACTTAGCTCTTTGATCCCTCAGTTTCTTCATCTGTAAAATGAGATAATAGTAGTACTTTCCTTGTAAGGTTGTTGGGAATTATTGAGAGCTTAGGACAGTGATTGGCACAGTGAAAGTGATAAGTGTATTAGCTCTAATTTGAATCATCTTCCTCATTTTCTTCACTCTAAACATAGCTTGTTGTACAAGGCTGAGTATTCGTGACACTGCCAGATCCTAATGAAGTATATAGACCGATTTGTCCTAACTGAATGGCCTCATACTATTGTTTCAAGTTCTTTTGCAGTTTTTTTTAACCCAAAGGCCATGAGGTTTTTACTTTTTCCTTTTTTTGTTTAAACAATGTACACCACGATGGTTCAGCAAGGAAGCAAATGCTATGAATACGAAAGCTGCAGTTGGCAATATACCCCATCTAGAACCCAGGGAAGGTGAATTAGACAGAAGTGGTAGTCATTCTAGTTAAACAATCAGGTAACATCATGACGAGTCGGTTTGCAGCATCAGAACTGTCCATTTAAGTTTCTTTCTTAATGATCAGAGGTCCCACGTTGTCTTGTCTCTTCATTGCGTTTGTGTGAATCCATCACAGACTGGGAACTTTTTGGACCTCCAGCAGTGGCAGTACACGAGCTTTTATTTCCCGAATCTTCCATGTCAAAAGCATGTACTACCTTAGGGTTGTCTTTCTGGATGTGAGGGTTCACCATAGATTTGTGGGATGACCTTTTTTTAATGTTTATTTATTTTGGGGTGGGGGATAGGGACAGAGACAGAGTGCGAGCAGGGGAAGGGCAGAGCGAGAGGGAGACACAGAATCCGAAGCAGGCTGCAGGCTCTGAGCTCCAGATCCCGACGCGGGGCTCGAACCCACAGACTGTGAACTCACGGCCTTGAGCCGAAATCGGACGCTTAGCTGACTGAGCCACCCAGGCGCCCCTTGTTGGATGATCTTTAATGTAAAATCTTTTGTGAGCCAGATAATCCAGTCGCAGCTGTACTGGCAGCAATAGTAACTGCTGCCATCCATTCACCTTGCGTGCTGGAAGTCAGACACGTGGTGCCGCTGCTTGCAAAGCGTGTGCACGGGACACTGAGCACAAACGGGCTGTCACAGAGGGCCCTCGTTTGCCTTTTTTTTTTTTTTTTTTTTTTTTACTTTACTGTTAGTGTGCCTGATACTTTACCCCAGTATTCCTGGGGAATATCAGTTTTATTCCCCATAATATAAAGTTTTTAATATACTATGGGTTTAATACAGCAAGATTTGTACAAGTTATATGTAAAGTGAGAATAAATTTCAGTTGAGATACAGTTTTTTTTTTTTTTTTCAATGAAGGAAAATGGCTTTACTGTATGACCTTTGTGATCTGTATTTTGGTTTCTTAGAGGCTTTTTTTCCTAATCAGTTTTGGTTTTTTTTTGTTTTTAGTTTATTTTGAGAAAGAGAGAGAGA
Organism: Neofelis nebulosa; assembly: GCF_028018385.1. Classification (NCBI taxonomy): domain Eukaryota; kingdom Metazoa; phylum Chordata; class Mammalia; order Carnivora; family Felidae; genus Neofelis; species Neofelis nebulosa. The sequence continues at coordinate 16,571,106 of NC_080791.1, forward strand.
ACGAGCGGGGGAAAGGCAGAGAGAAGGTGGGACACAGAGGAGGCAGAACAGGCTCTGCGTTGACAACAACAAGCCTAATGTGGGGCTTGAACTCCCGAACCGTGAGATCATGACCTGAGCCGAAGTCAGATGCTCAGCTGAGCCACCCAGGCGCCCCTTCCTAATCGGTTTTTTATTTTTTTAAAGTTTATTTATTTTGAAAGAGAAAGCATGAGGGAGAGAGAACCCCAAGCAGGCTCTGCACTGTCAGCGAAAAGCCTAATGCAGGCTCCAGCCCACGAACTGTGAGATCATGACCTGAGCGGAAGCTGGATGCTTAACCGACTGAGCCACCCAGCGTCCCCCAATCAGTTTTCACATTGAGATGTTAACATATCATAAAATCCACCCTTTTAAAGCATGGAATTCAGTGTTTTTTTTATTATGTTCACAAAATTGTGTCACGTCCCCAGTGTCTAATTTCAGAATGTTTCCATTCCGTCAACAAGAAACATCATACTCATTAGCAGTCACTCTCCGTTCCCCACTCCTGCTCCGTACCCCTGAACCCCTGACAATCACAATCCTTTCTATCTCTGAAGATGTGCCTGTTTTAGGTGTTTTACATAAGTGGAGTTCTATAACATGTGGCCTTTTTTGTTTGGCTTTCATAGCGCATGTTTTCACAACTCATTCACGTTATAGTGTGGGTCAGTACTTGATTCCTTTTTAATGGCTACATAATATCTGCTTGCGTGGGTATATCACATTTTGATTACAGACAGACATCTTCGTTTCCACGTGACTATAATGAGTAATGCTGCTGTGAACATCTGTGTGCAAGTTGTTGTGTGGCCATGTTTTCTTGGGTATATACCTGAGAGTAGAATTGCTGAGTCATAGGGTAACTTTTTTGAGAGAAAGAGAGTGCACTAGTGGGGGAGAGGAAGAGGGAGAGAGATAATCTTAAACAGGCTCCAAGCCTAGCCTCAGGCTCCGTGAAGCTCCACGAAACTTGGTCATCTCATGACTGAGATCCTGACCTGAGCCAAAATCAAGAGTTGATTGCTCAACCATCTGAGACACCCAGGCACCCTCTACGTTTAACTTTTTGAGGAACTACAAGACTGTTTACCACAGCAGCATTTCACATTCCCCCAACAACGTACACGGGTTTCAGTTTCTTACCAACACTTGTTATTGTTTTTGTTTCTGATTATAGCCATCCTACTAGGTATGAAGTAGGTATCATTGTGGTTTTGATTTGCATTTCCTTAATGAGTAATAATGTGAACATGTTTTCATGTGTTTATTGGCTGTTTGTATATCTTTTTTGGAGGAATGTCAATTAAAATCCTTTGCCCATTTTGGGTGGTTTTTCTTTATATCGTAGAGTTGTAAGGGTTCTTGACATATTCTGGATACTAGACCCTTATCAGATATATGATTTACAAAATTTTATTTCCATTCTGTGGGTTGTCTTTTACTTTCTTGTTAGTATCAGTTGAAGTACAAACGATTTTAATTTTGTTTTTTTATTAAAAAAAAATTTTTTTTAATGTTTATTTATTTTTGAGACAGAGAGAGACAGAGCATGAATGGGAGAGGGTCAGAGAGAGAGGGAGACACAGAATCTGAAGCAGGCTCCAGGCTCTGAGCTGTCAGCACAGAGCCTGACCCGTGGCTCCAACTCACGGACCGTGAGATCATGACCTGAGCCGAAGTCGAACGCTTAACCGACTGAGCCACCCAGACACCCCCAAACGATTTTAATTTTGATGTCCACTATTTTTTCTTTGGTTACTTGTGCTTTTGATGTCATGGCCAAGAAACCATTGCTTAATTCAGTGTCATGAAGATTATGCCTGTGATTATTCTGAGTTAACTTCTGTATATGGTCTAAAAGTAAGGGTCCAACTTTATTCTTTTGCAGGTGGGTATCCTTTAGTGCCAGCACTGTTTATTGAAAAGAACACTCTTTCTGGGGCACCTGGGTGGCCCAGTCGGTTGAGCATCTGACTTTGGCTCAGGTCATGATCTCATGGTTCGTGGGGTCAAGCCCCATGTCGGGCTCTGTGCTGACAGCTCAGAGCCTGGAGCCTGCTTTGAATTCTGTGTCTTCCACTCTCTCTCTGTCCCTTCCCCTGCTGGTGCTCTGTCTCAAAAATAAATAAACATTAAAAAAAATAAAAAGAGAAAAAGAACACTCTTCCCCGTTGAATTGGCTTGATGCACTTGTCAAAAGTCAATTTACCATATGTAAATTTTTATTTTTAGATGTAAATTTATATGTAAATTAAAATTTTTATTTCTGGATTCTTTCTGTTCTGAAGACCATTGGGTATGTGTCTTTCCTTATGCCAATATCTACACCATCGGGTTTTTTTCTTTAAAAAAAATTTTTTTTTTTAACGTTTATTTATTTTTGAAAGAGAGAAAGAGAGACAGTGTGTGAGCAGGGGAGGGGCAGAGAGAGAGGGAGACACAGAATCCCAAGCAGGCTCCAGGCTCTGAGCTGTCAGCACAGAGCTGGATGTGGGGCTTGAAACCACGAACAGTGAGATCATGACCTGAGCTGAAGTTGGAAGCTTAACCCACTGAGCCACTCAGGTGCCCCCCTACACCATCTTGATTACTGTAGCTTTGTAGTAAAGCTTTGAAATCAGGAAGTGTGCTTTGTTCTTTTTCAAGATTGTTTTGGTTATTTGAGGTACCTTGAGATTCTTTATGGGTTTTAGGATCAGCTCATCAATTTCTACAAAAAGAGTGGCTGTAATTTTGCATTGGACTGGAAGATCAATTTGGGAAGTATTGCTATGTTAACAATACTAAGTCTTCCAATCTATGAACATGGGATATCTTTCCATTTATTTAGGTTTTTTTAAAAGTCTTTGAACATTGTTTTGTGGTTTCCAGTGTACAAGTTTTTCACCTCGGCTTAATTTGTTCCTAAGTATTTTATTCTTTCTGATGCTATTAAAAATGGAATTGCTCTTCTGATTTCACTTTTGGATACTTTATTGCTGGTTTATAGAGCACAATTGATTTTTATGTATTGATTTTATATCCTGCAACTCTGCAGAACTCATTTATTGATTCTAGTAGGGTTTTTTGAAGTTATTTTTTTTAATGTTTATTTTTGAGAGAGAGAGAGAGAGAGAGAGAGTGGGGAGGGGCAGAGAGAAAGAGGGAGAGACAGAATCTGAAGCAGGTTCCAGACTCTGAGCTGTCAGCACAGGGCCTGACGTGGGGCTCAAACTCACGAGCTGTGAGATCATGACCTGAGCTGAAGTCGGATGCTTAACTGACTGAGCCACCCAGGCGCCCCTGTTCTAGTAGTTTTGTAGTGGATTCCTCAGGATTTTCTTTTTTTTTTTTTTTTTTCCCTCAGGATTTTCTACAAACAAGATCATGTCATGTGAATAGAGGAAATTTTACTACTTCTTTATGGATAACTTTTATTTCTTTTTCTTGCCTACTTGTGTTGTCTAGAACCTCATGTTGAATAGAGTTTATGTTGAATAGAAGTGGTAAGAGCATACATCCTTGTCTTGTTCCTGATATTAGGAGGAAAGCTTTCAGTCTTTCACCATTGAGTATGATGTTTAGCTGTGGGATTTTCAGAGATGTCCTCTATCAGGTTATGAAAGTTTTCTTCTATTCCTTGTTTAGTGGTTTTTTTGTTTTGTTTTGGTTTGGTTTTTTTTTTTTTGTTTTTTTTGTTTTTTTTAAATCATGAAAGGAAGTTAACAAGCCTTTCATGCTTCATTCCTGGTTTTTCTTCTTTGGAGAGGGAAATCTGTGGACTTGTAAAATTCTAGAAAAAGTGAATATGTTAAATTACATTAAGGGCAAGAATGCAAGTAAGCCTGAGGAGTAACTGAAACCAGGGTTGGAAATGTGCTGGGATTCTATCTGCGTTCTCTCAATGCAGGTTAATGTCTGAATTAAAGGAAAATCTGACCTCTGCTACGTCCAGGATTAACATCTTAAGGGTTTCTGCTGTAGCAGAACATCTGACTCTTAGTTTCCGTTTTGATCTGACTTGCTAGAGATCAGTTGATTATCCCTGAACCAGTCAACTCCAAAGAAAAGGCAAGTGCTGGGATTCATCCAGCGTGGGCCAGGTGTCACCTCTAGATGAACCTGTGGCTTGGGGAGCATACTTATTCCCCTCAAGCTGTATGCACAAGGGAGTTTGTTCTTAGACTGAAAGTTGAAGAGCTGATCCCTTCAATATGCTCTGCATAAGTATATCTATCAATATTTAATATAGTTGCTTCCTGTCTTTGTTTTAGAGAGGATATTGGATGAAGTAACTTCCCTAAAGAGAAATTTGCCCTTGTTTTTCTTAGACTTCATAAAAACGATTTAAGCAAAAGCTATAAGCTGCTTTCTTGTCTTTGATCTGTAACCCTGGTTTTTGCACCTGTTTTCTTTCTTGCACAGGATGTTATAGCAGAAGCTGAATGGGATATTGAGATGCAGCTAATTTTGAAACATTACCGTTTTGTTGTATGTACTTTGGAAGTAAGACTAAACTTTGTTGTAACTGTCCTGCCTTTTTAGTTACAAAGTTAGTGTGCCAAATCTCACTGGTAGATGATGGCAGCTTAGATCTTTGTGTTGAGAAGTTTAGGCTTGGTGAGGAAAGATTCCCTCTCAGATTAGGAATGCATTTCTCTCGATTGGGAGACGGGCAGCACCTCCTTTTCAATGCTGGACAGAGAAGATGATGAATTGAACACAAAGTTGTGATGGCAGAGAAGGTAAGAAGTAGATAGTACTTGATGTGTTTTCAGGCTGGCATAACATGAGTTGTTAATGATTGGCTAGGTTTCTGGTTTGAGAAACGGGCTAGATGGTGCAATGGGAAGCCATAGAGAAGTAGAAAAGGGGAAGGACCTGATCTGGCTGTTACTTTACAGTGATACCTGCTGGCTGCTCTGTGGGAAACAGATTAGGCCTGTGGGGGTAGCAGTGATGGGGAGAGGCGGACGTGACAAGGTTGTTGCTGTCAGCCACATGGGAGGTGAGACATCCTGGTCTGGGGAGAAAAGCGGACAGACAGGAGATGGATTGGAGCTAGAATCGAAAAGAATTGCTAGTGAGTTGGACAAGAGGAGAGCTAGAAAAGATGACAGAGAAGGATCGATGATGACCTATAGATTTCTGTCGTTAACTCTGCCAGTGGCGGCAGCATTTACTAAACTGGGGAATTTGGAGTCTAGGTGTGGGAAGAACTAAATCGGGAGTGGGGAGAATCAAGAGTTCCTTTTGGACTTGTTTACTTTTGAGCTATTTTTATGAGCGATCTAAGGCAATAAGTCAACCAGGCAATTAGCTGTGTTGGACATTGGAATTCAGAGGGAGAGGTGTAGATTACAGTTAGAAATTTAGTGGCTTTCAGAATAATATTTAAAGCCATGAGAGTAGACAGAATCATCTAAGGGGAGAGGAGTTGACGGTGGAGACTGAAAAAGATAGAAAGGAGAGAGGATAGATTGCAGTAGCCAGCAAAGAAAAATTTAAAAACACACACAAAAACCCTCTCTCTAAATAGAAAGCTGACAGGGGGCACCTAGGTGACTCAGTCATTTTAGTGCCTGACTCTTGATTTCAGCTCCGATCATGATCTCAAGGTTACTGAGATCAAGCCCTGTGTCAGGCTCTCTGCTGACAGCAGGGAGCCCACTTGTGATTCTCTCTCCCCCTCTCCCTCTGCTCCTCACTTGCTTGTGCAACACACATGCCTGCCCCTGCTCTCAAATAAACTAAAAAGGGCAAATAGAAATACTAAAAAATAAATCTAGTTTGCTAGTCCTAAAATAATTTTCCTTTGGACTAAAAAAATTGGCAAAAAAATGGAAAATTGGCTTTAGTGTTTCAAAGGAGGGTGCAGGAAATTGAGTGCACCCCTATCTGGTTGTGGTAGGAATGAAATTGGTTCAGCCTTTCTGGGGGCTGGTTTGTATACAAAGATTTAAACTTTTGCTCGGCAGTTCCACTTTTATTTATTTAAGAAAAAAAAATTTTTTTTTTACATTTATTTTTGAGAAACAGAGTGAGGCAAAGTGTGAGTAGGGGAGGGGCAGAGAGAGAAGGAGACACAGGATCTGAAGCAGGCCCCAGGCTCTGAGCAAGAGGTCAGCACAGAGCCCGACGTGGGGTTGAACCCACAAACTGAGATCATGACCTGAGCCGAAGTCGGAGGCTCAACTGACTGAGCCACCCAGGTGCCCCCAGTTCCACTTTTAGAGATTTATCAAAAGAAGTGAGAAGGGATTTGAATTAAAATATAAAACCATGAAACTCCGAAAAGAAAATCTAGGCAGTAAACTCATTGGTTTCCTGAGGCAAGAGAAACAAAAGCAAAAATAAACACTTTGAGAAGACCTCAAATTAAAAAGTTTTTGCACAGTGAAGGAAGCCATCAACAAAACAAAAAGGCAACCCACTGAGTGGGAGAAGATATTTGCCAATGATATGTCCAATATGGGGTTAATAATCGAAATATATAAAGAATTGCTACAACTCAATACCAAAAACACAGATAACCTGACTAAACAATGGGCAGAGGACCCGGATAGATATTTTTGTGTTATCAAGAGTTAGAATAAGTTACCCAAGTAGGTGTAGCTAGTTAAGTGCCAGAGCCTCTTTTTTTTTTTTTTTTTTTAAAGCTACTCTCCCAAATGTTTATTACTCATGACTTTGGTTTTCTTTGAATGTAAAGGAAAGGTAACTGTATATTCCATTCCATACTATAGAAATGATCCCTTGGAGACCCCACTTTTCAAGTATCTTCTGAAATAGTAAACCACATAGACTCAGAGAAGTTAAAACATTTTTTTAACAGGTATGTCTTTTGAACACAAAAACATTCAGCAGTGCCATTTATCACAGGATTATGTCCTTACATAACAAGAGAAGGTCACTGAAATACTTCTAATTGGACATGAGCTTGATTATGCAAATAGAAGGAATATGAAGAGCTCCTCCCTTGCCTCCCCGCAAAGAATCTGTGGTAACTTCTATGAAACCAGAACATTATAGCGAAGTAGGCAGTGAATGTCAAGTAGAATGTGTAAAAGCCTTTTTCTAATCACTTTGCTCTAATAGTGCCAACCAAGGCTTGCTCTAAAACCATAGTACTTGTGAAGTGTACAACTGCATTTAAATGAGAACATCTTAAAGAACAAGCTCAAAAGCTGGCTGCAAGAATGCCTTTTTTGCCAGGCTGTTGTGTACAAAGTAGCAAATGCTTGCTAGGGATACCTAACTATGTGAATTCTCATCCTGGCAACTTCTTTTTCTCCTTATACTTACTGTGTGTTGCAATACATGTTTTTCGTTTTGTTTTGTTTTTTTCCGAAAGCTTAAATCCAGTGTTTTAAATTTGCCAAAGAAATGGACTAAGAAGACTTCGTTAGCATTTTTCTTTCCTCTTTGTTTAAACCCTCCCCCTCCTCCTTTTACATGCAAAACACTCACCCAGCTTTAGTGTCTAATAAAATACACCTAGAGGGTTGAAATCCAAGTTTAAGTACTTAGAGTTAGTATTTCTTAACTTGTTTCCATTCTTATTCTTAGGGCCTCTTCCCCCAGTTAGTTACATTTAATGTTTGTTTTTGAGAGAGCCAGCGAGAGAAAGAGAGACAGTGAGCGCGCAAGTGAGTGCGAGCGCTTGCAAGTGGGGGAGAGGCAGAGAGGGAGACAGAATCTGAAGCAGGCTCCAGAAACTGAGCTGTCAGCACAGAGCCCGACTCAGGGCTCCTGCCGGGAGATCATGATCTGAGCCAAAGTCGGCGCCCAACCCCGACTGAGCCACCCAGGTGCCGCCTCCCTCCACCCCCAGTTATTTATATTTAGAATAGTTGACTTGTATAATCTTGGTGAAGTTGAACCAGATAATAGTGATCCTTTTCTTTGATTCTCCTGTTCTGATTTCAAAGAGCATGATTGAAAAGGGATTTAGGAGAGAGAATCTTCCATTGTTGTTTGTGTTAACAGTGAGTTAAATTCTCCACACGAACTTTGCGCAGGGGTCTTTAGGCCTGTGTATGTGTGAATATTGTCTATTTTACTTTTTAATCACTGGATCAAGATTTTGTAGATTAAATCTTTACTTGCCGATCCTGAATGATTATTAAGGCCCTGTTTTATAGCACAGTTTGTCAGTCATTTCCACTCAGCGGCACACTTATGTATCAGGAAACATGGCATGTTGAGCCGTGATGTTTTGGCACAGTAGAATTAGGTGCTAAGCGGGCTGACGGTATGTGTGAGCTGGATTGCCCAGATTGGAGTCCTCTGCCATCAGCCGTGTGTCATGGCCTTAGACGAGTTACTGTTCTTTGCCTCAGTATCTCACTTAAAGGTGTTCTCATAGGATTATATTATAATGTTATAATCACGTTATATTAAGTTAATATTATATATAATTATATTTATTATAATAATTACATATCACAATCATAAATATTATATAATATGTTATGAATTATATATAAGTTATATATTATAAGTTATATAATTTTTATTATATTGTAAATATTGTATTTATAATATATCCTATTATATTAGCTGTCATATTATAATAAGTTAATATTTAGAAAACTCTTAGAAAAATGCCTGTACACAGAAAACAGACCTAAGTATTTGCTTTCTTAAAAAAAAATTAGATACACAGTCCTCAAATTATGGGAAGGAGACAAGTATTCAGTGTCCTATCCATTGAATTATAGACTTGAAAATGGTTAAAATAATTTTATGTCGTGTATTTTACCATAATTTTTTCAGAAGAAATCTCATAATTCAAAAACTACTGAAGTCACTTTTGAAAACTTGACTCTCAGTAGACTCCAGATGAATGTCAGGCTGGAATTCATGCGTGGAAGGATGACAGGTACACAGATCCCCCTGTTCTCGTGGTGTCCTGTGGAGAGAGGTGCTTAGGTTGGGACATGCGACTGAGCTCCAGGAAAGAGACCCTACCTCCCCAACCCACTCCTGAGCTCTCTTTACGGGGTTGAGTGTGATGAGTAAGGTAAAAAGTGGAATTTGGGGAACCGCCTGTTTCCAGGAACTGCTGAGAACCAGCTGCCTGGTACGTAGAGACTGTGGGAGCCCTTGGGAAGATGTTTAGGAGAAACTCTTCCTGTCAGGGAAGGAGGAGCCCTTGGTCTTTGTTAGCTCATTGCTAAGCTCATTGCCAGAGAGCATAGGATGGTCAGTCAGGAGCCAGAGTCAGTTATCTATGTGAGATGATGGTGGCTGGGACTAAAGTGGTAAGTGGACTGTGATGGAGATAAAGATGACTCTATAGGGGCACCTGAGTGGCTCAGGTGGTTGGGCATGTGGGTCTGGATTTCCGTTCAGGTCATGATCTCGATCTTGGGGTCATGAGATTGAGCCCTGCGTCAGGTTCCATGCTGGGTGAGGAGCCTGCTTAAGATTCTCTCCCTCCCTCTCTGTCTCTGTTCCCCCCCCCCCCCCCACGCTTATGCGCACACTCTCTCCCTCTCAAAAAAAAGATGGCTCTGTAAAGGGAACCTTTTTTGTTTTTGTTATTTCTGTATGCAGTTGTTAACAGTGAATTGTGGTAATAGATTTGTGATGCTAAACTATCCTTGCATTGCTTGGATCAACCCTAATTTGTAATGATGTATAAATGCTTCATTGGATTCTGTTCAACAATCGTTTACAATTTTTTCATCTATGTCAGTAAGAGAAACTAGCATAGAATTTTTTTCTCATGGTCTTTTGACTATGAAAGTAATCAAAATGAGTTATTTTCTTTCTGTATTTGTGACCGTTTGCAAAAATCATTAGTTTTTGTGGGGAATATTCAGTAAAAATTCTTCTGTAGTACTGTTATGGTCTAATGTGCATGCTTGTGCATACATGCGTGCATAACTATGTCTGTGTGTGAGGGCTGGGGAGGGGGTTTTTGATGCCTACTCTGTTTAGGGGTTGTGGTTTACTCAAGGTTTGAAATGAAAGTCCATTTCCCCCAAACTTAACACGTTTAAGAACAGTGCTTGCCATATAGTAGGCATTCACTGTTTATGGAATGAGTAAATTAGTAAAGGTTATTGGAATAGATTTCATTGTATTCTGTTATTAAAATACCTTCTATATTTTTATTTGTGTCTAATTGTGTTAGATTTTAAAAGCTGGTGCATTCTGAAGATTTTATTTTACCAATTCATCATGATAGGTTTAAGATTTCAGCTTTCAAATATCTTACATTCTACTCAAGACACATTTGTGATTTTTTTTCTTTATTTTTCTTCATTTGTGAACATAACCTCTGCACTTTGACAATGTTGATGTTTTATCATATGTGTCTTACTTTACCAAATTTAACGAACACAGTAAGTATGGTTTACTTTTGCATGGTGGCTCTAATATACAGGTTCCATATGATTTTCCTGTTGGGAAATATGAATGGGTGGTAGAACCCCTAAAATTTTAGAATGTAGGGAGATGCGCTGGGATGCTAAATGCATTTTCATCAAGTCTGTAAAAGATACTGAGAAACAAAGACTGGGTCCAAAGAGATGGCATTAATTTCTGCCTTATGTAAGAACAAGTAGAAAATCATGATTTTCTTAGAAAGGTGGCTCACTTGGGACACCGGTTGCCCATTGTTTCAAGACAACCTTCCACATGGATTTGTTCTGCTTTTTGTAAAAGAAGTCTGCCACTCATGTTCCGACTTCATCCCACCTTCCCCCACACTCCTCCCAAAGGGAGACAGACGCTCCACGTTTTTTCAAAACGCCATCATTTCAGTTGGATTGTCCTGTGTGAGGGAAGGAACAGACAGGCCGTTCCATTCCCAGTCGTGTCAACAATCCTGTGCACATCTGCTTCCCTGCCTCTTTCTCAGGCGGCTGGCTAGATGTTGCCGTGTTAATATCTTTGGACACCTCACACTCAACGTGTCAGAACACAGAATGTGCCCTTTTCACTAAGCAGACCAGCAGCTGCTGCTTTGTTCCTAGCATTGGTATCACATAGTGGTGATAGGCCCAAACTGCTAGGATTGGTTATAGGCTTTTTCTTTCAGCCTTGGGTTTTTCATCTGTAAAATGGGGATAATGGTTCAATCTATCTGGCAGGATTGTAAATGAGAATTAACTAAATAGTAAGATAACATAAAGTGCCTGACACATAGAAAGCCTTTAATAAAAGTGTTAGCTTTTATTACTATAAAATATTAATATATTGTATATTTATTACTATAAAAATGGGAATAACCCTATCCCAGTTGCTCAGGCTCAGAGTTTCCTGTTCACCATCTCTTCTATTCAGTCATCTCTTCTTGATTTTACTTCTGCGGTATCTCTCAAATTGGTCTTTCAAAAATACATACATACACGTGTGTGTGTGTGTGTGTGTGTGTGTATTTTTTTTTTTTTTTTTTAAGTAATCTCCACACCCAACACAGGGCTTGAATTCATGACCCCAAGATCAAGAGTTGCAACCTCTACCTACTGAGCCAGCCAGGCACCCTAAATCCGTCTTATTTTACTGCCCATGTTCAGGCTCCCATTACCTTTCTACTGCAGTATATCCTAACTGATGTTCCTGCTTTTGTCATTTCTCCTCTAATTCACTCTTCAATGCTGCTGTTATTTATGGCCTTAAAACACATTAAATATGACTCTTGATTGCAGACCTTTAATGACTTCCCACTGCATTTGTCCTGTCTCCCACCCAGCTTGCTAAATCTCCATTTTGAGTTTTGCCCGCGTTTTCAGTTTTATCGCAGGCTCCCATGGTGGTGATACACTCCAGCCATCCCGGTCGGGTTTACCAGTCTCCGAGCTCCTCTGTGGAGTCTTGGTTCACTCCCTCGTCCTGGAATCCCTTTCTTTCCCATCGTTGGAAGTTTTATGGATTCTGTAAAGCCCAAGAGGTCTCCTAAATTTTACTAGTTTTAATTTGTGGTTCTCCCACCCATGTTCTTATGGCACTTGGTTTTTACTTGACTTTAGTACTTATAGAGTCTTCCTAAGTGTGCAAGTCTGCTTTGCTAACTAGACAGTAGCGTCGAGGAAGACGTTCTTTCCTATGTCGTAGGAGTTGTCTTTGTTGATGGTTTCTTAAGTATGTTAAGTTTGATAAAATACTGCTAATACTATATACTACATATATACTATATATACACCTTTACATATATAAACTGTATACTAAACACTAATTCATAATACTAATAGCTAAAATACTAATACCAGAGTTGTACAGAGATACAGAATTGTGAGCTTGAGGATTATATTTCATGGAAAATACATTGAAGAGAATGGCAATGATGAAGATTTCTCTAGTTTTGATCCCTTAGAAGCATTAGATTCAGATAGTTATAGAAAATTCCATGTTCTTTCCCAGGTTTTGAGGATAGCAAAGTTTAGTAGCTACTCTGTATTTGTTGGGAAAAACCATGTATTTAAATGTCTAATGTCTAATATATTCAGGAGGTAAATAATTAATGCTAATCAGATAGACTCTCTGCATATTTGATTAGATTCTTTTAGAGCTATCTCCTCAGTATAATTTGTTCTGTCTGTCTATAATGTATCCATATATTAAAAAAAAATTTTTTTTTACATTTATTTATTTTTGAGAGACAGAGCACAAATCGGGGAGGGGCAGAGAGAGAATGAGACACAGACTCCAAAGCAGGCTGTAGGCTCTGAGCTGTCAGCACAGAGCCCAACGTGGGGCTCGAATTCACTGTGAGATCATGACCTGAGCTGAAGTCAGATGCTTAACAGACTGAGCCACCCAGGTGCCCCATATATCCTTATATTTTTAATTTATTTTTTAAGTTTACAGAATGAGCTTTCTGAAAATTGCCTGGTGGTTTTGTCATTTGTTAGTGGGAGGATATGAGAAGTTTTGGAGATTTCTGCATTATGTTACTTACGTGTTTGTGTATTCTTTAAAGAATTGGTATAGAGAAGTAGTAATCAGTTCTCAGGGTTAATATGCTTTTAGCTGCAGACAAATGCTTCAGTGTATATAATAACTTATATAGTTACCTTTCAGAACTTGGTTGAATAAATTCAAAGGTTATTTTGAAATATAGAGAAGTCAGATTTTATTTTTAAACTCTTTAGGAAATTTGTTTATTTGTTTATTCATTTTTTTGAGAGAGAGAATCTCTCTTTTTTTTTTTTAAATATATGAAATTTATTGTCAAATTGCTTTCCATATAACACCCAGTGCCCATCCCAAAAGGTGTCCTCCTCAATATCCATCACCCACCCTCCCCTCCCCCCCCCCACCACCATCAGCCCTCAGTTTGTTCTCAGTTTTTAAGAGTCTCTTATGCTTTGGAGAGAGAGAAAGAGAGAGAGAGAGAGAATGAGAATGAATGAATGAGAGAATATCTCAAGCAGGCTCCATGCTGTCAGCACAGAGCCCAACATGGGGCTCAATCCCACGAACTGTGAGATGACCTGAGCGAAAACCAAGAGTCAGATGTTTAACCGACTGAGCCTCCCAGGCACCCCAGAAATAATTATTTTAAAATATTGTCTCTAGTATAAGTGATCACTGTTTCAGATGAGTTAGGAAAGAAAGAATAGATCTGTGAAAAAGTAAATCTTTTCCACTGATAACTATACAGTGGAGAAGCAGACACTCCCGGCATTAACCAAATGGTCAAGCTTAGCATCACTACTGATGTCATGTGGACTTCACATATCCCCTGTTGTGATGAGAAGGGCACCTCACTTCTATGACATTCTTTCTGTAAACTCAAGCACGGTCAAAAATATGAGAATAAAATCAGCTAAACACCTTGAGGGCATGTGCTACAGAATACCTGGCCAGTAACCCTCGAAACTCTTAAGGTCACGAAAAACAAAGACTAAGAAACTATCCCACACCAGAGGAGAGTGCGGATATATGATGATAAATGTTATGTATCCTAGATTAGATCCTGAAACAGATAAGGACATTAATGGAAGAAACAGGTGAGACCTGAATAATGTCTGGGGTTTACTTAATAGGACCATACTGATGAAGGTTTGTTACTTTTGATGGATGTACCATAGTAACATGAGGTGGTAACATTAGGAGAAAGTGAAACTGAATGAGGGGTATATGGGAACATTCTGTACTATCTTTGCAACTTTTCTGTAAATCTAAGATTCCAAAATAAAAAGTTTATTTAAAAGGTAAAGTTATATTTTCTAATTCCATTCTACAAATTTATTGAATGCCTGTTAAGTGCAAGGCAGTGTGCTCACTACTGCAGGAGATAGTGTGTAAGACACTTTACCTGCTCCTGTCCCTAAGGAGTTGTTATTCTGTTGGGGACTGAGACAGCTGAAACAAAGCAGAACATGATGGAACCTGTGCTAAGTATTTTATTTTTTATTTTATTTTTTTAGGTTTTATTTATTTTGAGAGAGAGAACAGAGAAGAGTCAGAGAGAGAAGGAGAGAGTGAGAATCTCAAGCAGGTTCCACACTGCCAGTGCGGAGCCCGATGTGGGGCTCAGACTCAGGAACTGAGAGATCATGATCTGAGCCAAAGTTGGAGTCTTAACAGACTGAGCCACCCAGGCGCCCCGTGAAGCCTGTGCCAAGAATTAAGATGCTTTGGGGTCTGGGGTTGGAGAGTTAAGACATTAAATGAAAGCTGTTAAATATCCCGTGCCCACCCCACCCAATACATACACCAAAGAGACAGCATTTAGAATGAACTTTGGGCAGGATTTTAGTAACCACAGGCATTAGAAAGGAAATATATATCATTCCCACCAGCTTGGGCTCACGACCTGCTCTGCCGGTTACTAGCTCTGTGACCTTGGGTGAGTCATTTAATATCCTTGTCTTTGTTCTTCATTTGTAAGGTAGGATTAATGATTCCTATCTCAAAGCATTGTGAGAATCACAGGAGGTATGCATGTAGTTTAGCAAAGCATCTGACACATAATAAGCTCTTAATGTGAACTATTAGAACTAGAGGGAGGCATGTATTGATGTAACACCATCAAGAAAGGTGTGGGGCCCCAGAAAGTATAGAATGTTTGGGAAAATATTGTAGTATATGTTTAGAAGGATGAATTGGGACCATCTTGTAAGTGCTTTAATTTACAAGCTGAGGAGTTTGAACTTTTTTGGTGGTTATTGGGAAGTCTTTGAAAATCTTTGTGTAGGAGGGAGTAAAGAGATTGAGTCTGAGTTTTAAGATTAATTTGTTAGAAGTGTGAGGGGAGTATTAGAGATTCTCACATGGGCTGCTGCCCTCCCAGTCACTTGGTGAATTACATTAGTGTCCCTTTAGCTTTGAATTCTATGAAACCGGTAGTTCAACATGCTCTGGATGATTAATGTTGTGTGATGGTAGTCTGTTACATGTAACTGGGGACCTCAAAGGCAGGACCACCAATATGCAGATACGTTTAATGTGTGTTTAGTATTATTAAAAAAAAAAAAGGTCATTGATATTTTCAGAGATACTGGTTTAGAACTCCTTTTGTAGGTGATGCTTTTGGTTTTGCACCCCCCCCCCCCCTTTTAAAGCAGTTTAAGCAGATAAGAGCTAAACAGTACTTTATTGACTTCCTGTGAAGCTTGTTGAAAGAAGTTCCGTTGTATCTATTTTTAAAGCTGATTACTCTGAGCAGAGGATGCTGCTATTGAGTTATAAATGTCATGTCACTATGTTCTCAGTCAGCATTCTTTGGATGACATTAGTGTTTGCATGTAAGGTTTTTGGAGTCCAGTGACTAGGAAAGCAGCATAGTTATCACTGAAATGGTACCAGTACATGAAGTACTTACAAACACTGATCATTTCACCATTCAACAGTATAATTAATTTGTCATCATCTCTGTGGAGTCCTTAGTCCACACCATGGCTAAATGTCAAAAAATGGGTTATATTGACCTCATTTGGGAGAATGTTTTACAACTTCAAAATGATACTGTATAATGTTGTGTAGCTATTTATGAATCATTGTATTAAAAGTGTTAATCACTTTGAAATTTACCCACTGGGAAATACAGGTTCATTGGGTCCACAAATACTAAAATACATTTCAGCCTAAATTATTGGGGTTTCCCCCCAGTGTTTTACTATGAAAATTTTCATTCATACAGAAACATTGAAAGAACTTTACACCAATCCTCTACCTGTCCCCTAGATTCTACAAGTAACTAAATTATAAAAGGAAAGTCTTGCTTCCTTTGCTTTAAAAATCAAAGAAACTTCTTTCTGAGTCTTTGAACCATTTTCACATGAGACAGTATTTTGAAATGGCTGAGATGATTTTTGATGTTTCTGTGTTACCTTTTTAAAATGTTTTTAACACTTATTTAACATTTAATATTTATTTATTTTATTATTTTTTTAAAATTTTTTTTTAATGTTTATTTATTTATTTTTTTAACGTTTATTTGTTTTTGAGACAGAGACAGAGCATGAACAGGGGAGGGGCAGAGAGAGAGGGAGACACAGAATCCGAAACAGGCTCCAGGCTCCGAGCTGTCAGCACAGAGCCCGATGTGGGGCTCGAACCCATGAACCGTGAGATCATGACCTGAGCCGAAGTCAGACGCTTAACCGATTGAGCCACCCAGGCGCCCCTAATATTTATTTTTGAGAGCAAGAGCAACCAAGGGGGATAGAGCGATGGGGATAGAGGATCCTAAGTAGGCTCCGTGCTGACAGCAGAGAGCCTGATGCAGGGCTTGAACTTAGGGACTGTGAGATCATGACCTGAGCTGAAGTCTGATGCTCAACAGACTGAGCCACCCAGGCACCCCTGTGTTATTTCTTCAGAAAGAAAATTGAGTAAAATAATTCACAGATTCTGGCATTTAGCAAGTCTCTAATGTTAGAATGTATAAAAATATTTAAAAAAAATTTTTTTTAAGTTTATTTTGAGAGAGAGAGCACAGGCAGGGAAGGGACAGAAAGAAAAGGAGAGACAGAATCCCAAGCAGGCTCTGCAACAACCTCACAGAGCCCGATGGCAGGGCTTGAACTCATGAACTATGAGATCATGAACCTGAGCTGAGATCAAGAGTCGGACACTTAACCAACTGTGCCACCCAGGCACCCCCAAATAGGTAACAATATTTAACTTACCACATTAGATGAATAGGCTCTGTGTTGACAGCAGAAAACCCAGCATGGGGCTTGAACTCACGATCCGCGAGATCCCAACCTGAGCCAAAGTCGGTCACTTAACCAACTGATCCACCCACGCATCCCCTCCAGGAAATACATTTTAGATCTCTAGTCTTTTTAACTATTCTCACATATATTTTCACATACTCCTTTGTAGAAAGAATAGACAGACCATGCTTGTGAGTTACAGAATTTATTACTATCAAAATGGAGTTTTTTGTTTTTTTTTAAGGACTGTGCTTTAAGTTCATGTATTTATTTTGAGAGAGAAAGCACAAGTAGGGGAGGGGCAGATAGAAGGGAGCAAGGATCCCAAGCAGGCTCCACACTGGCAGTCCAGAGCCCTCCATGGTTTTTGAAATCACCAACTGTGAGATCATGACCTGAGCTGAAGTAGACACCTAACCAACTGGGCCACCCAGGCGCCCCCAAAATGGAGTTTCAGAAAAGTAACCGTAAGTGAGAATGTCTTTATGAATACATTGGACTAACTGTATTGTAAGTCATCATTGTTTTCTAAAAGATCTCAATCTCTTAATACTTATTTCTGAAGAGTCCTTTTCTTCATGCAATAAATTGTTGCTGTACTTGGAAGGGATGCAGCATTCTCATTAAAGCAAGAGTGGTGCCATTCTCAGTATTCCTCTTAAATGTTCATGAATTTTAACATAAAGAGTTAATTTATCTCCCCATACTATGTTCTTTTTTTCATTTCCTCTTTCTCTGCAAAGTACTTTGTGGCCATGAGTTCTAAAGATGGCTTGTTTTTCAGTATTTTGTGTGGTAAGTTCATTGGTTGGAATCGTTTGAAGAGTTTTCTGTTTATCTCGTGTTCATATAAAGGCTACTTTTCAACACTGTTCTGTTTGATTTATAGAAATGGTGATTGCAATTCGTATCAAGTTGTATTTATCTTTCTACTTTAGAAGCTAAAGCAGGAGCTATATTGCTTCTTTAATCTTTAATATAGCTATGTATTGGTGACATAGAAATCTTAGTCCCTTATTAACTGAAACTATACACAGAAAATGGAACCATTATTTTAGGCCTCAGGTACAAAGGTATGTTGGCTTGTAGAGTAGGACCTGAGTTAGGGGGAAAGAGCTGACACTGGTCTGAACTTTGAAAACAATTGACACTGTATACTGAGTCAGCATTCGATTATTATGGGGAAGTTGTGAGCTAAGAGAAGAGGAGGAGGGAAGCTAGAGGGTAGCATTTGCGGTTACTTAGGTGTAGATGTTTGGTGTCAAAGGTAATAAAAATGGGAGCATCTGGGTGGCTCAGTTGGTTGAGCATCCAACTTCGGCTTGGGTCATGATCTCATGGTTTGTGAGTTTGAGTCCCGCTTCGGGCTCTGTGCTGACAACTTGGAGCCTGGATCCTGCTTGGGATTCTCTGTCTCTCTCTCTCTCTCTCTCTCTCTCTCTCTCCCTTTCTCTCTCTCTCTCTCTCTCTGCCCCTCCCCCACTTGCTCCCTGTCTTGCTCTCAAAAATAAACATTAAAAAAAAAATGACTTCCTTCTTCAAATACCTCATGAGTTAAAGTAAAACCTGTATTACTTGCTACTGCTGGAACTTAAGAAAAGTTTTGTCTTCAGGGTATTTATAAAAAAAATAGAACAGTTGTGTTCCTTTGTGGCTCTTTGGAGAATTGTTAGAACATATTGTATGAATTGAAGTAACCGCTGACAGAATTTTGAAAAGTATTGCTTACCTCGTAATAAGCTAAATATCCATCACGCCTCGTTGTTCTAAGATTACATGTTTAGACGGATTCTGCTGATTAAACTCAGCCTTATACACAGCACTCAACCATAAGCCAGCGGCCTTAAAATGTTATTGAACAGAATTTCAACTCAGATCAGTTACAAAATGCTGTGACCCATGGGCTTTTATAGATATTTAATTTCCTTTTAAGAAGTATGATGCTTATGGTGCACAACTCTGGTGGTTTTCAGAAATGTAAGTTGGCTTTTTGGGGATGCATCCTTGAGTAGGAAAGTGTCTCAAATTGATTTTCAGTAACTATTTCAGTCAGCACTTTGAGCTGCTCTTAGGTGCCTGGTGCCATTACATCCTTGTGGTCAATAACTTTCCCTTTTCTTTTCTTTCTCTCTCTTTTTTTTTTTTTTGGTGGATTCACAAATTAAAATAGCTTTCTGCTCATTATGATTTTGGTGTGTATATTTTATCTCTGATCCAGCATCGTGCTGGACCCTTGATAGATCTCTCTGGAACATTCTTTGGAAAGATGCCAACACAGCTCAGTCATCCCAGACTCCCTTCTTGCCCCTGCTTCAGACTTGGCTTAGAAATCAACTCTGAAAAGAGAGGTTCCTAAGACGACCCTCTCTAAAACAGCAGCTCTCCGTGACTCTCTTCTCATAGGCTGCATTGTTTTTCTTCAGAGCACTTTTTTCCCACCACCTGATGCTCTCCCATGGGAACAGGAATGCCAAAAAGCCAGATTTTGTTTTGTTCATAGCTGCATCCATCCCTAGAGCCTAGCACTAGTAGGCAGTGTTTTCTGAAGGTATAACGAAGGTTAGAAATTGTGGCAGCTGCCCAAAGGGATGTAAATACCCGTTAGAAATGGATTTAGCTCTCGTGTACGTAGATAACTATAGTACAAGAGGGGTTCAGATGACATGAGAGCTGCGGTGAACATGCTGTGGGTATTTGAGTGGTTTATTACTTCTAGCTGGCTTCTTAGGAAATGACATTTAAGCTGCGTCTTATTTCAGACTAGGGAAACTGATAAGCAGAGGCTTATAGGTGGGAAAGTGAACAAGGGTAGTATGTATGAGAAAAGATGATGTATTCAGTTTGGCTAGAACATACTTGTGAAGAAGTAAGAAATTAGGTAGCTTAGATTCAAGTCAGCGGAAAGTCTTCAAATCAAAATTGAGTTTGGGTTTTGTCCCCCTGGCAGTGTGGAAATTGTTTTTTCCCCTCCTTAAAAAGGGAGTTGTATATGTGGCATGATTCGCCTTCACAGGAGGAGACTGAAGACTGAAGTCTGTTTTTGTTATTGTATTTAATTTTAATTCCAGTTGGTTAACGTACAGTGTAATAATGGGGTGCCTGGGTGGCTCAGTTGGTTAAGCGTCCGACTTTTGATTTCGGCTCAGGTCATGATCTTGCGGTTTCATGGGTTCGAGCCCTATGTCCATGCTGAATCTGCTTCGGATTCTCCCTCTCTCTTCCCCTCCCCCGCTTGTTTTCTCTCGGTCTCTCTCAAAATAAATTTAAAAAAACCTGTAATATTCGTTTTAAGATGTACAGTTTAGTGATTCTACACTTGCATTCATCACCCCGTGCTCATCATAAGTGCCCTCCTTAATCCCTACCATCTGTTTCACCCGTCTCCCACCCTCCTCCCCTCTGCTAACCATCAGAGTTCCCTGTAGTTAAGAGTCTGTTTCTTGGTTTCCTATCTTATTTCCTTTACTCATATGTTTCTTAAATTACATGTATGAGTGAAATCATATGGTATTTGTCTTTCTCTGCCTGACTTATCTCACTTAGTATTATACTTTCTAGCTCCATGCATGTGGTTGCAAATGGGAAGCTTTCATTTTTTATAGCAGAGTAATAGTTCATTGTGTGTGTATACACACACACACACACACACACACACACACACACACACACATCTTTATCCATCAGTCAGTGGACACTTGGGCTGCTTCCATAATTTGGCTACTATAAATAATGCTGCTATAAACATAGGGGTGCATGTATCTCTTTGAACCAGTGCTTTTGTAATTTTTGGGTAAATACCCAGTAGTGCAATTACTAGATTGTAGGATCGTTCTATTTTTACCTTTTTTTTTTTTTTTTAAAGGCTGAGACCTAATCATAGGACTAGAGACCACTCCCCTCCTCCTGCCCCTCCCCCAACCACATTTTTTTGGTAATGTTTATTTTTGAGAGAGAGAGACAAAGTGTGAGCAGGGGAGGGACAGAGACAGAGGAAGGCACAGAATTTGAAGCAGGCTCCAGGCTCCGGTGCTGTCAGCACAGAGCCCGAAGTGGGGCTCGAACCCACCAACCGGGAGATCATGACCTGAGCCGAAGTCGGACATCAACCGACTGAGTCACCCAGGCGTCCCTATTTTTACCTTTTTGAGGTACCACCGTATGGTTTTCCACAGTGGCTACAGCAGTTCACTTCCTACCAACTGTGCATGAGGGTTCCTTTTTCTCCCCATCCTCACCAACAATTGTTTCTTGTGTGTTGATTGGAGCCATTCTGACAGGTGTGAGGTGATATCTCTTTGTGGTTTTCATTTGCATTGCCCTGATGTTGAGTGATGTTGAACATCTTTTCACGTGTCTGTTGGCCATCTGTGTGGAAGACTAAAGTTTGAATTGTGGAGTAGGTGGGGGAGGGTAGCAACGAACTTCAATTAAAATCATGTAGTTTAAAGGTAGGAAGACAACAGTGGTCAGCAAATTGACAAATAGGTCAGATATGGAGAATAAGGGAGGTGGAAGAAGCCGAGATAACTCTAAGCTTTATATTTATATATATATACTTCAGAAACTCTTTATTTAAAAAAAATTTTTTTAATGTTTATTTTCGAGAGAGCACGCACATGCGCTCCTGCGTGCAGGCGGGGAAGGGGCAGAGAGAGAGGGAGACAGGATCCAAAGTGGGCTCTGTGCTGAGAGTGGAGAGCCCGATGTGAGGCTTGAACCCATGAAACCGTGGTGAGATCATGACCTAAGTCGGAGTTGGATGCTTAACTGACTGAATCACCCAGGCGCCCTTCTAAGGTTTTGAATTTGTGGGAAGTAAGATGGTGTTGTCATTACAGAGAATATGAAGACAGAACAGATTTGAGAAGGAAGATTAATTTAATTTTGAACATGTTGCTTTGAGGTGTTAGCATGTGAATGGAGAAGTATAGTTGGCAGTTGGAAAGTTACCAAATTTTAAGATTTGGGAATCGCTTGCAGAGTGGTTTCTCAAGCTTCTGATTGTGAAGGAAGAGTCAAGAGATTACACGGAGAGAGAAAAGAAAGTAGCCGAGAGCATATTCTTGGGAAATAGCTCTGTTGAGAGAATAGGAAGAAAAGCCAAAGAAAGACAAAGCCAGTAGGAGAACCAAGAGAGGACAACATGAGAGAAACCAAATAAAGATACTTTCAGGAGGAAATAAGAGTCCTGAAAAAGCTGTTAAAACCTTGAGAGTGTGATATAATATCTTCTTGGTCATATTATACATATATTACTCTGCTGTACTGTTTAGCATAGTTTGTTTTGTTTTTTGTTTTTTTAATATTTAAGTAACCTATACCCGCAGTGTGGGACTTAAACTCACGACGCTGAGATCAAGAGTCGCATGTTTTCTGTCTGAGCCAGCCAGGCGCCCCAGCATAGTTCTTTACACATAGGAAGTTCTCAACAATTTAGCATAACCTAAGGAAATCCTGGGCTCTCACTTGTTTCTCTTTAAAGATTAACATTTGGCAGAATGTGATCTATGTTTATTGAGGTTCAGTCTACTGTGTCCCGCTGACGACTTGAAAGTAAGGTCATTGGGAATAATTGGTGCTTGGCACGTTTTCTACCAAGTTCTGTGTTGCAGAATTCTTCTGAGATATATTCGTGATATATTCTTTTTGTTTGTTTTTAAAGTTTATTTATTTTTGAGAGAGAGAGTAGGGGAGGGACAGAGAAGGAGGGAGAAATAGGATCCCAAGAGGGATTGATGCGGGACTCAATCGCACAAATTGGAAGATCATGACCAGAGTTGAAATCAAGAGTCAGATGCTAACTGCCTGAGCCACCCAGGCGCCCCTAAAAATTTTATTTTTAAGTACTCTCTATACCCAATGTGAAACTCGGAACCCGCGACCCCAAGATCAAGTGTCGCATGTTTTACCAGCTGAGCCAACCAGGCACCCCATTCTGTGATACAGCCTTGATCTTTATGATTTTTTTTTTTTTAATTTTTTTTTTTCAACGTTTTTTATTTATTTTTGGGACAGAGAGAGACAGAGCATGAACGGGGGAGGGTCAGAGAGAGGGAGACACAGAATCGGAAACAGGCTCCAGGCTCCGAGCCATCAGCCCAGAGCCTGACGCGGGGCTCGAACTCACGGACCGCGAGATCGTGACCTGGCTGAAGTCGGACGCTTAACCGACTGCGCCACCCAGGCGCCCCGATCTTTATGATTTTTGTTACAACTTTGGTAAAATAGTAAAAGTTCTAGCAAGCCATAATGGAAGGATCTCCGAGTGCCAAGAGGAGAACTGCTGATGGAACTCAGGGATTGGATAAGTGCGTGTATTCCTGTCTCACGCTTGATCTATTTAGCATATGAATTATTTTAAGACTGTCTTCAAGGAATATATTATCACTTTTGTAGGTGCTTTCAGAAAACAAATAGGAAACTAGAAAGAGAATAACTTGCTACAAGTGCAAGAAGACATATCAGGAAAGTGGAGCGGATTTGTTGAAAAGCTGACTGGAAAGATTTCAGTAGCATTTTGCACAAGAGTCAGGGCTAGAGAGACTTGGTTACTTTGGTGCAGCATTTTATACATTAAAGACAAAGATGGGATCTCCATTATAACATAAAGAGAAAAGTCTCTATTAAAGAGAATTTTTAGATGAGCAAATTTGATTATGAATTGACTTGAAATTTTATAAGCCACTCATGACAAGAATGGTATTTTTGAATACAGAAATACCAATGACTGAGACAAAGGGAAGGTAGTGCAGCCGGTAGCTGGTTTGGTGCTTAACAGTAAAGCATCTGTCTATATCTTTTCTGTGTGACAGCACATTAAAGATAAGAAAGGTAATCTGATTACAGTATACACCTAGGGGTGCCTGGCTGGCTCAGTCAGTGGAGCATGTGACTCTTTAATTTTAGAGAGAGAGAGAGAGTGCTAGCAGAGGGGGTGGGGAATCTTAACGTGTGCGGCTCAGTCCCACGACCCTCAGATCACGACCTGAGCCAAAATCAAGAATTGGACGCTTAACCGAATGAGCCACCAGGTGCCCCAACACAGTGATTACATAACTCAGTACATTAAGCTGTGTGGCATCTTTATGATTCCATTCATTAAGCAGAGATTAAACAGGTTATTAGAATAAGTTCCCTGATGGTCGAAGCAAAATAGTAGCATATTCACTTAGAAATGTTTACACGGTTTGGATTTTAGCACTTCAGTTTTGGTATAGGATGAGGAGTTGTTTTGGTAAAACTTAACCTCTTTAAGGTCTGATTTAAGTGAAAATATTTGTTAGGTCTTAGATATTTAAATTGAGAATTGTCATTTATTAATTTATTAGTAATTTATTTTTTAATTTGTGTGAGTCGTATGATGATTCGTTTTAAAATCCAGAATAGCTTATACAAAGCTATTCTGATTATTTTGCTTTGTTAGCATTTCGTCTCTTTTGTGAGTAGATCAGTAGAGGTGTTCAAGTAAGTACCTTTATTTGAGTCCTCTGTCATCTTCAAAACGTGGATTTGTTCATATTAGTGAATACTCAGAGGTATTTGGCTTGAGTTAGATTAGAAGCCTTAAAATATATTCCTGTTAAATTTTTTCTATTTACTATAGGACATCTTTTGAATGGAGGGAATGGGAGTGGATCTAGTGAGTGCCACAGTCTTTGCTCTGTTATATCTGCATCTTCCATATGATGTTAGAGCAAAAACAGTTTCTGAAGCCCTGCTTTGAACACAGATAGCATCACAGAGTATTTCATATGTCAACAGCACATTTCCTTCCTCTCTCCTTTCCTAGTTTTATAATATCTCTGAATAATATTGATCAGAAAGTATATTGGAAGAGGTTCTTCGTAAATGTATATTCATGTTCATATTAATTACACACCTGACATGGTTGATTTCAGTGAATTTAAAATAAAAATAACTATGTGTTTAATTATTGCACTTCTGATCATTTGTAGGCGAAACCTAACCAAACTGTCACTGATCTTCAGCCACATGCTGGCGGAACTAAAAGGAATCTTTCCAAGTGGACTCTTTCAAGGAGACACATTTCGGATTACGAAAGCAGACGCTGCAGAATTTTGGAGGAAAGCTTTTGGGGAAAAGTAAGTGCCCAAATAATTTGAACTATGAAAAACTAAAGCATATGTTTTGGCTTTTTGTGTATTTTTTAATTTTTTATCTAATTTTTAACTGTTTTTCCTTTTTTTTTTTTTTTAATGTTTATTTTATTTTGAGAGAGAGAAAGAGTGGGGGAGGAGCAGAGAGGGAGAGAGAGAAAGAATCCCAACCAGGCCTCCTGCTCAGCACGAAGCCCGATACAGGGCTTGATGTCACAAGTGATCTCACAAATGTGAGCTGAAATCAAGAGTCAGATGCTGAACCAACTGAGCCACCCAGCTGCCCCAACTTTTTTTAAGTAAACTCTAACCCCAGTGTGGAGCTCGAAATCACAACCCTGAGTCATATGGTCTGACTGAGCCCCTACTTATTTTTTTATGAATGAAATAATATGGAAAAGCATGGAGAAAAATAACGAACATGAATGTACAGTAGCTTCCCCCCTCCCCCGCCCTTATCTGCAGTCTTACTTTCCATGGTCTCAGTTCCCTGCGGTCAACTGTGGTCCAGAAGCAGGTGATCCTCCTGATACTTCATCAGAAGGTCACGAGTAGCCTAACACTACATCACAGTGCCTACGTGATTCACCTCCCTTCATCACGTCACTTAGGCATTTTATCATCTCACATCACCCACCACAAGAAGGGTATGTACCGTAAGATATTGTGAGAGAGAAAGATCATATTTCTATAACTTCCATTACAGTATATTGTTATAGTTCTATTTGATTAGTTATTGTTCTTAATCTCTCAGTGTGCCTAATTTAGAAATTAAACTTTGTCTTAGGTGTGTGTGTATAGGACGAAGCATAATACAGATAGGGTTTGGTATTACCTGCGTTTGCAGACATCCACTGAGGGTTTTTGCAAAGTATCCTTTGCAGATAAGGGAGGACGTACTGTAGCTGCTTCCCTGCTGTGGTGTAAATAGTTAACTTTTTTTTCTTTGTGGAGAAAATTTCGCAGATTCAATTGAGACCCGTGCTCTTTGTTTGAATATTTATTTCTTTTTCTCCCCATCCGTTCTGCTGTTAATGGACATATGTTTCACATTATTTGCTATCACAAACCGCTGAGGTGAACAAAATTATATTCACCTTCATAGGCAGGAGCTTCTTCATAGTTCCATGCTAGGAGCAAAATAGCCAAATCCGGGGGTTTCACATCCTCTGCTTTGCCAGATATTGCCCAGTTGCTTTCCAAAGTGGTTATACTAGTTTATATCCCTGTGAGTAGTGTACATAAATTCCAGTAGCTCCACAGTCTGGCTAACACTGGTGATGTGAATTGGGTGTCATATTTTGCTTTACAGTCCTGATGACATGGGAGACTGAGCATCTTTTCACAAGTGTGACCAGTCAGGATTCTTACTCTAACTTGCCTATTCCTCTTCCTGACTTGTCCTTTTTACTACTCTTTCTCCTCTTGTAAGATACGGATTGTCTGTTAGTTACTTACATTACAAGTATCTTCTAATCTGTAGCTGGTTTTTCCACTTTCCTTATATTGTCTTTTGATGTATAGAAGTTTTAAATTCGACAGACAGATTCATGAATTAAGCTTATGCTCTTAAGTATTAATATAAATGTCCTTGTATGTCCTCTGAAACTTTGGATCAAGGAAATGAAAAGATAGAAAACAATAAAACTTTTTCATCGAATATACAGATCCTAATGTAAATTTCTTTTTAAATGCCACCTTTTTCAAAATATGTGTAAATGTAAAACATAGAATAATTAGTGATTTAAAAATCTGGGTAAAGAGGACGGGAATAAGTTTAACTTTGTTTCTTTTAACTTAATAACTACATTAGAAAAGAGTTCAAAATGCCACTTGATGTCTTAAAACTTTTCAAAGGCAATGAGCTTGTATTTTGAGAAATAGAAATCCCATAATATCTGGTGCTTGCCTTATCTGGGGTTTAATCACTTATATTAATAATTTATTCCTCATCCCTGTCAAACTCTGTTGCTCCTGTGCCATAAGCCTATTTCCTCCTGTCTCATCCTTGAGAGTGTGAGTTCCTCAAAGAACTCAGAATGTATTTCATGCTTTGAAAAAGTTATTTTGGGGGCCCCTGGGTGGCTCAGTCGGTTGAGCTTCTGACTTCGGCTCGGGTCATGATCTTGTGGTCCGTGAGTTTGAGCCCCGCGACGGTCTCTGTGCCTACAGCTCAGAGCCCGGAGCCTGCTCAGATTCTGTGTCTTCCTCTCTCTGTGCCCCTCCCCCACTCGCGCTTTGTCTCCCTCTGTCTCAAAAATAAATAAACATTAAAAAAAAATTAAAAAAAGAAAAGAAAAAGTTATTTTGGGGCGCCTAGGTGGCTCAGTTGGTTAAGTGTCCAACTCTTGGATTTTGGTTCAGGTCGTGATCTCACGGTTCGTGGGACCGAGCCCCATGTTGGACTCTGCGCTGACAGCTCGGAGCCTGCTTGCGATTCTCTCCCCTCCTCTCTCTGCCCTTCTCCCGCTCGTGCACGCGCACATGCGTGTGCAGTCTCTCTCTCTCTCAAAATGAATAAATATTTAAAAAAATAAAAAACTTAGTTTAAACGTAAGCTGGCTGTTAATTGAGGCCTGGCCAGAGGTTGCATTTATTATATAAAAAGAGTAATTTCCTCTCTCTTTCCATGCTTCCCTAAATGGAACAAATGTGTGAAGAAAGAGGAGAAAGGGGTTAGTTTGTGACCTTCTGCCAAAGAATAGTGGAAGAAGATGTCTCTGTTACTAATGTACGCATTAGAAAGTTAAGAAATACATCGTTTACTCCCTTTCTCTTCTCAATCCAAAATATAGCTTAGCTTCTTTAAGAGAATTGAAATTGATTTTAAGACCTTCATGTGGCTTTCTTTTCCTTGGTTATTTTAGCAATGCCCAGAATTGTCTGTTGTCTCACTCAGTGCCTTCCCTCCCACCCCCCACCCAGGACAATAGTCCCTTGGAAGAGTTTCCGACAGGCCCTTCACGAAGTGCATCCCATCAGTTCCGGGCTCGAGGCCATGGCTCTGAAATCCACTATTGATCTGACCTGCAATGATTATATTTCAGTTTTTGAATTTGACATCTTCACAAGACTCTTTCAGGTAGGATACTAAAAACAGAAAACTAACAACTACTTGTTGCTACTTTTCTGAAGAGAGAGCTCTTTAAAAAAGTAACATTTGAAAGTCTATTGTATAAAAGTATTTTTAGTCTAGAAATTATAAGCAAAAAAAACCCCCCACTGCCCTGTATTTCTATTTATTTATTTATTGGTAAAAATAACTATATGATCTGCTTTGTTCGCCTCATATTTATTATCTCCTTTTGTTAGTGAGTAGTCTTCTTTTGCATTGTCTTAATGGTTTTGGAACGTCCAGAAAATGGGTATAATATGATCTATTTAATCAGTTTCCTGTTGCTGGACATTATGTGTTCCCAACTTTTTCTCCTATTGTATTGAAATTCTTGACTGTTAATATTGAGAGCTTCGAAAGAGCTCATTTATTTCTTTCCATAAAGATAATGTGCGTGTAGCCAAACTTGCATAAGCCTTTGTTTGCAACTTCTTAGTTGCATGTGTGGGTCCTGCTGTTTCTCTGATTTTTTTGTTTGTTGCTATTTAACCTCACTCCTGTCAGTAGAACTGCGTTAGAATGTCTTGAATTTCATTTTATGAAAAAAATCTTTCTGTAAGTGTATATTTGTTTTTTCTTAGTTTTTGTAAGCTCTTATCTCAACCGTGTTTCCCTCAGAGTGACAACATAATTCAAAATTTGTGAGAGTAAATGGAGAGTTTATCATTGAGAATCAAGGTTGTTTTCCTTCTGTTTTTCATTGCTCCGAAGTTGGTTTTAGGTCTTGAGCTGAGTGGTCTGATTGAACTCTTGTTCCCTTAGCCGTGGTCCTCTTTGCTCAGGAACTGGAACAGTCTCGCTGTAACTCATCCCGGATACATGGCTTTCCTGACGTATGATGAAGTGAAAGCTCGGCTCCAGAAGTTCATTCACAAACCTGGAAGGTCAGTTCCTTGAAGCAAAGAGGTTTATCCTCCTATATTTTATTCTCTTGTGACCTTTGCCAGAAAGGAGGAAACACGATCTTGTGTTAGTTCCCCAGCGGCCACGTTTCTTTACTGGGATTGCTGTCTGTTCACCAGAGGAATTGACGGATTCAGATCTTAGGGTTTGATAAATGCTTTCTGAGCTTATGTGTTTCTTGCTTTTGCTCTGTAGTCATCGTGGAATCTATTATTGGTGGTCCTTTTGATTTTTGTCTCTGTCTCCGCTTCCACCCGAATACAAGTATGTAAAAGGTTCTGTTCCTCACTGTTCACAGTTACATTTTCCGGCTCAGCTGCACTCGTCTGGGTCAGTGGGCTATTGGGTACGTCACTGCTGACGGGAACATTCTCCAGACAATCCCACACAATAAACCTCTCTTCCAAGCCCTGATTGACGGCTTCAGGGAAGGCTTGTGAGTATCTACTGTTTGTCATCTGCTGGAGTCTAGGAACCTAGGGGTTGTGAAACTTGATCATCAGTGACTTTATTCCAGGGTTCTTTTACAGTTTAAGATTCAAGGAGCATCTTAACAGGTTATATTGTTTTGACCTCCAGGTTCTGGAGGACTTTTGTTTTTATTTAAAAGGAGTCATAGGGGTTGGCAAACTATGGCTCGAAGCTGTTGTTAGCTGTGAGGCTGGCTGTTGTGGTACAGCCCGCACCTAAGACAGGTTTTCCCTTTTCAAGTGTTGCTTAAAAAACAACAACCAGAGAAGAATACATGACACAGACTTACGTGGCTTGCAGAGCCAAAAATAGTTACCGTCTGGCCCTTTACTGAAAAAGTTGTCAGCCTCTCAGACGATAGAGCCTGGGGCATTGTGGCCTAGAGAAAGAGCTATCAGTGTTTGGGAATATCTTCTTGGAACTGTTCTGTTTTTGTTTTGTTTTGGTTTGGTTTGTTTTTAGAGAGAGAGAGAGAGAGTGCAAGTGGGGGAGAGGGGCAGAGGGAAGGAGAGAGAATCTTAAGCATGCTCCATGCTCAACGTGGAGGCCGATGTGTGGGGCTTGATCCCTCAACCCTGGGATCATGACCTGAGCTGAAATCAAGAGTCGGATGCTCAACCTACTGAGCCACCCAGGCGCCCCTGTATGTTTTTGAAGTATTAGTAAAATACATCTTTGTACTTATGCAAAACTACCCTTTTAGAATGAGAGAATTGCTAGATAAAATTTGTCTGTCTTGGTAGCAGTTACAAATTAGCTTTAGTAAAACCCCAAGGCTGGTTACTCTTTTTACAGCTATCTGTTTCCAGATGGACGGAATCAGAATCCTGACCTGACAGGCTTGTGTGAACCAACTCCCCAAGACCACATCAAAGTGACCCAGGTGAATTTTGTTGTATGGTGTAACCATAGCTCTGGAGGCAAGCTTTTGTATGTACTTTACAGAACTGACAGTTCTCTTGTATTAAGTGATTGAAACATTTACATTTATGTATTTTTATCCTTTTTTTAATGTTTATTTTTGAGAGAGACAGAGGGCAAGTGGGGGAGGGGCAGAGAGAGAGGGAGACACAGAATGTGAAACAGGCTCCAGGCTCCGAACTGTCAGCACCGCGCCCGACGTGTGGCTCGAACTCACGAACCTCAAGATCATGACCTGAGTGGAAGGCGGGTGTTTGAGCCACCCGGGCGCCCCAGAACATTTACATTTTAAACCACTGACTAGATTAGTGAATTTATGTGTGTGTGGTTTCTCTAAAGAACTTAAAATAGGACCGAGACCGAGTGCTTTTTTTCTCTCTTAACGAGAGACTATTGACCACTTTCGTACAAGCAAAATTTGTATAGAAAATAAGTCTTTAGTTTTTCTGTTGTTAGTATTTACAGTTACAGTCGGTAACAGTACAGTTACAGTTCAACAAATATCTGAATGGGCTGAGTAATCTCTTTAATTTCTTTTTAATCAAAGGAACAATATGAATTATACTGTGAGATGGGCTCCACATTCCAACTATGTAAAATATGTGCTGAAAATGATAAGGATGTAAAAATCGAGCCCTGTGGACACCTCATGTGCACGTCCTGTCTTACGTCCTGGCAGGTATGGATCCAAAGCATGCATTTCCCCAGCTGTGTAATCACTCTGAAGAATTGGGGATTGTGTATCCTTTACAGATAAAAAGGATGACCTGGCTTGTGGGGTAGGTTTTAAATTTTTGATTTCTTTTTTCGTCTCTAGGAAATGCATTTCCCAGTGGACAGATCTTGTCAGTACTTTGAGACGTGTCTGTTACCATCTCCTGTTTCCTCCGCAGGAATCAGAAGGCCAGGGCTGTCCGTTCTGCCGATGTGAAATTAAAGGTACTGAGCCCATTGTGGTAGATCCGTTTGACCCCAGAGGAAGTGGCAGCCTGCTGAGGCAAGGAGCCGAGGGAACTCCCTCCCCAAATTATGATGACGATGACGACGAACGAGCTGATGATTCTCTCTTTATGATGAAGGAATTGGCTGGTGCCAAGGTAAGACTGCAGTGCAAGAGACTGTGACAAACTGCATGGTGAGTTGTGCTCTAAAGCGATAGATAGAGCGCCTGCTGACATCGATCTACAAGGGATCACAGTAGCTTACGTTTACTGAGTATTTGTTATGTGAGAGATACCATGTTAAGCACTTCCCTTATTTTAACTCCTACAGTCCTATACTCATGTCTCCTCCGATAACCGAGGAGTAGATACTACTCCTCTCATTTAGCAGATGAAGAAACCAAGTCATGGCAAGGTTAAGGAATTTGCTGACAGTCACACTGCTAGTGAGTTGAACCGGGGTCTGTGGCCAGACATTCCGCCTTTAAGGCCCGTGCCCTGTGTCCTAGACTGGGCTTTACTCACGTAGCTTGTTGGAGAAAATGAGGGGAGTATAAAAAAATGGGACCCTATTTTGCTGCTGTGAGGAGAATGTGGTCTTCTTGCCTTCTTTCCTAATTAATGACTTGGCATTAGAAGGTTAGATTGCGGGGGTGGGGGGAGGGGGCGCGGGCGAGGCACTGTTAGTAACCAAATAAATGACAACTGGCGGTAGGAAGTATTATGTAGAAACTAAACAAACTGGAAAGGCCCTGGTAAAGAGAGAAAACATGAAGGCCGGGAAAGGATAGGATCAAATTCTGTAACATGAGTAGGTAGGGTAAAACAGATTTATTCACGAGTAAGAAGTAAGGCAGTCCTTGAAGATTTTAGCCAATATAGGGCAAACAAAAGCTTCTGATACGCTTTAGGTTGTTCTCTAGTTTAGAGTGTTACAGATTCATGGGCAGCTTTCTTTCATATCATCCCCTTACTGCCTGGCACATAGTAGGTGCTCAATAAGTATCGAAAGAATGGGTTGATCTCTTAAATGATTGTATCCATTGTGTCTCCTCTGTGTTCTCCGTGCCACTGCCTTATTTCAGGCTGTCCTCCTTATCTCTTCTTCCTGCTTCCAGAACCGTTGGTCTACCGTGCAGACTTGACCACCTCATTCCTTTGCCTCATACTCTTACCACAGACTTCTCATTACTTAATGGGTTAAGCCATTCTCCTTTCTAGGCACTTTGCCCTTATAATCCTTTCTGCTTTACGTTTTATGGTCCAGCAAGGCCAAACCAGATGGTAAAAATCTCTCCATGCTTTTGTCTTGGTAGTTTCTATGTAATTTAGTGGAGATTTCATTTCCTAGGAAACCTTTCCAGACTGTTCCCTGCCTCCTCCACCCCTAGTTCACATGGATTTACACACACATCTAGGTCTGGCCGGGTGTCTCTAGGACGCTGAATATGTCTGCCACAGAACTTACCACCTTGTAATATTTTATACATGTATTTCCTGGTATGTTATAAATTCCCAGAAAGCAAGAGCCATGTCTCATTTGTAATTTACTCCTCAAAATCGAGCACTTAGTAATTGTTTTGAATGTTTGGGAATTGAAACCACTTCAGAACAGGATTGATAAATCTATCTATACTGTATCAGTAATGGATAGTGGAGGAAATCTGGAGTGAGGTGTACATTTTTGGTTTTTTGAAGTGCACAGATTTTTTTTAAAGTTTTGGCCTCTTAAAACAGGCTCTTTGGTTCCATTTTAAGAGATTAATTTGGCCTCTAAAGCAGTTTTATATTCTTACATAAATTTCTGTGCGTTCATTCATGAAAATCTATTCGTAACTCCTGGAATATTAGGGAAGCTGAATAAAAGGATAAAGAGGTGAACTTTCATGGATGTCTTTATTTGAAATTAAAATTACCCCTTTATGAAATTTTATAGATGAGTAATACTGTGGAGAAATAGGCATCACATTCAGTGTTGGTTGATGTGGGTACAGATTAACCCATCTTTTTGGAGGACAATTTGACATCTATCAAAATGTGTAATGTTTAAACTAGCCATTTCAGTTTTAGCGATTATCCTGAATGGGACACCTGGGTGGCTCAGCCGGTTGAATGTCCGACTCTTGTATTCCGCTCAGGTCGTGATCCCAGGGTCGTGGGACCAAGCCCCACGTTGAGCTCTTTGCTCAGTGTGGAGCCTGCTTAAGATTCTTTCTCTTTCCTCCTCCCCTGCTTGCACGAGTGCTCTCTCTCTCTCTCAAATTAAAAAAAAAAAAAAAAAAAAAAAATCACACAAAGATGTGGATGTAGTTATTCTTACAGCATTATCTGCAACAATGAAAAATCAAAATGAATTCACATGTCCAGCAGTAAGAAATTATGATACATCCATGTGCTTGTATTCTATGGCTGCTGTAACAAACGACTACAAATTTGGCAGCTGAAAACAACACAAACTATTGTTACAGTTTCCAAGAAGGTGGGAAGTGCAACACACGTGCCGCTGTCAGCAGGTCTGTAGTTCTTTCTGTAGTCTCTAGGGAAAGATCCATTTCCTTTCTTATTTGGATTTGGCAGAGTGTAGTTCCTTGCCAGTTGTAGGATCAAGATCCCTGTGTCTTTGCTGGCTGTCAGCTCGTGCTCTTCCCAGCTTCCGGTGGTCAGCTGCATTCTTTGGATCCTGGACTCCTTTCCTCCTCCTCCTGCCTTATCTCTCAGAGGTTCTCTGCTTGTAAGGACTCTTGGGATTAGATGGGCCCATCCTGATAATCCAGGGTAATTCCCCCATCTCAAGATCCACACCCTTAATCATATCAGCAAAGTTCCTTTTACCAAGGAAAGTAAGGTATCCACAGTTGCTGGGTTTTAGGGTGCGCATGAGCATCTTCGGGCTGGGGGACAGGGAATCCTCATTCTGGCTACCACAGTCCACATAATGGAATCCTCTGCAGAAGGAGTTCAGTTTACATACACTTCAGTGGAAAGCCGTCTCATGTATATATCTATATATAGATTTTAAAGTTTATTTATTTTGAGAGAGAAGGAGAGAATGTGAGCATGGAAGGGGCAGAGAGAGAGAGAGAATCCCAAGCAGGTTCTTCGGTGTTATCACAGAGCCCCATACAAGGCTCCATCCCGTGAACTGTGGGATCGTGACCTGAGCCGAAACCAACCGAGCCACCCAGGCGCCCCTAATTATATTGTTTTAAAAATAACTGTATACTGTATATAGTGTCACCTTATTTTTGTAAAAAAAAAAAAAAAATTGTAAAAAATTTTCTTAATGTGATCTGTATGAATGATTTTAAATTCATTTAAAGTATAAATAAAAAGTACACTGTAAAAATTCAAATCAAGAAAAAACAGCTTCGTGTATTATCAGTTGGCTATTCCATAATTTATTTATAGTCTTTCCTGTTTTAAAAAAGATTTTATTTTTAATTAATCTCTGCACCGAACATGGGGCTTGACCTCACGACCCTGCGATCAAGAGTTAGATGTTCCACCAACTGAGCCAGGTACCTCAGTTTATGTAGTGTCTCTCTCTCTCTCTCTCTCTCTCTCTCTCTCTTTCTCTTTTTTAATTTATTTTTGAGGAAGAGTGTGTGAGCAGGTGAAGGGCAGAGAGAGAGGGAAAGAGAGACAATCCCAGGCAGGCTCTGTGCTGTCATTGTGGAGCCTAGGTTGCGGCTTGAACTCAGGAACCGTGAGACCATGACCTGAGCCAAACCAAGAGTCGGATGCTTAACTGACTGAGCCACCCAAGCGCCCCCAATTTACGTAGTCTCTCAACGAACATTTTGTATTATTTCGAGACTTTTTATGCAGGCTGGTGTTCTTTTGCAAGTCTGTCTGTATGATA
The DNA here is from genome assembly GCF_028018385.1 of Neofelis nebulosa. Classification (NCBI taxonomy): domain Eukaryota; kingdom Metazoa; phylum Chordata; class Mammalia; order Carnivora; family Felidae; genus Neofelis; species Neofelis nebulosa. The sequence continues at coordinate 16,606,562 of NC_080791.1, forward strand.
AATTCCAAGCGGTGGGATTGCTGAATGAAAGTGAAAGTACATTTAGACTCTTTGATGGAGGAAAAGATACAGTTAGGGGAGAGGCACAGGGGAGTTTCACAGAGACAGTGCTGTTGCATTTCTTAGATGTACTTACGTAGGTGTTTATTATTCTTTGCATTTGTATGAATAAAATATTTTATGAAAATATTTAATTTTTTTTTTGTATAGATACTAAAATTTATCCCCGGTTTTTTTGTTGTAAAATCACTCCCAAAGGTAAATGAGACTAGGAGAGTGCCTGTTTCATCATGCCCTGGGTAGCTGCTGTTTTTTGTTGCTGTTTTATTTTGATTCATTTTTAATACAGTGGATCTACTTACTACAAAATCCAAATGATAAATGCGTGTGGATTTTCTGGTAAGTGTAAAAGAATTGCTAGAAGGCTGACAGAAACCTTGGCTCCCTGCCTCCACCGCCCTCCCTTCAGCTCCTCTGTGTGCCCACTCAGATTTGTTAGTCCTTGAACCCTTCATACCATCTACTTACACCACTTTCTTTTGCCTCCTCAATAGTAGTCTCTGTTCACTTCAGGTGTTGTAGAAAAGGGTTTATTGTCTGCCTCCTTCCTCCACCATATCTCCCTATTACATTTGAGTGGTTTGGGGCCAAATCACTATTCGGTCTGTAAGGATTTTGCTCCCTGACTCTCCAAGTAATACGCTACGATGCAATTGCTGTTGTTTTCTCATACGACCTTCTGCTCCTCTGGGGATAATCGCTTTATTTTTATTTCCTTAGTTTTCTGTCTGTACCTGTCACTGCCGAGGCTTACCAAGCTGTCCGATAGCCTCTTACTTCTCTGAATACAGTACATAGTATATAATATAGTGTAGGACCATATGAGAGTCTTTCACGTTCCAGCCCCAGCCTGGACTTTCTGGGGGTGCTGCAACCCAGCCCCTGGAGCCTTCCTCTCAGCCCCGTGAAACCTCCCTGTCTCTCCTTTCTGTGGAAGTGCCTGTGAAACACGTCTCCCATGTTCCCTCTTTCTTGCTTTACTTCCTTGTTTGGGTGGAGTATCTCTTCCAAAAGGTGAGAGGTAAGATTTTTGAGACGTTTGATACCTTACAGTGTCTTTGTTCAACCTTCAGACGGACTGGTTACAGAATAGGTTGAAAAAGACTCAACTCTCAATGGTTACGGCTTCACTTCGCTCGTAGGTTCTAGTTTGCTACTTGGTGTCCCCTTTCCCTGTCCCCAAGAAACTTTTAGGTTATTTTCCTTATCCTTAACTCCTTGAAAATGTAAGGGCCTTTTTGGTTTATTTATTTGCTTGTTTGTTGTGGGTTTTTTCCTTCATTGGGCTAACTGTGCAGTAAAACCTTCCTGTGGATATTCGTGTCTGTTAGGTCTCAGAAACATTCTTGTTTCATTTCTCTGATAATTTCTCCCCTGTGTTTTTCTCCTTTTCTGGAACTTTCATATATGTTGAGATAAAAGAACACTGCAAGGATCAGTTGTGATGGTGAGACATGAATTAAAGAGTATGATTAGCTCAACCTCTGCACTTCAGGAATGAGAACGAGGATAGATGGCGAGAGGGGTTGAAATAGGCTGGCTCAGCCGGTGCAACGAGCGACTCTTGGGGTTGTGAGTTCAAGCCCCATGTGGGGTATAGAGATCACTTAAAAACAAATCTTCAAGGCAGAGAGGGCCTTTCAGATTGGGAAACAACTTGAACAAAGGTGAGGAGGTAGGAATTCCTGAGTTGAGACATTGGGAAAGTGAGTTAGTGTTGGATGGTGTTTTGAGCGACTGCATATTGAAGGATGGCTAAGCTGGTAATGGTGAGCAAAAGGATTTGGCGAGATAAGAAACCAGAAGTTGGGAGAATTGCTAGAAGCTGGCTTTGATAAATCGGGTCTGGGATTGGTGAGCAGAACGAAAAGGCACATAAAGATACGAGACTCTTCCATGGAGAAATGCGGTACAGCGACTGGCTAGAAACTAATGGAGAAGTGAGAATTAGCCTGACTAATAACTTCTCACTTTAACCCTCGAGGTGCCTGGCTGCTCCAGCTGCATCACTCATGCACCACTGAGTCGGAGCCCCGTTTCCTTAGGCATGAGTACAGCCGGTAGCTGATGATGAGGGCTTTCTTTGCCCTGGTTTACAAACCACTTAGCATTAATGGCAGGACTAAGGGTGTGAACGTTTTTTTTGTTTTTTGTTTTTGTCATTTTACGTAAGTGCTTGTAATACATATTTACCCATATTCCATCTGTATTGCTTCCTGGAAGGGAACACAAATGCCAAGTAGCATTTTGTATGAATTCTGCATCTCTTTTGATCGCTTACCTGGAAACGCTTATCAACTACTCGGTCACCCTGCGATAGGCACAGACATGTATTGCTTCGTCCAGTTTGGCGCCTCATATTTTAAGAACACAGATTGACAGAAAATATTAATCCCTTTGAATTGCTGAATTGAAATAACCTGTTTCTTCAGAAGGACGCAAGATGCTTTTTAGCAATCCTGTTGGTTGTTTTCCTCTTAAAACACCTTTCTTTCTTTCTTTCTTTCTTTCTTTCTTTCTTTCTTTCTTTCTTTCTTTCTTTCTTTCTTCCTTCCTTCCTTCCTTCCTTCCTTCCTTCCTTCCTTCCTTCCTTCCTTCCTTCCTTCCTTCCTTCTTCCTTCCTTCCTTCCTTTCTTCCTTTCTTTCCTTTCTTTCCTTTCTTTCCTTTCTTTCCTTTCTTTCTTTCTTTCATCATAACAACCCATGGAGAATTTATCATCTTTGATCTCTTTCATTGTCCTGTGCCCTTAAATGTTTTTTTTCCCAGGTGACTTGTTGAAAGGTTAACGTCTGCTCCTTTCTTTTTTATATGGGCTCGTATTTGTAACCTTGAAAAGATTTTTTTCTCTCCAGGTGAGGATGTGGAAAATTGTAACACTTGTTTTCGGATGCAAACTAGGAAGCTTTTTGTAGCACAGCCATTTTTAGATCCTTGCCTGTAACTTGCATCTGTATGGTGTTTCTGTGATTGAGAGCGCCCTCTTATGGTGACACAGAACTAATTCAGGAAGTCTGAGCCATTGGCAGTTCTAGTCGGTGTTCATCTAGCACTTGCTGTCTACAGCTTTCGGTGGAGTTGAAACATGCCACTCCCTCAAAACAAGAATAACCTATTAGGAAATTTTATTTGTGTCAGGTGGAACGGCCTCCCTCTCCATTTTCAGTGGCCCCGCAAGCCTCCCTTCCCCCGGTGCCACCGCGACTTGACCTTCTGCAACAGCGGGTGTCTATTCCTTCAAGTGCTTCTGGGCTTGGAAGTGCTTCTAAGGTAAGACATTATCCGTTTCTACGGTTTTCTGATTCGTTGTTGTGGATTAGTGGGCTTTGTGTGTGTGTGGTGGTGGTTGTTGGGTGTTTTGTTGTTGTTTTTGATTAGTGGGTTTTGATTGATTTGCTTTCATCCTGCGTCCACAGGCAGCTTCTGGCTCCCTTCATAAGGACAAACCGTTACCGATACCTCCCACACTTCGAGATCTTCCACCACCGCCCCCTCCAGACCGGCCATACTCTGTTGGAGCAGAAAGCCGGCCTCAGAGACGCCCCTTGCCTTGCACACCAGGCGACTGTCCGTCCAGGGACAAACTGCCCCCTGTTCCCTCTAGCCGCCTTGGGGAATCATGGCTGCCTCGGCCGATCCCCAAAGTACCAGTGGTCGCTCCAAACGCTAGTGACCCCTGGACAGGTAGAGAATTAACCAACCGGCACTCACTTCCATTTTCATTGCCCTCACAAATGGAGCCCAGAACAGATGTGCCTAGGCTTGGAAGCACATTCAGTGTGGATACCTCCGTGGTGAGTCCTGCGTTTGAAATTATTTAGCCTGTTAACAAATATTTGTGGATGGCATTTCATGGGTCGCACTTTTGTCTACGTTTTGTATAGGATTCAGAAATAATAAAACGTAATCCCTACCCTCAGAAGTATATATATCCTCAAGAAGTGTATTAATAGATCAGATAAGGCATGTTTGTAAATACTGCAGTATGTATGTGGGTGCGTGCGTATGTGTGTATATATGTAGGTATGGCTGGATTCGTGTAGTGTAAATAGAAAACACTTCAGTTTTGGAGAAAGGAGAGGTTATTTCCAAATAGAGCAATCATGAGGGCTTTATGGAACGAATGGCATCTGAATTTGAAGTGTTCTTTCCCAAGTGGATAGTTTTAAGGTCAGAGCCACAGTGACACAAATGCTTGAGGTGTGTTGTGGGATAAGAAGTAGGTGAATATGAGTGGAGCAGAAGGTTTGTGTATCGGAGTGGGGAAAAGGTCATGAAAGGAGCGTTAATACTAGATTAGAGGACCTTGAAAATCCCATCAAGGCCAAAAGAATTTGAATTTATTTGGTGGGAAATGAGCATCTGAAGGTTTTAAATCAGTGGAGGGACATGAGCAAAATGATGGTTTCAAGAGGTACATGTAGTAGCACTATGTAAAATAGATTGCTAAAAGGATAGATTGAAAAAAGGCTAGTAGTTCATTGAATAAGCATGAGAAAGGGGTCCAGACCTGGGCGTGGGGAGGTGTATCTGTTTTTTGGGGGTTCGTTTATGTATGTACTCAACAAGAAATCTTACCCTTAGAAAGTTTACGTTCTGGTGGAGTAGAGACAAAATTAACTCGGTAAGTTAATGAAACACAGGATGTTGGGTGCTGATGAGCGCTGTGGAGGAAAACAGCTCAAAACGGGGTTGTAGGGATAGCTGGAGTCGGGCTGAGGTGTACGTGGAGGGATGGGGTACAGTTCTGAGCAAAGACCTGGAGGCCGCTGTGCTGATTCTCAGGGAGACCATTCCAAGATGAAGGGGAATCCAGCGAGTTTGGGAGAGTCTGTGAGGAATCACAAAGGGGCTTATAGAGCTCTGATGCTAAGTAAGCAAGAGAGAGAATGGTCTAGTGCACGTTTCATTACCCCGTGTTCTCTTGTATCTGCGAGCGGTGTTATTTCTTGTGTGGTGTACGGATAGTTGAAGGTTAATTAGCAGCATAACTAAATAGTAATGCTGGCAGTCTCCTCCAGACAAAGAAAAAGAGAGAATGGTCTGTGAGTAGTGAAGCTGAGGAATGCTGTGGCCCTTGAATGAACTGCACATTTCTTGGTTGCAAGAGAAGGGGGAGAGTGGCTTACATTTAAGTGGCATCTGTGTGATAGGCAGTCTAATTAGAATAAATTAGACTGGACTTTCTGGTGGCATCATTGTAGACAGAGGTGCAGATATTTAAAATTAGAAATGGTATTTGTGGAGACAGCCAGTTTCCTCAAATCTAGAATTGAAACAATAACCCCCATCTCCTTGGCTCTTTTTAGATCTCTGTCTTCCTAATCCTTACATTTACACTTTCTTCAGAGCCTGAAAGCAGTCCTACTTTTGGTGGGATGCAATAACCCGTAAGCACAGCGTTGAGAGTGAGGTCTGTGTCTGTGTTACTGTTCTTGTTATTTTGAATAAGTTGAATAAATAAGAGGAGATACTGAGCTGTGTTAAGAAGGTTCTTTTTCACCACTTTTCTTTCCAGAATATGAATAACAGCCCATTAGCAGGTTCAGAGTTTGAGCACCCCAAAATCAAACCTTCTGCATCTGCCAGTGCCATTTATTCTCTGGCTGCCAGGTAAGTACTAAAGCTGTATTTCAATTTTTTTTTTTTTTTAAACATTTACTTATTTTTGAGGGAGAAAGAGAGAGAGAGAGAGAGAGAGAGAGAATGAACACACAACGGGGGAAGGGCAGAGAGAGACTGAGACACAGAATCCAAAGCAGGCACCAGACTCTGAGCTGTCAGCACTGAGCCTGATGTGGGGCTCGAACTGTGAGCTCGTGACCTGAGCTGAAGTTGGATACTTAACAGACTGAGCCACCGAGGTGCCCCTAAAGCTGTATTTCACCGTGGAGTTGGTGCTGTTAAAACAGCTCACTCACGGAATTTAGAAAACCCACAGGAGTGTAAAGAAGATAAAAATTGATCTGTATTTGTATCAATTCAGAATTATTATATTTTCTGTTTTGGACTAATGTTTTTTCTGTGTGCATGTTCTCTGTCTTATTGGGCTTAACAATTTTATTCGTCTTCTTAAAGAAGCAGTTCTGGTTTTGTTGACTTTTGTAAAAACAATTCTTTTCTTAACTCTTATCATTTTTCATTTTAATTCTTAATTCTTCGGTGTCTTCTTTTTGTGTGTGTGGCAAAAAAACACATGAACTGTACCATCTTGTTTATAAGCGTACAGTTCAGCAGTATTAAATACATTCGCTGTATTAAGTACATTATCAGTATTAAATATTAAATTAGTATTAACTACATTCACAACCATCACAACCATCCATGCCTGTAACTCTTCATCTCGTAAAACGGAAACTCTGTACCTGGTAAATAGTAGCTCCCCATCCTTCCCTCCCACAGCCCCTTGCAGCCACCGTTATACTTTATCATTTTGACCACTCTACCACCTATATAAGTGCAGCCATGCAGTATTTGTCTTTTTGTGGTTTAACTCACTTATAATGTCCTCATTCATGTGGTACAGTATTGCACAATTTCCTTCGTCTTTAAGGCTGAATAATATTCCCGTTGTATGCAGTACCCACCCCACCCTGTGCCTTATCTGCAGGGGGTGCATTTCAAGACCCCCAGTGAATGCCTGAAACCAAGGATAGTACCGAAACGTGTGTATGCTATGTTTTTTCTCTCCGTACATACATGATGAAGTTTGATTTATAAATCAGGCACAGTAAGAGATTATCGACAATAACTAATCATAAACCAGGACAATGATAACAGTATGCTATGATACAAGTGCGTGACTGTGGTCATTCTCTGAATACTGTACTGTACTCACCCTTCTTGGGGTGATGTGAGATGGTAAAATGCCCATGTGACGAGATGAAGTGAGGTGAGCGACGTAGGCACCGTGACATAGTGTTAGGCCCCTATTGACCTTCTGATGGTACATCAGGAGGAGGATCATCTGCTTCCAGACCGCAATTGACTGGGGAAGTAAAACCACAGAAAATAAAATTGCAGATAAAGGGTGACTGCTGGGCCACATTTTGCCTATCCGTTCATCGGTGGATGGACACTTGGATCGCTTCCACGTTTCAGCTGTTTGCGAAGAGTTTGCCGTGAGCATGGGTGAACAAGTACCCCCCAGGACCCTGCTTCCAGTTCTTGTGAATATATACCCAGAAGTCGTATTCCTGGATCATAGGATAATTCTGTCTTTAATTTTTTTGAGACCCTGTTACACCATTTCCTGCAGCAGCTATTGTACCATTTTATATCCCCACCAACAGTGCACAAGGATTCCCGTTTCTCCACGTTCTTGCCAACACCTGGTATTTTGGGGGTTTTTTGATGGTAGTCATTCTAATGAGGTGGTGTCATAGTTTTGATTTGCATTTCCCTAATGATTAGTGATATTGAGCATCTTTTGATGTGTTTATTGGTCATTCACATATCCTCTTTGGAAAAACGTCTGTTTAAGACGTTTGATCATTTTTAATTTTTTATTTATTAAAAAAAATTGTTTTTTAACGTTTATTTATTTTTGAGACAGAGAGAGACAGAACGTGAACAGGGGAGGGGCAGAGAGAGGGAGACACAGAATCCGAAGCAGGCTCCAGGCTCTGAGCTGTCAGCACAGAGCCCGACGCGGGGCTCGAACTCACGGACCGTGAGATCATGACCTGAGCCGAAGTCGGACGCTTAACCGACTGAGCCATCCAGGCGCCCCGACTCGTTTGTAATTTTTTAAATTTTGCTTATTTATTTTGAGAAAGAGAGAGCCCAAGCAGGAGAAGGGGGAGAGAGAAGGAATCCCAGGCTCCTTGTGCTTGACGGCACAGGAGCTCGAACCCAGTGAACTGTGAGATCTTGTCGTGAGCTGAAACCATCTGAGCCACCCAGGCACCTGCCTGTTTTTTAATTGGATTGTTTGTTCTTTCATTGTTGTCGTCGGGTTTTATAAGTTCTCTCTATATCCTGAATGTTAATCCTTTATCAGATGTGATTTGTGAGTAATTCCCTCCCATTCTGTGGGTTGCTATTTTATGGTGGATAGTTTTTCGATGCATAAAATATTTTAACATTTTTATGAAGTTAGGGCATCCAGCTGGCTCAGTCGGTGGAGCATGTGACTCTTGATTTCAGAGTTGTAGGTTCGACCCCCATGTTGGGTGTAGAAATTACTTAAAAAAAAAATTGGTTGGGTGGGGGGTGGTGTCTGGGTAGCTCAGTCAGTTAAGCATCCAACTTAGCTCAGGTCATGATCTCATGATTTGTGACTTTGAGCCCTCCCTCGGGCTCTGTGTCTGGAGCCGCTTCAGGTCCTGTCTCCCTCTCTTTCTCTGCCCCTCCCCTTCTCAGCTCTGTCTCTCAAAACAAATAAATTTGTAAAAAAAAAGAAAAAGAAATTCAAAAGTACAGTTACAAACCATTGCTTTCTTTCAGCATTTAAAAAATATCCCATTGTTTCTGTTGGAACATTAGCTCTCAGGCTAATGTTGCTTCTTTACAGGTAGTGTTTCTTTGCATGACTCCTTAAGACCTCTTTGTCTTTGGATGCCAGCGCTGTTACTATAATACTTCTAAATAGTTTTCTTTATTCTTCTTAAGGTTTGTAGAGCTTATTGATTTTGTGATTTCACGTTTTAAAACCTGTTTTAGAAACTTTCAAGCCACTCTTTCTTAAAATAGACTGAGCACTGCCACCTCCTTCCCTTCTCCTTCTGTGACCACAGTTACCTGAATGTCCCTCCTTTTGACCGTGCCTCATACAGCTCTTAGGCTCTCTGCTGTTTTCCTTTCCTCGCTTTACTTTGATCTCAATAGTTTCTACTCTATTCCGGTTTCCTGATCTTCTCTTTTACAGTTTCTAACCTGCCCTGAATCCATCTGTTCAGTTTGTATTTTCAGATACTGTGTTTTAAGGTTCTGGAATTTCCACGTGATTTTTATTTTTATTTTTATTTTTTTAAATTTTTTTTTTTAACGTTTTATTTATTTTTGAGACAGAGACAGAGCATGAACGGGGGAGGGTCAAAGAGAGAGGGAGACACAGAATCTGAAGCAGGCTCCAGGCTCTGAGCTGTCAGCCCAGAGCCCGACGCGGGGCTCGAACTCACGGACCGTGAGATCATGACCTGAGCCGAAGTCGGACGCTTAACCGACTGAGCCACCCCGGCACCCCTCCACATGATTTTTAAAAATGTACGGATTCTAATTTTCTAATAAAATTCTCCATTCGTTTTTGTTACTGAACACGCGAAGAGTAATCTTTCAAAGGCCGTATCTGTTAACTCCAGCTTTGTCTCTCCAGGTTAGTGAGATAACCAAAGTATCAGTTGAGCCCTTCGGTTACTACCGTCTGCTCAGTTTCTCAGAATCTGCTGGCCTCTAGACACAGTTCAGAGGTTAGCTGCAGCTCCAGGGAAAACTGTAGCAGGATTTCAGACTACTTCTCCCCTATGCCCTTCTCTGGGATTTTTGGCCTCCCATGTCTTGGCCGTCATGGAACCCCAAATTTCTAGTCCCTTTCTCCCTAGCCTGTTGAAACTGCCTTCACGTCTCAAGTTCAGAACCTCTGTATAGGGCTGGCTTTAAGGTATTCTGAGTCTTGGCCCCTTGAGTCTTGGCTGCCAGGCCACTGTCCAGTGCGTCCTTTCGTTTGTATTTCATCCTGCCTGTATAGCTGTTTCAGGCAGTTAGATGATGTTTGCGACTGGTCGTGTCTGTAGGCATGTAAAATGTCCGTATGTTTTAAATCAAGGTATGGTTTTAAAGTCTCCCTTTTCTTCACCTTAGCCTTTTATTTTGGGCATTTCTCCCTATCATTAAAAAAGTTCTTTAACAATCCAGTGTGTATAGCCGCATTACTAACAGTAGCCAAACTAGGAAGAGAGCCTAAATGTCCATCACCTGATGAATGGATAAAGAAGATGTGGTAGTACGTATACAACAGAATACTACTCAGCCATCAAAAAGAATGAAATCTTGCCATTTGCAACAATGTGGATGGAGCTAGAATGTATTATGCTAAGCAAGATAAGCCAATCAGAAAGACAAATACCATATGATTTCACTTATATGTGGAATTTAAGAAACAAAGCAGGTGAACATATGGAAGGGGGGAGGTAAGAAGAGAGGGAAACAAACCACAAGAGCCTCTTAACGATAGAGAACAAACTGAGGATTGATGGAGGGAGGTGTGTGGCAGATGGGCTAGATGTGCAGTGGGCATTAAAAAGGGCACTTGTGATGAGCACTGCATGTTGCATGTAAGTGATGAATCACTGAATTCTCCTGAAACCAGTATTGCAACATATGTTAACTAAAATTAAAAAAAAAAAAGGGTTTTCAAAATAGTCACTTTTAATGGTTATATAGTATCATATAACATTACATATTTAACCATTGCCCTGTTGGATATTTATTTTGTATAAAACCTCTTACCATAATAAATTTGCTTCATTGAACATCTTCACATAACCAGAGATACATCCAAAGTAGAATTACCAGGACAAGAGATTGTGAGTGTTTTGATGTATTGCCAAGATACTTAATGAGGAAGGAAGTGCAGTTGTATACTTTTATTAACATCATCAACAAAAAGATTCTAATAATTTAAAAAGGTTTTGCTTGCACCTTTAATGATCTTTTTCTCTCTATGGAAGTAATATGCTAAAGAATATTTAGAAAATAGAGATATGTGACACTGAAGAAATGAAAGTTATCCATAATCTTAACACCTAGGTTCAGACAGTGGTTAGCAATTTGAATATCTTCGTTGCCATTCTATGTGGGTATGGAATCCTGTTGTGCATGCGTTTTTTCACTAGGAGGATCTTGAACATCCTAGGACATCATAATATAGTCTCCTACTACAGTGATTTTCAGGTTATTGCAAATGATTACAAAGCAGCAGAACTGGCTTAATGGGAACCTTAGTAGGTAAAGTAGATAAGAACAGACTGACTGTGGTAGAAGGAAGTAGGCCTCTGAGGCTTCTGCTTGGAACCTCTAGGGCACTGAGGGACCCGGTTGGCTTCAGGTATATTGCTGCGTATGTGGTTCCAAAGTTACTTTATTCAGTACATTCTTATTTGACCGGTTAGCACCTATTTTTTCGGTATCATAAATAATGCTCTAGTGAGTATTCTTGATTATTTCCTTAGGGAAAATTCTTAGAAATGGAATTTCTGAGCCCGAGTGTATGCCTGTTTGGTTAAATATTTTTGCTGAATTACACTCTAGAAAAATTGTACCAATGTCTCATTTCTGAAACTATTTGAAAGTACCATTTCCCTGTATCTTCACTAATACTTGATATTTTTTCTTAATCTTGATGGGTTTTTCCCATCAACAACTTGTTATGAAAAATTTCAAGCATAGAGTCAGGGTGACAGATTTTTACAGTGAACAGCCATATATTCCCCACCCGGGCTCTATTAACATTTTCTTATGCTCACTTACACTTTTTTTTTTTTTTTTTTTTTTTAAATTTACATCCAAGTTAGCATATAGTGCAACAGTAATTTCAGGAGTAGATTCCTTAATGTCCCTTACCCATTTAGCCCATCCCTCTGCCCAAAATCCCTCTAGCAGCCCTGTTTGTTCTCTGTGTTTAAAAGTCTCTTATGTTTTGTCCGCCTCCCTGTTTTTATATTACTTTTGCTTCCCGTCCCTTATGTTTATCTGTTTTGTATCTTAACTTCCTCATATGAGTGAAGTCATATATTTGTCTTTCTCTTGCGAATTACACTTAGCATAATACCCTTTAGTTCCATGTACTTTTTGTTTTTAAATCATCTCTGCACCCAGCGTGAGGCTCAAACCTACAATTCTGAGATTAAGAGTTACACGCTGCAACAATTGAGCCAGCCAGGCACCCCTCTATATACTTCTGTCCCTATCCATCTGTCAGTCTGTCTGACTTCTTGGGCACGTTTCAGAGCAAATTGTAGATACTAATATGCTTCCACCCCAAAACTTCAGCATGCGGAACACAAAGTAATACGTAGACATAAGAAAAACCTGCAGTTAGATTATAGGGACTGTCACTCTGTCTTAGGTTTCTGTAACATTTAAGTGTTTTATGATAAGCAGCTATTGCTTTTATAGTTGGGAAAAAGAAACATGGAGTAAATACAGACAAATCCAGTAGATGCTCCTTATCGAGTGTTAGGATGTGCAAAAAAAGTACAAAGAGGAAGGGAGGAGGTACACTCTTTAACTCACGTTCCCAGCAGCAGTTGTGTGTATGTGTGTGCGCTTGTGCACATGCGCATGTGTCTTGTTTTGTTGATTTTTCCCCCCTGGTTTTGTCAAGTTTCTTGGGTGGGGGGAGGGAGCAGGAGAAGTTTTGATTCCAGAGCTGCTAGGTGAGAGCTTCGGGTGGAACGGCAAGATCCCCAAAGCAGGAGTCAGAAGATGGGAGATGCCATCTCAGAATTGATGCTAACCTACCACTTGATCTCTCTTTATGTCAGATTTTTGTTTTCTAAAACGAAGAGAAAAGTGATTAAAGTAGGAGATAACCTATGAGGAAGCTTTCAACAAGCTGTATTAGTCTTTGAAACCATAGGTAGATGTTAAGAATTAGCATCTGGCATAGGTTCCTAGCATATTGTCAGAAGGCCACAGCTGCTGCTCGCTTGGTGCCTGGTGAGGGAAAAACCGGCACGCCAGCTCTTGGGCTGGGACCCCAGTTTATTTGGGGACTGAGACGAACTGGCTTCAAGCACTGTTCCCGTGTAGCCCATCTCAGACAACATAGCTGTGTCTGTGGTCAGCTGAAAGCAAAACTTGAAGTTAGTGTGTTTTGTAATAGTGAACCTGTCTCGACCAGGAGAAGTAACAGTTCCCTAGGTGGCATGTGTTTTTCCGTCAGAAGTGAGTTGCGGTCTGTCTCAAAGACTCTCATTTCACACTTGCACGTTTTGCAGCTTGTTTATCGTTTTCATTTTTTTTTTCTGTCTTCTTCCTCTCCCAGGCCTCTTCCTGTGCCAAAGCTGCCCCCCGGGGAGCAGGGTGAAAGTGAGGAGGACACGGAGTATATGACCCCCTCCTCCAGGCCTCTAGGACTTCCAAAACCGGATGGGAAATGGCCTTTGGACACAACCCAGAGTTCACGGTACGTTCATGATAGTCTTCTGGGAATTAAGTTGACACCACTCACCTGCCTAGCTGCTCCCTACGTGATGTTATCCGGCCAGAATGAAAGCAGAAAGACGTGTGGAGCCTACATACCCCAGCGTTTGGCCCCTCGCACCTAGAAGCAATTCCACTTAGGCTTCCTCACTGTCACAGTAGTTACAAAACCACACGTCCATTGTGCATCGTAAGAGTCGATCTTGTGCCATTTATTAGTGATCCTGGCAAAAGGAAAATGCTATCTTGATAGACTCAGGGTCTAGGATAGTTAAGAATAGACCAGGCTTAATAAGTTTGCAGATAACAGAGTTCTATTTCTGAAGATCATATGCCACTTTCCTTCTGGTTCAGAGCGTGTGATTGTGACCAGCAGATTGATAGCTGTACATACGAAGCAATGTATAATATTCAGTCCCAGGCGGCACCGGCTGTCACAGAGAGCAGCACCTTTGGTGAGTAGCCATTCTGCTACTTTGAAAATCATTGATGTGCCATTGGAATGGACCTGTCATACTTCGCTATTTGAGACAGCTTGATTCTAGGCAGAAACTTCTTTTTTATTTTTCTTTATTTTTGGGACAGAGAGAGACAGAGCATGAACGGGGGAGGGGCAGAGAGAGAGGGAGACACAGAATCGGAAACAGGCTCCAGGCTCCGAGCCATCAGCCCAGAGCCTGATGCGGGGCTCGAACTCACGGACCGCGAGATCGTGACCTGGCTGAAGTCGGACGCTTAACCGACTGCGCCACCCAGGCGCCCCCAGAAACTTCTTTTAAATAATCTTCTTGGCAAAATATCTTTGATCCAGGGGCAGTAAAACCCTCTCCTCTGTTTTATTTCCTGTTCACGCAACTAGTTCCCTTTGTACTTTTTCATCCTTCCAGGGCCTAGAGACATTTGGGTTCTGTGGCCTGGGCCCACAATGCTGGCAGCTCCCTTTTATTTCCTTTGCTTTTTAGCATTGATGAAATTCTTTTGTGTGTGGGTGGTGAATACTCAATTCCCATATCAACTAGCTTACCAAGTTGAAAGTTCAAGAAGGCAGCACACACAGGCCCTTTGGCTGGTCTTGCGAGGTGAAACGCCAGTAGAAATGTTGAATGAATGCTATAAAATGACACTTGAGTCTATGGCTTCAGTGGCTGTTAACCCTGACAAGGGTAGCCTTTACCATGTTCGGGAGAGCAGGGCCGCAGTGTCGGTGCAGATTGCGTTTTCTCTGTTCTTTTGTCTCCACCCGCGGGGCCTGCCATGGCGGTCAGGCCCAGGGTAGACCATTGGTAGCTTGCGTGCTGGACATGTGTGAACGAATGAGCTGCGTTAGAAGACGGGGTGTGTGTGTGAGACGCAGAAGATAACCGCACAAACCGTTCTCTAGGTGAAGGGAATCTGGCCCCGGCCCACGCCAGCACCGGACCCGAGGAGTCTGAAAACGAGGAGGATGGCTATGACGTCCCCAAGCCGCCTGTGCCGGCAGTGCTGGCCCGGCGGACTCTGTCCGACATCTCTAACGCCAGCTCTTCGTTCGGCTGGTTGTCTCTGGAAGGCGACCCCACCACAAGTGAGTCTCCAGGCCGGCCTGGGTTTGTGCTGAATGGCTGTGTGGCTCCCGGTTTGTATTGCAACAGAGGTGACTGCCTGGTGACAGTGCTTTTGTCACCAGATGTTAAGTCTGTTTTAGTCTACGTGGGAGGAAAGGTGGTCCCGGGGTCTCCATTAGGAAGTTGAACTGAAGTCAGACTCTTTAGGATTCTGCCAGACTTAGAAACAAGGTTGTTCCTTAACCCGTGGCTGCTCCTGGCTGGTGCTAGGTAGGGCGTCTGGTTCTTTGGGGTGCGTGTCATGACACCAGTAACGAAGCTTGATGGTTCAGAGCACGCATTCTTGACTTCCGGGCCCTGTCCCATTGGAACGAGGGCGCGCCGGCTCTGGAAGCACACTGAGTGGGCTCGGAGCCAGCTCACATTTGGGCCTTGACTCTCAGGGGCTGCCCTTGCACCTGTGGCTGCCTGGGAGGGCAGCAGCCAGAGTTGCTGTCACTTTGGAAATTGAAGACTGTGCTCAGGACAGCTGGCAAAAAAGATACATCCAGTTGCCCAAACAGGTGGTGATCCCCACCCGCCCAGCCTTGTTTAATGCTTCTCCACTGCAACTTAGTCTTATTTCTGTTGTCCTCTTTGTGGAAGGAGAAGTTTAGTGTCTTTGGCCCTGCCAGAGAAGTTGTTTTAAATAATCTAGGCACTCTGTGTGTGAAAAGTGTAGAAAGCGTGACGCGGATGCAGGTGTCTGTGCTCAGGACAGCAGTGTTCCTGTCAGCGGAGCAGGTGCATGGTATATTTAGAAGGCTGCTCCCGCTGTGAGGAGGAGGAGAAGGCTTTCTGCTAAAACCCTGGAACCGGTAAAACCCGGCCCTTTAAGAGCACAAGTCCCTGCCCAGATGCAGTAGGTCGGTAATACCTTGATCTTAGCACACTGTTATTCCTGCCGTTAAGTGGGGATCTCCCCCCCTCCCCGCCCCCGCCAGATTTGCAAATATTTTCTTTCTGATTTCTTCTAGACTTCACTGAGGGTTCCCAAGTTCCCGAAAGGCCTCCCAAACCGTTCCCTCGGAGAATCAACTCTGAACGAAAAGCAGGTAGCTGTCAGCAAGGCGGTGCCGCCCCCGCCCCACCGCAGCTCTCCAGCGAGATCGAGAACCTCATGAGTCAGGGATACTCCTACCAGGACATTCAGAAAGCTTTGGTCATTGCCCACAACAACATCGAAATGGCCAAAAATATCCTCCGGGAATTTGTTTCTATTTCTTCTCCCGCCCACGTCGCCACCTAGCACACCCCCGCCCCGCTGCAGCGTCAGAGGACCAGTGAGCCGGCCGCTCTTACTGGAGTGGCACCTGCAAGGGCAGAGGTGCCTTTGGAGACTTCGCGGTGAGGTCTCGCCCTCTCTGTGGGGTTTCACATCTGTGGTTCCGAGATTTCAAAGCAGTGGAATGAACATGGAGCAGCTAGTGTGTTTTATTATTTTATTTGTTTTGAGAGTGGATTCGAAGGTGTCCTTCAGTCCTCACCTTAGAGTGTGGATTCTTAGTAAATGGTAGCCTACCTGGGGAACAGTCCGGAAAGCAGTAGGAGAAGTATTGTGCTGTAAATCCTCACTGGGGACTTCAGACTTCCCTGGGTTAAGGATGTGGTTGTGTTTCTGTCTGTCTGTGGTTGCGTGTGTCCTGTGATTATAAGATTAACCTGCTGTGTGTGTTAATCCCAGGCAGGGAATTAGCACAAGAGGTTTAGGAAGGAATCGTTTAAAGACTTCCATCTACTGTGGTATTCTACCCAACCCCAGTGTGTATTACAACTTCAACACTCCCCGACGGCTTGGATTACCACGTGCATAGCTCAAGTCTTGTATTTTTAGAACACCCTCCCTCTGTCCTTTGTCCTGCTTCCTCCTCCTCCTCGGTGTCTGTCATTGGCAGTGGGCTTGCTGTGACCAGACTTACTGAAGCCGAGTGGCTCATAGGCTGTTCCTTATTATGTGTGATGGTCGGTGTTGGTTTGTGTGGTAGATGGGTAGTGGGGGAAAAAGTACTGTTGCTGTATCCTTATAGTCATGTTTGATCTAGCAGCTAACACTGGTCACTCCAAAGCACTGTTTCCCTAGGAACATCGACTCTGTTAAAGTACGATGTTTTCATTGTCCTAATTCCATAATGACTGATTCAAGAAAGAGGCCTTCAGATACATTCCATGCCCTCCCCAGAAGATGGTCTGTGGGAGTCCGTTGCCTTGATGCCAGGTATGTGTTCTAACGTAGGCCGTGGGTTTTTCTGCTTCACGGGAAGGGAAGGGCATTTGTTTCCAGCAATGGCTTTCTGACCCGAATACCACAAAACTTTTAGCAAGCTTCACGCACAGGCTCTTTGCCTTGTTCTACATAAGATGCACAAAATAGTGAAGATGTCTCTGTTGGGTTTTTTTTTCCCGGTGAGTTAATTCCAGCTTCTTATACGGGTGTCTCCCTTTGAACATGAGCCAGGTTATATTTTCGGAGGAGAATCTGCTCTTTGCCCTCGAAGGAAAGGGGCTGACACCCATGGTGGTGCAGCATTGCGCTGACAGCCCCAGTCCCGCATCGGGGCCTCCGACAGCTGGGTTTCTCTTGTGCCTGTGGCTTTGGGCATGTAGCACGTCCTTCCGTCTCCTCGTCACCTTAGTCCTGTGTACTCTCTCGTGACTGCGTTCTCCACGGTGATTAGCATTCAGTGTATAAATGACTTTACTGTGGTCAGAGACCGTATGTGAGAAGCCTGACGATTTGTGTAATTGCAGGTTACAAAGGAGATTCAGGGTCCAGCATGGGGCACCCGTTAGTCGGTTCCTGGAGGTGCTGCGAAATGACCCCTGGAGTTGGGTCAGTTCTCTGTCCGGTCTTTGCTGGCTTCCCCAGCAAAGCGGGTGTACCCCCTCGCTTGTCAGAATCACGCCTGCTCTTTGATAAATCTGCCCTCCTCAAAATCTAAGTCACGCTTTTGTCTTTAGATCCAGAATCTCTTCAGATCGGTTTTCTTTCTCACGTTGTCATCTGTGGAACTAAAATTTTTTCTAACTCTTCTCTTGGCTCTCAGCTGTTCCTAGACCTGTTGGCTTTATCTTCTTGCCTCCGAACCATTTACATTCCCAGGGTAGAAGGTACAGGACTTCTTGTTGATTTGCTCTGGTTCCCCAATGTCTGCTCCACGCGGCGGAAAACAGCCCAGCCCACCGTCAGGTGCAGGAGGTCCTGATGGTCGTGGCTGGGGGCAGGGAGAGTGGCAATAACCTAGCGTCTCCTTCTAAAAGCCAGTAAGGATAGGGTTTCGTTTGTGGTAACGTTCAGTTTGTATTTTGTTTAAATGCTGAAGACCCAGACGAGAAACTAGAAGAAATGGCAGCATTTTCCATGCCTGCCCACACTGGAAGTTTTCCTTGTCTGCAGACAGTGCCCATAGTCCGAAGATGTGTCAAGAGAACAGAACACTGATTCTGCATATCTTTTGCCTGTTCAGTGTATCCAGGATCTTTGGAGAGTATGTCCTTACATACGTAGGCTAAGGGCGAGTTCCTCCTTTTGTTCCTAGTTGAGCGCCCCTGTGGCTCATGGGGTCAGGCCTCCAACTGGGGTGTCAGATCCCAGTGTTGGACACACGCTTCATTGATTGGCTTGGTCATCGGCCTGGCAGCTGGGTAGCTGTAGGCTTTCAAGCTTCTGAGACCATTCTGTGAGGTTTTCTCTCCTCAGGTCTGTGAGGACAGACCTGGGTCCAAGCCTCAGGTCGCCAAGGTAGTCTCACGAAAGTTTTCACGTGGAGGCTTGTCTTGAGGGTATTTCCAAAACTTGAATTTCTTAAATTTTCCTCGGGCTAAGGCGCAAATAGCACCTTCTTCGTCCTCCATTCGCATGGCAGTTTTTAGTTCTTGGGCTCTGCTCTGAATTTAGAATTGCTCTTTCAGAAGTAGGTTTTGCGTTTTGCCATTTTGGGTAAACCCATCTCCCTTCTCCCTCCGAATTACACGTGGTTCCTTCTTTGTTAACTTGCCAGGTGGATAAGGTAAAAGTCACTTTGATGTTTTTCTTTTTTCTCAGATGCATTAGGCTATTCTGTTCAGTCCAGTCTCCTTTCCCTCTTTCTGGCTTGCCCTGCACGGCCTGCCTCGCCAGCTGCCCTCTGTGCTCCTTCCGCTAAAGTAAAAGATTCCCAGAGCAGAAAAACCCGTGGGCTCTGTGATATACCTCCCTTTAAGAAAATAAGAGATTGGGCACTTTCCGCTCTCCACGTGCATCTGTTCATTTTTATGTAAGTAATGATCTGCACCTTGGACGGCCATTCTCTTCCACTAGCCCTCCTCCCCCCACTCAACACACTCCGCCATTCTTCTGTGCTCTTCCCATACAGACGACACCAGGGCCCAGGATGGGGGTAGCGCTCGTAGTGTCATTCAGCTGCCTTGGGTTAAAATTTTTGGATGGGGGTCGCTGTTCTTCAATCTTCAAGTATTTATCTCCTCTGTAGAAAACTAAAATATAACTTAGGGTCCAAACAGCAGACCTACAAATGAGTTTTTGTAAATTTGCTAGCAGAGTAGGGACTGTATATTCCCTTCAAGGCACCATCATCAGACTTGACACCTGTGTGTGTGGGTGGTTGGCGATGGTGTTGATGCAGAATATTCTCCTACCTCACCTCATGACAGTCAGGGTTCTAGACCTCCTTCCCAAGCTAAGGAAGTCCCCCCTCCTGCCGTTGGCCTTTCTGACTCTGGTGACCGCTGCCCAGGGAACAGTGGTATTCTAACCATCGGGCTGGCCTGGTGGTTACCAGTTAGGTTGTTCGTTCAGCAAATGTGTACGAGCGATTACCATGTGCCAGAAGCGCCAGCTTCTCCGTGTCCCTCCCTGTCCAGGACTTGCATTTGGCCCTAAAATAGCTCCTCCCCAAAAGATGGTGCAGTTTTTATTCACAGCTCTTTTATGTAGATCTATATTTCCTTAAAGAGCTGTCCTGGGTAAAATCGATTCAAGGCTCTTCTGTTAACCCATGTCGTCTTCCTAGAGCTTGGATACTTTCTGGGAGATTCCTCAACGTGTCTCATGGGTACCCACCGTCTTTTGTGTATTTCAGTGGAATCTGTTTGGTGGGTTGAGGGGTGTGTTGGCTCAGCTGCACAGTTAGGGCAGTTACGTGTTTAAGTAAAGCATCTGCCCGTAGTTCCTCTCCAGTCTAGTGCCTTCCTTGATCTCCTACTGAGCTGCTGGAGTTCCTAATCCCCCTTGTTGTGAAGTTTCCTTGTTGCCCTTCGGGGACCTGTTACCACCTCCCATTCTCTTTGGAACTTATTTTCCAGTCTTCCAACACCCTTTGCAGCCGATTCTGTGTCTTAGAAAGGCTGAAGGTGTGGGAGAGGGGCGGCTACCTGTTGTTCGGTCCTGGTCTTCAGCTGTTCCTTTGGTCTCCCAAGAGCCAGTCGGCAAAATAGATGGAACTCAGTTCTCAGAAATGCCAGCCTTTCCTGGGCTACGGAGCCTAGGACCCTAGAACTTAGCATCAGAATACATACGTCACCACTCTCCTGCTAGACTTTCAGGCTTTAGAATTCAATCTGAAGTATTCTAAGTCCACCTACAGTGTTACTGGCACTACTTTGACCTCAGCCTGTGTTCGTTGTCTTTCTTTAGAAGCGCGTAAAGCTACGCAGTGCATGGAGGAGGGTTCATAGTGAAAGGAAGCCACAGTTTTGTATCTTTGTCCTGTTTAGGAATCCTTCGGATGTCAGAAACAGGTATTCAGGCTAAAGAAAGGAGGGAATCCTAAGGATACAGGGTATTTTATAGACCCCAGTGTGAGAAGTACAGTTGATTCTTGTATGGGGCTGGGGTGGGACTGGCAGACTTTGCACTCGGTCCTTTCTCCTGCTTGTCAGGCACAGCCCTGGAATAGACGACCCAGTCCCCAAGTCTACACGACGTCCCAGCTCTAGGGATCACCGTACACAGCTTCCCAGTGCCTCTTGATTCATTCAGATTCTCGAGAAAGAACACGATCAGCCCAGCACATTGCCTGGGTGTCTACGCCTGACCAGTTAGCCTTGGCGTGTGGGGCGGCAGCGGTGTGCCCCTTTGGGTGGGAGATGGGGGGAGAAGAGGCTATAGGCAGGATAGATACCCTAAAGGTATTTTAGTAGTAAAACTGCTGGCATACTGCCTTTTTTTAGAGTAGAAAGGTAGGCATGGGACTGTGTCTGGGATGTTGAGAAAATTCTTGGGTTTTGCTTAATTTGGGTTATCGTCGTCTTTATTTCTTTATTTCCTGTTTTCAATCCCTTTATCAGTCTTGGCATCCAAGATTTCTTACCTCCCTCCTCAGGACCCGTTTCTCCTGTTCCGGAGCTAGTCTGTTCTTAGGTGACGTTTCTTTGCCTTCATTCAATCTCAGGTTTTTAGCCTTCTTTCATATTATTTGGAGAGCAGATCACACATCCCACTGTAGCCACCCATGGACTTTTGGGCTCTCTTCAAGTTTTAGCACCGAAAATACATCCATTCTATGGGCCTGTGGCCGTGGCTCCCCTCCTCCTCGAGGAGAGCCCTGCGGCAATATTCTTGGGCAAGCCTTCCGGGGTACCTCAGAAACTACTTCCCCATAGCCAGCAGGAATATATAATAACCGGGACAGTAGCCAGGATATAAATTAGATGTAGATTCCAGTTTAGAAGAGTTTTGATTGAGAGCTCTTTAGACCGGGAACCCTGGTCTCCCCTGTCCACTTGATTTCTTTGTAGTCCTGTATCAGAGCCTTTTTTAATTTTAATTTTATTTTTCAAAAAACTGCTTCTGCTTGCCTACTAAGTCTTTTGATCTTGCTTACCTCATCCTAGAGCCTGTCCCGTGTTCTTAAGGCACGTTCATAATTACTTGTAACTTTTTTAAGCTGTTGGAGTCGTTAGGAATACACAGAAGTAACCTAGTAATCCAAAGATACACATTGAGGCACGTGATGAAGGGTGGGTCGTCAGCCCTTGCATTTGGTATCCTGGACTGGGCGCCAGAATCAAGGAGCAGAGGGACAGCAGGGCCGGGTGCCTCCGTGTCCTAGGAAATCTGGCGTGGTTCCACAGGGGAGCGTGGTGTTTTTTGGGTCTAAGCCGCGGCACCCGCGTAAGAGGCGGGGGGACCGGGACGGGAGGAGCAAGCTCTGGCCGGAGGCTCCCTCACATTCAGATGGGAACGGGAAAAGAACGGAAGGGCCAGCTGTCGGCTACAAGCAACAGCTGTCTGGAGCTCTCCCTGCCGCTTCCCTTGTGTAACGCTCGAGAAAAACGCGGTGGACCGCTCCCTCTGTTTGCCCAGAGCAAAGGCTGAAAGCCAGCCTCCGCTCTCCTACCGCTCAGGCGGCCGAACAGATCAGCGGAGTTCTGGTTGCCCGGCTCCACGTTCTTGACCCGCTCCTGAAATGAACGTGAGGGGCACCCCTCCACTGCCTCTCACAAGTCCTCTTTGCACGCCCGAGCCGGACCGGAGGGCCAGGGAAGGGGGAAGGCTCGGGGACACGCCCCGGGCAGCTCCTCGGACCTCACTCCGCCTCCCGCCCAGCCCCGACGAGGGGGGGCGCCGTGTGCCCACGCCCAGTGCGCCAACCTGCTCGCGTGTCGCGTGCCCCGTGTGTCCGTCCCCTCCTCCCTACCTACCTCGGACCCTGCTCGGGGCGAGGTAGCCATGCTCATGGCTGTCTTGAAACCGCAGAGGCAGAGAACCACGTAGGAGTCTGTAGACTGTGTGTTTTCTCTTCCTCGGTTTCTTCCTTCTGCTGTCTGGGTAAGCCTGCAGGCACGTTGCCCGTGAGAGTGGATGCCTCCTGACCTACCGGTCTCCGTGTCTCGGCCTTGACCTCCTGCTGAAACATGTGGTAGGGGCATGGCAGCTACGAGGTACCTCCTCCTACATTTGCTTTCTGGCTGTGGTGACTTGGGATTTTTAACCTTATATATCTTTTTCCTTTATTCAAAACAAAACAATTTTTAGCACACTGAAAAAAAAAAAAAAGCCAAACATTTTTGTGCCTTTCTAAGGCAGCACTGTAACTCAGGCTGCATTTTAGGACTTAATATGGAAATACCAGAGTCTTAGCTCCTCTACCTTGAGTGTCCATCCTTACAGATTGGGGGGAGGAGGAAACGCTCTGTGTGGCTGGAGAGATGTCAGATAGGTGAGGCACGTCTGGGGTCCCCTCTCCCTGCCGTGATGCTCTTTTGGAGTACGTGTTCCCCTGGGATCATTCGGTTGGCTCTAGTCAGGATCACAGCCGCCAGGTTGAAGGCTCTGTCTCCAGCAAGGAGAGAGGGAGACTGTTCTGGGATTTCCAGGTACGCCCTGGACCATTTCAAGTGTGCCAGCCTCTGGGCCTGCTAGTGACTCAACTGCATGGAAAAGTGTAGGACGGACTCTCCTGAGAACAGACGTGGTGTGTGTCTTTTCTCTTTGCTGGATCCTGAACTGGCCTAGACCTCCTGCCTCTCCCTCGAGACGTGGCTTTCCTTTCATTTGCAGACTTCAGTCTTAAAGCATTAAGCAGCCAGTGCCCTCTGCGGGTCCAGTTTTCCCCTGGGGAAGGCAGCAAGGACCACGTGCCCGGTCCTCAGCATGGTGGTCACGGTCAGTTTCAGCAAAGAAAAAAGGAAAAAGAGTTTTCTGAGATTTTACTTCTCCCTTTCCCCTTTCATTTCTTCCCTGCCTTTAATCAAGAATTGGGAGAGAAACCATTCTTTTGAACGTCCTCCCTCTTTAGGATTTTGACATTCTTGGCCTGGGTGGGGCTGAGGAGAACTTGATGCTTCTTCCGGAATAGAGTCCCAATTTGTATATCAGTGTTAAAAATGAAACAAAACGAAAACTTAGAGGAGATTTTTGTGGACTATTTTAAAAATGTGTCATTAATATAAAAAAAAATTTCTATTAGCAGTATTTAATCCTTCTCACCTGTAAAGAATAAGACAGAAGGTAAATATTCTTACAGAGAAGAGCAGAGCTTTAAGATTGGTTTTCATTTGACGTCCCTTTTGTTTTGCCAATGTATTAATGTTTAGAGGTCTGTTATACTAATGTTATTTATTAATTTTTTTTCATTTCCATACACAGTTAACTAAAGAGCTTTTTCAAGCACCCGTGTCTGTAAAAAAAAAAAAAAAAAAAAATATTTTTAAATAAAGTTTCTTTTGTTGTAGCAGCCTGGAGTTCTTGCCCTTCCGTGGGGGTGGGAGAGTGAAAGACCAGGCCCACACAGTCATCGTGGTGAGTCTGCTGCTACCTCAAGGCAAGTCTGAGCTGCTGGAAAGCCTAGAAAAAAGTTGAGAGCTCCTCCTTGCCAACAGCCTGCCGGGCCCTGAGAGCTGCCTTAGAGCGAGGGGGATTATCCTCTGTGGTGGAGCGGGAGCTGTTTGCTCAGAAGCAGAGGGAACCTCTGGTCCCTGCTCCTAAATGTGAAGGGTTTTGTGTTCTGTTCGGTACGATTCCAGTTGTGGAGACCCCAGGCTGCTGTGGTGCCCGTGATGAATAAAAAACGGGGTGAGATTTCTGGGACAGTTAAGCTTTATTTTTCTTACATATACATATATATATATACACACACATACATAGAGGAAATTTGCAAATTTACACACAACCTAACGGAACCACATATACATACAGGTGCACACACACAGATACACATTCACACCCCAAAGCTCCAGCCAGGCCAGCTCTCATCCCTAAGTACCATTCTCCCATTAGGGAAGGCCCTTCTCCCAGGGTCTAAGGCCATTGCTCACTTTATAGAAGTTTGGTGCTTGTAGAGTTACAGTCTTAATCGTCATAAAGGACAGTCTGGACCTCATGGCTGTCCCCTAACCCCACCTTTCAGTCTTATGTGACCCCCCGACAGGACAAAGGGAGCCAAATTAACGCAGGGGGTTTGGGCACAATGGCCTAACTTTGGAAAACTGCCCAGCTTCCTCCCTGCAGGGACAACAAGATCTAAGGAACAACAGTCCTGGCTTCTTCCCAGAGAGGTGGGTCACAAAAGGGCCTCCCGCGGCAGGCAGGCAGCTGCTTTGTAATGAATGCTGGGGTACATACTCTCCAGAACCGGTGTGAGCAACATACTTCAGCAGAGAGGGGCCTGGGCTCAGTGTGTCCTCACCTCAGTGACACAACCGAATGAGGACGCCAGCCTTTAGGGCAGAAACCAGCTCCAGATAAACAGACTACCTAACTTGGCTGCTGGTAGAAAACAGGTATATACATCCACAATATGTCTACAGAGAAAACGCGGTCTGCAAGAAGCTCCTTCCCGCTCCCAGGATACTGAGGCCCCCTCCCTGGGATGAGCCTCACCCAACCGAGACCTCGGTGGGTCGGTCCTTGAAGAGGACCTTCTCCCGACGGCCCTTCCCTCAGAAATGGGGTCTGCAGGCCAGCTGGAGTAGGGACCTTCTCCTACCCCGCTTTAGAGGCTTTGGCGATCATCCTGAGTGTTGGGAGAGGGTAAGCAGGGAGCAGGAAGTGTTCTCGGCGGGAAGGGCACTCAGTGTGATGAGCAGGCTAGTGCCTCAGATCGATGTATTTCTCTCCCTAGAAGTAGGTGAAGAGGAGAGAGGTAAGGGGAGCGCGGGGGGACCGCGCTGGCGTCTGGGGTGGGAGCGCTGAAGGGATGAGGGACCGAAGCCAAAGCTGATGGACGAGGCGTGGAGGGAAGCGGTGGGAGGGGACGGGGCAGGAGGGCCTAGGCTCCGAACTGGACTGGCCACACTGCGCTCGGTGACCTGAGCCACGGCACTGTTCAGGGAAAGGTGGCGGTGACAGGGCAGAGTGTGTGATGTCAGTCCCGGGAGCTACCCCTTGTCCACGGTCCCCCGGCCACTCTCCTCGCCCTACCAACCTGGGACTAGTGTTAGGAAGGCAAGACGGGCCTGCTCCCAGTCTCCAGTAGAGGAGGAGGAAAGGGAGAGAGAGTGAGTGTTCAGGGGATGAGAGCCATTAGCCCCCGCGGCTCCCAATCCCTGGAGAGGCGTCAGGCACTGGCCGCAGGAACTGCCTCCTACCTGGTCTCCTGGAGCCCTCTTGTCACCGGTGCTGCCCTGTAGGAGGCCCATCTCTTCTGGGAGCTTATCTGACTTAACTTCAACTACAAATTCGCTCTTACGAGACGGGGGCAGCGTGCTGGGAGGAGGGAGGGAGGCAAGAAGTTGACAACTCAGGGGCAAGGGAAGGGAAGGTCGCTGGGAAAGACACTGGACTGGGTGATGGGGCTCTTAGGCAGGTGCTGTGGGGCCAGCTCAGGGAAGGGAAACACGCAGTGAATGGAAGGGAGAAGGCGTGGGTGAATGCAGCGGGCAGGAGAGCAGGGAGCACTCACACTCAGCGTCCCCCTCCTGCTCCTAAGGGGTGAGCGGGCACTCGAGCAGGCAGGGAATGTGCCCGCGGAGGCAACAAGCTGGGTAGCACGACGGGGGGACCGAGGGCGCGGGGTGCCATGCTTACATCTCCTGTTTGCCCGACCGCCCGCACGGGAGCTTGCCCTTCTTGTAGAAGAAATAGAGAACGGCACCCAGCACGGCCAGGACCAGGACGCACACGGTCACGGCCACGATGGCCACGCCCTTGCTTTCAGGCTCCGGCAGCTTCTTCTCTGTCCCACAGAGATGTTCCTAGTCACTCCTGGCCCCAGGTGGCCACGCTTCCACCACTGCCCCACCCAGCCCGGGGCTCCCCGGGCAGGGACAGGGCAGGATAAGGGTGCCCTGGCACAGCCTCGCGGCCCCCCGTTCTGGAGCCCAGACTGCCTGCTCACCTGTGGAGGTGCTGTTGGCTCTGGTGTAAGGACTGACAGTGGAGGTGCTGGGGCCAGTGGTTCTGTTTGAGTCTGTGGTTAAACGGATCGAAAGGCGGGTTAAGAAAAGCACAAGCTCGTGCCCGCGCCCACCACACCCCGCCACACTGAGGACAGACGAGGCCCGTACCCAGCTCCAGGAAAATGGTGGTGGTGTTTCTGCCCAGGAAGTTGGAGGCCACGCACTCTGCACCTGTCTCCAACAGCTCTGGGGTCACGAGGACATTCAGGACACTCAGGACGCTCTGCGGATCTCGGTCTTGTTCATGGGCCTGTAAGGAAGGAGGCGGAGCTCAGGGGCCGGGCCGGTCCCCGCAGCAGAGCCTGGGGCAGGGGTGCGTGAGCAGGGGAAAAGGAGGGGGGCTCACCGTGCCGTCCACGCTCCAGGAGATGGAGGGCCGGGGATGTCCCGACGCTTCACAGGACAGATTCAACACTGTGTTCTCTTTCACCCACATCTTCCTTTCCTTTGATGTCATCCACGGGGACCCTTAAGAGAGGGAGGGGGACAGGTGTGGCGGCCAACTCCACTGGCCTGCCTCCCCCTCCCCGCCAGAGCATCCCGGGGCAGCCGGTGGCCTTTCGTCCTCGAAGAGCTCGAAACCACCCAGCCGGGGGTAGCTTCCCGGGCCGCCCGGTCTCTGCCCAGAGGGCCTCACCAAAAATGGCCACGCGGACCAGCTGAGTGCGGTTCAGGCCCGGGACGCTGGGCACGGAGGCCACGCAGCGGTAGCCTCCCCCCGCGTCTCGCTGCAGGTTGTGTAAGCGGAGCACAGGCCCCTTCTCCAGCACCTGGCCTGTCTGGGGGGGAGAGAGGGGTCGGTGCGTCACTCACAGCCACACGGCCCCCCACGCGCCACAGCCCCAGGCCCGCCTGCGTACCTCTTCTCTCAGCCACTGGAACTCCAGGGCTCGGTTACTCTCTGCCTCACAGGTCAGGGCGAGGCTGCCGCCCTCCCGGCTCTCCGGGGCCGCAGGGCTCACCCGGACATCAGACACATCTGGGGACACGGCAAGGGCGTCAGCCTGGGCAAAATTCCCGCTTGCCCCCCGCCTGCTCCCCACCCCCCCCCACCCCGTCCGGGGCCCCGGGGCCCTCACAGTTCACCAGCAGCTCCTGGTGCTCGCTCGGCAGAGATGCCATGGTTTCCAGGTCCAGGCCCTGACACTGATAGAGCCCACTGTGCTCCTTCCGGGCGGACTCCAACACCAGGACCCCGTTGTCCTCGGTCGCCTTCTCCTCCATCTCCTGGGTGCTGGGGTTCTGGGGGAGGGCGAGGGGGTGAGCAGTGTGCGCCTCCAGCCGCTCTCGCGGCCTGCGTGCACCCAGCGCGGGCGCCCTCCGCACCTGCTTGCTGATGGTGAAGTGGGGGGGGGGGTTGCCGTCAGCCAGACACCTGATTTCCACGCGGTCCCCTTCCTTCAGCACGCCCACGGGCTCCACTTCCAGCCACACTTTCTCCGCCGGGTCTGCACAGGGGGGCACGGGGGCGGCGGCCGTCAGCCCACGAGCCGTCCCCGCGCCGGGGAGCGGCCTGACTTTTCCACCCGCCCCGGCCCAGGGCTGTCATGGGGACTCACAGAAAACCGGGACGGCGACTTCCCTGGACTCCTTCATGTGGTTCCCGCTGGGCAGCCGGTAGTTGAGCTCGCAGTAAAACTGGGCGTCTTTGTCTTCCTTAACCAGCTGGGCCTTCAGGACGCTCTGCAGGGTGTACAGGCCGCTCGACTCGACGATCTGGGACGACTGAATGTGGACCCCTGGGCAGGGAGGAAGGGGAGAGAGGCTCGGCCTCGGCCCCGCCTCCGCCCCCACCCCCTGGTCGCAGGGGCTGCGGGAGGGGGCTC
Source organism: Neofelis nebulosa (assembly GCF_028018385.1). Lineage (NCBI taxonomy): Eukaryota > Metazoa > Chordata > Mammalia > Carnivora > Felidae > Neofelis > Neofelis nebulosa. The sequence continues at coordinate 16,635,013 of NC_080791.1, forward strand.
CCGGAGGGACCCCCGCCTCCGCAGAAGGCCAGGCACCACGGGAGCCGCGACTCTTCACCTCCGAAGTTTTACTGCTCGTTATCCACCTGCTCCAGGGGCGCGCGGGTGCGCGCGCACACCAGGGCGCGCGCCAGGAATGCCGCAGTGACTGACCGATGCCCCTCAGCAAACACTCCAGACGCCCACCCACGGGGGTAGTGAACGGCCAGCCTGACTACACCACACCCACTGGGTATGTCACTCAACTGACAGCAGAGATTACTTTCCGGGAGGGGATGTGGGGCAAGAAGGGAATTTTCCTTCTAGATCTCCTGGGTCGTTTACATCCTCACGAGAACGTTTTCAGGCCTCGCTTGTGTGCTTCTAAAAACCAAGGTCCGACGAAAGGCAAGGTGGTGGCACCATAAGCAGGGCCCTCAAGGGCTGACGGGGCTGCACTCACGTTTCTTCTCCTCCTTCAGGGGCCGCCCATTCTTGTACCAGATGACTTGAGGAATGGGGTACCCATTTCTCCCCACGCAGGTAGCAACCTGAGGGGGACAGGCCGTGAGTCTCCCTGCCGCTCGGGCCCCACCAGGCCCCGCCAGGCCACCCTGGCGTGGCTCACCTCCTCGGGCTCCTCGCTGTTGACTGAAATGCCCAAGGGATTGACCTGGATGGTCGGCTCCTCCGGGGCTTCTACAAGGGAAGGAGAGCAGGGGCATGGGACCACACGGCTTCCCGCGACCCACACCGCTTCCCGCGACCCACACCGCCCGCGAGGCACGGATGGGGCACTGACTGTAGACGTGGAGCTGGATTCGGTGCTCCTGGGACTGAGGGCGCTTGCCCTGGCACAGGAAGATGCGCTCGTCGTGGGGGGTGACGTGTGCCAGGGCCAGAGTAGTCCCTCTGTCCAGGAGGCTGAGCCGGTGCTGGTACTCCCCGGGTTCGCTCTGGCCCTGGCCCTTGCGCACGCGGAAGATGAGAGTCGGCTTCTCCTTGTGGACCTGAGGAAGGGTGACGGAGGGGAGGGGAGGGTCCTGGGGCTGCGGGAGGGGGACAGCCTCCCACCCTGCCACCTTGCCACCCTGCCACCCTCTCCACGCACTCACAGAAAACCAGTCCACGTGGCTGAAGTTGCCCGGGGAGTGGGAGGGGCCGCACTTCAGGAGGGCTGTGCCGCCAACTTCCACCTCCAGGGGCTCGGGGGTGGGGGGCTCCGCCTCTCCAGGCACACCTGGGGTGCGGGAGGGGACACCCCAGCAGTGGCGTCAGCTCCAGCTGCTCCCCGTGGCCTCCCCTCCCAGCCGGCTCCCTGCAGCTTTTCTTCCGGGAGAGGGCCCTGCCCTCCTGAGCCTCAACCCCTCTCTACCGGCTGCCCCAGGCCGCCCTCTCCCCCAGTTCAGGGGAGTCGGGGGGGACCGTCTCTGGTCATCGCAGGAGGAGACCCTGAGCACCAGGCACCTTCCAGACGAGGCTGGCAGAGGGGCAACCCAGGCGGTGGGCCAAGAGGAAGGCCCCTTTCCTTCCAGGCCCCCTCCACTCCCAGTGAGCTCAGAGTGTGGGAATGCAAGGCATGTGCCAGGCTGGGGCACACAGGCCCCTTTGTGTCCCCACACCGCGGGGAAGACCTCACTACTCTGCCCCCCAAAAAAGCCCTCCCCAAATTTCCCACAAGACGCAGCGAGCCAACCCCGGCCAGAAGCTCCCATCTCAGGCTCCCAAAGCGGTACCTCTGTGGACATCCCACACGCTCAGGGCACCCCCAGCCTGGGAGTCTCGTGAGCACGAAGGGGTCAGAATGTCCCCCAGGGATCAGGGTGAGGGCCAGGCAGTGAGCAAGAGTGACGTCAGTGGTGCCAGCGTGCTGCCTGCCCTGTGAGGAGGTGATGTCACTCAATACCATCTGGCTGGCCTCAGGGATGCCTGGGTTGTTGCCCCGGGGCTGGCGCCCAGACAAGGAGGGCAGATGGAGCGGTCTTCAGCCCACAGCAGAGGCCTCGCTCGCGTCCCTGACTCCGTTTCCCCAGAGCGAGAGGAGCGGGGCAGGGTGGGGCTAGATTGGCTGCAGCTGTGGAGCCCAATTTAGCCCTTTCCCCAGAAACACAGTCAGCCTGGGAGGCAGCAGCCTGGGGTACCCCAGGGACACTGTAGGCACCGGGCATGAGGCCAGCGAGCTGGGTATTGCCTAGCCCTCCCCTTCCCCAGCCGGACAGCGGCTGGGACCCGGGAAAGGGAGCCAAGAGAAACACGCGACACCGCTGCAGGCCATACAAGGGCAGCGTGGACCCGGGAGCGCCCGGCTCCCAGGCAGTTCCAGAGAAAAACTCCGAGGTGCAGGGGCGCTCTTCCCACCTGAACGTGGTCCCACTCCGGGAGGCGTAACAATTTTGGGCGCTTCCACCCTGGGCACCCTCGAGCCCTCGCTTCTGCCACCTGTGATCCCCTCACCCGGACAGGCGCGAGGCGACCCACGCCGCCCCCCAGCCCCTGCCAACGCCCTTGCTCGGGCGGGAGCCGCCGTCCCTCCCCCGCCCGCTCACCTCCAGCCTGGCTCGGAGCCCAGGCCGGAGAGGAGGCGTCGGCGCGCCCCCTCCCGCTAAGCAAGCCGCCTTTTCCAGCAACAGGCGGGCGCAGAATCGGGGATTTGGGGATGCGCTCCAGCGGCGCCTCCCGCCGCCGCTCCAGCCGCGGGCCCCCAGAGCGGGCACCTGAGGCAAAGCTCTCCCCCAGCTCCCCCGAGAGGCTCGGCTCCACCCGCTCCGGCTCCGGGCAGCAGCCTCCTCCCCGCGTCCTCCTCCCCGGGATACTCTAGGATCGAGGCTGCAAACTGGCCGCGAAGAAGAGTTGCACGCGCGCAAGGCGCCGGGAAGGAGGAGCGCACGCCGCGGCGCAAAGCCCCGACCGGCGCCGCGCCGCCGGCTCCGCTCCCCGGGCGCGCTCCGCCAAAGACCCCTGGCCCGGGCCGCTCGGGGGCGCGGGCCCCCTGCGAAGCCACTCACCCGCGGCGCGGCGACAGCAGCAGCAGGCGGCGAGCAGGAGGGCGCAGACGAGCCCGGACGGCCCCATGCTTCCCGGCCGGAGGGCGAGCGCCTAGTGAGCCAGCCGGCGGCGGCCGGGGGCTGACGTCAGGGGGGCGGGGGAGGGGGCCCGGCCCGCCCCGCCCCGCGCAGCCCCCCGCCCCCGCCGCCGCTCCACGGGGGCGGGCCCGGAGCTGCGCGGAGCCGCGCGCCCGGCTAGGCCGGGCCCGGCGCCCAGCCCCCCTTGCCGGCTCGGGTCGGGCGAGGGGGCAGTGACAGGTGTCTCGAGGCCGCGCTGACTGGCCGAGGCGGCGGCTACGGGAGGTCGGCCCGGACGCCCCGAGTCACGCCGGCTCAGAACCGGCGGCGCTCGGCCCCGCTCGGCCCCTACCGGGACGGCCGGGCGGAGGAGCAGCAGACCAGGTCCTCCGGCGCCCCGCTGGGGGCCTCCCGTGCAGGCGCCTCTGCCCGCCTCCTCCTCCACCCCGCCGGACCCCTGCCACCGAGAAACTGGCCGGCCGCGGCGGCTCCCCAGAAATACTGCACCACTGCGGCTGCCGCCGGCCTGACCCTACCCCCAAGGCCTCGCCCACCCCCAAGCCTCGCAGTGCTGGTCGCTTTGAGGGAAGAGCCCCGGGCCGGGGCCCGCAGACCCGGAGGTACCCGCACTGAGGAGTGGAGACGGTGCCCCGTGGGCTCCCCCTTCGAACCCAAGCCCCCGCAAGTCTGAAGAGCGGAAGAGGGAGGGGGGCTGAATTCACAGGCCCAAGGCTTTCGCACGGAACCGAGTCCGGGCCTCGAAGATTCTGCTTTTGCCCTCTTCACTCAATGAGCCCAGCTGGGGCTCAGTTTCCCCTCTCCTGAATAAAGAAAAGAGGGAGAAGGAAGGGTTCATGGGTGCGACGTCTCCAGTTGACCTCTGAAAACCTGTTGCTGTCCTGATGGTTGAAAGGACCCCCTGAAGCGGGGCCTTCCCCGCCCCCTCCCCCCCCCCCCCACCGCCCTTCACCACCACCAACAGCACAACCCCAGGCCCCCTGTGGACTGGCTCCGCAGCTGGGGGTGGAAGCGTGGAGGGGGAATCCGGTCTGATCGCAGGCAGCCCTCCACACAGCAAGCTCCCCCTCTTCCCACACCCAGGTCTTCTGGCCCCTTGAACTCGGGCTCTGGGGAGTGGGATGGGCTCCTGCCTCTTAGAGACCCCAGCATCACATCTGCTGGGACTCCAGGGAGAGGGTCAAATAGAGGTCTGGATTTGGGGTGGAGGCCGGTCGCCTGGCAGAGCAGCCTCTCAGCGGGCTGGGGGAGGAGCAGCGTGAGGCAGCAAACGCTAGAGATGGGCAGGTGACTTGAGAGAATGCTCTGGGCTGGTATTTTGATGACGCAGAGATGACTGGCAAACCACATGAGCCTCGGTTTTTTGGAACCTTGCTGACCCCTCCTCTCCCTTCATCACTCTCCAGCCAGAAGCAATGCCAAGCCGGCCAGGGCAGGGGCGTGGGGCCTGGAGCCTAGGGGGAGAGGCCAAGCGGAGGACCGGAGGACCGTGGCTCCGCATCCCCCAGGAGTGAATGTATGGACTGGCCCCCGGGGCCCGGAGTGGAATGGATGAGTTTGTTCGGCTACGGGGGAAGGAGCAGGAATGGCTGAAGGATGCTGTTTGCCTCCCCCACCCCACAAGCCAGAGCTGGGCAGGGAGCTCCGCTTCCCCGCCCCCACTCCCTTCCCTTCACTTAACACCATTAACTAATCATTCTCCTCTCCGCCTGCAAACAAAGCCAGCTAGCCACCAAGGACAGTCAGTTCGGAATTCTTCTTCCGCCCTGAGCAGAGTGCAGCCAGGTGGGGGTAGAGGAGCTGCCTCAGCGTCGAAGGGGAAATGAGGTTAGAGCCCAGGGTGACATCCTTTCCCAGTGTGTCTCCACCAAACATGCACGAAGACTGTCCTTTAAGGAAGCCGGCAGCCTGGGGGCGACCTGGGCTGCCAGGGAGTGGGTGGTAAAGGTCAGGGGGCAGGCAGCTTTGGGATGGGCTCATGATGGGGGGGCACTTTGAGATTCCAAACCAAAGAGAGATCAGGACCTTGGAGAGGATGCAAAGGGGCACGGAAACAAGAAGAAAGGGCAGTGAAGGCAGGAGAACAGGGTAGAGAGAACAGAAGGTGGAGAGTATCAGCCCTCCGGCTCCTCGAAGATGCCAGAAAGTGGAGCTGCAGTAATGGCAGGGAGGAGAGAAGGCAGCAGAGGAAGAACTTTCAGCAAGAGAGGACTGTGACCCAGCTGGAGAGGGATCAAGGAGGCGGTGGCCACGGGCAGAGACACCTGGGCTGCGTTGGAAGCAGCTTTACTCGAATGTAGGCCAAGACAAAAAGCAGCCCAGGACCAGAGGCCTAATGCTTTGTCTATTTCTCTCCAGAAGGAAGGGGTAGGAAGGCTGCTTTCCTCCACCCCCATGATAGGCCCAGGCTACTCGGAGATGAGGGGTCCCGCCGTGTAGAATGTCCTCTTCGTGTCTCCCTGGCATGGGTCTGACCACAGGCAGAGAAACTGAGGCTGGGTGGGGTGGTGGCCATGGTCTGGTCTCCAGGGTGGGTGGGGCTTTCGTTTCAGTGTTAAGTTAAAGTGGAGAAGAGTGAGGCCCCGGCCGCAGTGTAGCGGATGGGGAGGTAAAAAGACAAGGATGGGCCTGGCCCAAGGGGCCACCGGGGCAAGATTCTAACCTAGGAGTCCTCTCTCAGCACAGTGGGCACGGTGGCCCTTCCACCCAACCCTCTAGTTGAGGGGCTTGACTGGGAGGAAGATAGGAGAAGGGGGGGCTGGGCAGAGGAAGGAAGCTGATAAAGACAAGTTTGCAGCTGCAATGAGGAAGGAACTGGGGGTGGAGGGGGGGCAGCCCAGCAATCTTGGCAATTATGGAGGCTGGGGAACCCCCTGGCCTGGTCAGAGAATAGGGTCCAGTTTGAGTGTTTGGAGGGGAAGGGAGGGGAATTTTTCCAGAATGGGGGTCTGAGTTGGGAGGAGACCGCATTGAGGGAGTGGAAAATAGGGTGGGAAGAGGGTGGGGGGCGGTTGTTGCTGAAGACATCATCAGGCCAGGAAACCGGATACTGGGGGGCTGGGTTGGAAGATGTGGGGGAAGAGATTGAATGGGGGGAAGCAGCCCCTATCCTGGCCGGACGCAGTCTCACATGTCCTTTGCACCTGACCCAGGGCAGGAGGAAGGAGGTGCAGCTTGGATTGAGGTGTGCCCCCAGAAAGGCAGGGGAAGAGGAGGGTGACTTGGGCGTGGGGGATGGGAGGGGCTATTTTTAAACTTGGAAAACCTTGAGTGAGTTCATCTCCACCCTGAGTGCTGGAGGCGGCAAAGGCCCCATTGTACAGGGGTCTAGAGAAGGGGAGCGGGGAGGGGGTGAGTGGCACAATGGCAAGAATTATGTTGGAGCCGGCGGGGCAAGCGGAGGGCGGGGGAGGGGACTCCTCGTCACAGCTGGCCTACTGAACTACGGGTCGGCCTAGGCTGGGGCTTGGAACGGGGGGGGGGGGGGGGGGGGAGGGTTCCACTCTCACAAAGCCCCCTGTGGGGGAGCTGGGGTCTCTGGCATCCGGTGGTGGTCCATCCTGGGGAGGGGGCTGCGGGTGGGATTCCCACAGCCTGGCTTTCCCAGGGACTGCACGGCCTGTTCCCAGGCTCCCAGCATTCCAGAGACTCCCCTGGGCTCCGCTGGCCTCTCTTCTCGGCCCCCTGTCTGCTGGGAGTGGGGGGAGAGAAGGAGAAAGAGGATGTGGATGCATAGGGACGCTTCCTGGGGACTAGGGACCCTTCCACCAGAATGGAGGGGGGCTGCCCTCCCATCCCAACCCCGCTAAGGCCTCTGAATGGTGACTGTCCTTGTCCTCTCCGACCCCAGGGGCCTCTCCACGTTGGCGGCCCTCCAGCACCCAGGCCTCTGCCCGGGGGGGAGCCCGCCGGGCGTCCCAGGAGCCCTGCTCTCGGGGTCTCGCCCAGCGGGGGCCGCGGGAGGCGGGGCATCCGGCGCCGCTCGCCCCAACCCAAACATTACCTTAAATGCTCAGGCGGCAGCCGCGGGCCGGGGAGGGGCTCTGGGCGGGGGCCCGGGAGCTCTCCGGAAGCCCCAGTCGTTCCCTAGGCCTTTCCCAGAGCGCAGCCGGCAGCCGTGATTCAGTCCAGTACCCCACCCGCCCCCCTCGCGCTGGAAAGTAGGAGCGGGAAGTAGAATTGGGGGAGTGGGTGGAGAGAGCCGAGGCCGCATGGGGAGCCCCAGGGGGCCGCCTCCTGGGCGCGCAGCTACCTCGGATCAAGGAAAGAGTAGGACCCTCCGGCCAGGGTTTCAGCATCGGGACAGGAGTGGGGGTTTCTGGGTCTCTCTCTAGCTCTGCAATACCCACTCCTGTTAGCTGTGATAAGAGGGCCTCCTTGCACATCCCCTTCCCCGACCCCCCTCCCCCGAATCCTGGATCTCAGTTCTCTGGCTTCTGAGGCCCCTGCTGCTTCCTCCTCCCATCCTAAATTTGGAGAAGGGAGCAAGTTGGTAGGGTGGGGGGGAGGGCATGGGAGCAGGATGCTGGAGCTTACACCTCTCCCCCTCAGGGAAGTTCACATCCGCTCCCCAAAATACCACCACCTAGAAATGTCCCCAGAGGGCTGTTTAAATTTGACTTTGAGTTGTCCCTGAGGAAAGGCCAGCTAGTCTAACTGCAGAGAGACCTAAGGGGGACCCAGGCACACCACCAGGGTCTCCTGGCCTTCTCTTCCAGGCGACTTGTGCATTTTGTTTTCCCTTCCTTCCACACAGACCTCTGAGCCACCTGGGAGGAGCCCTGGAGGTGGGGACCTGTGATCCCCACTGTAGTTGACACAGCTGACCTTGGAGGAGAGGAGAGAGGAGGAAAGAGAAGAGGGGAGGCACTCCTGGAGACTGCTCCCTGCCTCCCTGTGCCACACCCCTGTGGCTGGAGGATGAACACAGAATTTGGAGTCAGGAAAAAGCCCCAGACTAGGTTTAAGACTGGGGCTGCGCTCCCCCCTGGCATCTTCCCTTTGCGTGCCTGTCAACTTTGGTCTCAAACCGCTGACTGTGGGTGGCTTTGAGACAGCCCTGCCACTTCGTTAACTAATCTTGGGCAAGTGACCAAACCAGTGACTGTTCAGAGGGGACACGGCAGTGCTCAGAATGAGGGAAGAAGCCACTCATATCTAATATATGGTGCTTTACAAGTTAGACGTTTCACATCAAGATCATTTTTATCACCAGTATTTATCTTGATCTTTGCAAAAAAATGAAAAAACTGAAGAAGAGTGACATGATCTAGGGGTGCCTGAGTGGCTCAGTTGGTTAAGCATCTCTTTTTTTTTTTAAGTTTATTTATTTTGAAAGAGAGAGAGAGAGAGAACACGAGCAGGAAAGGGGCAGAGAGAGAGGGAAAAGAGAGAATCCCAAGCAGTCTCCGCACCATCAGTGTGGAACCTGATGTAGGGCTTGAACTCACAGACCATGAGATCATGAACTGATCCGAAACTAAAAGCTGATGCTTAACGGACTGAGCCACCAGGTGCTCCCCACCCCTCCCTTTTTAAGTTTAGCATCTGACTCTTGATTTCAGCTCAGGTGATGATCTCAAGGTTCATGGGTTTGAGACCCGCTTTGGGCTCTGCACTGCAGTGCAGAGCCTGCCTGGGATTCTCTCTCCTCCTCTCTCTCTGCCCCCCCTCCCCCCCCCCCAAAATAAATAAATTTTAAAAACTTAAAAAAAAAAAGAGTGACATGATCTAAACTCACACAGCCTGTGAGCAATGGGAATACACACACACACACACACACATATATATATATGTGTGTGTGTGTGTATATATATATATATACATATATGTATATGTGTGTGTGTGTATATATATATATATATATATATATCTTTGGTAAAATACACATACCATAAAATTCACCCTTTTAATCATTCCAATTGTGCAATTCAGTGGCATTAAGTACATTCCCAATATTATCCAATCATCAACACTGCCTACTTCCAGAACTTTCTGATCGCCTCAAGGAACTAAACTTTGAACCAAGACTGCTCTAACTCACAAACCAGTGTGCTATACTTGTAACAATTTACAGCTGAATTAAGTAAGCCTATAATGGAAACAAAGGCAGTGGATTGAGGAGCACTGAATTCGGTCGTATAAACAGGATGTTCAACAGGGATTCAGAAAAGGCAACATCCATGTGAACCTCTGCCTGCACTAGCCAGGAAAGTCTTTCTGGAACGGTGGAGGCTTCTGTGAAGAGTCTGGATTTAGAGAGGGAGCAGTGAGGAGAGATCTTTCCAGGCAGGGCGGGTGGCAGGAGCAAGGGGAGGGCTGGGACTGAAAGGGAGGCTAGGACATGGGGCAAGTATATCTGCTTTCATTTCCATTATAGGTTTATTTGGAGTGCCTTGAGGAGAGCTTTAGCCACTACCATCACCTGTTGGCAGCACCTTTACGTAAACAGCTGGTGCCCAAGAAAGAGTGTTACATGGCTAGATATTCAGCAGGGTAGAAGGTGCGTAATGTGTGAGTTTGGACAGATGGGGTGGAGTTAGGTCATAGGGGAAGAACTGGATCTTAAGAGACAGTAGGCAATCGGGAGCCACTGCGGGTTCTTGAGCAATGGCAACCGATGTGATGCGATTGGAACTCAAGATTAGAGGGCCTGTTTCTTCTTTGCCCGAGAGCGCCCCCTGGTGCCCCTAGATTGAATTGTTTCCCTCATCTTCTGGAGTAGGTGGGAGGAACTGGGATTGAGAAGCAGGACTGATGAGTTGGAGAAGCCAGACTCTAGGGCCACATTCCAATTCATCCTGAGTGGTAACAGCAGGGAAGTCAAAGTCAAGGAGATGTGTGGACAGAGAGGGTTTGATGTGAAGGAAAAAGGCATTGTGGTGGTTCCCTTGTCCGCCCCATCGTTCTGGGCAGGATATTGGGTGTCAGATGCTAAGGTGGAGCTGGAGGTAGGATGATCATTTTTTTTTTTTTTAATGTTCATTTATTTTTGAGAGAGAGACAGAGCACAAGCAGGAGAGGAGCAGAGAGAGAAGGAGACACAGAATCCAAAGCAGGCTCCAGGCTCCCACCCGTCAGCACAGAGCCCCAAGTGGGGCTTGAACCCACGAACCGTGAGATCATGACCTGCTGAAGTCGGACGCTTAATCGACTGAGCCACCCAGACGCCCTGGTAGGATGATAAGTAAGACAGGATCCATGTTCTTGAGGAACTTTACTGAGGGAAACACACAAGTCAACAGTTATAATACGACGTGCCAAGTGCTTGAGCGCAAATATGCACACAGGGCAGTTACTGAACCCGGCCCGAGGTTGTCAAAGAAGGCCGCCTAGATGAGTTGACACCTAGCTTCATTTTAACCATGATAGTAGGTAACCAGGGGACGGGGTGTGGCGTGTGCTGTTTAAAGTGTGACCTGGGGGGGGGGGGGGCAGGGGCCGCTTGACTGGGTCGGTTGGTGGAGCCAGCGACCCTCGATCTCGGGGTTGTGAGTTCGAGCCCCACATTGGGTGTAGAGATGACTTCAAGATAAAATCTTTACAGTGTGACCTAGCATGCTGTGTGCAGGTGACCACTGGCAGTTGGTTAGTATCCTGCAGGGGAAGGATGGGTTTAGTGAGGGATGAGGCCAGATTACAGAGGATTTGTAAACTACGGGAAATTATCTAGAGCAACAGGGTGCTTTGTGAAAGCTGCGATCACGGAAGCATCCGCAGACGGGGGTAGATCTATCAGCGCTCAGGCCCCAGAGGGACAGAATGAGAGGCCCCACTTTCTAAGGTCCTGTTTCCCTTCTCAGGTCCATCCTCTCCCCTGTGACTGAGGTTGGAAACATCCAGTCCCTTCTGGGGAGGCAGTCTCCACACACGCATGTGGTCTTATTTTAATTTTCCACAAGCCGATTTATCTGATCATGAGAGACCCTCGCTATAGCGAAAGATGAGTGTTGGGGGGGCCCTCTTCCCTTATGTCACCCCCATGTGACTGAGACCCTCTTGGGAGCCTCTGTTCCTTCCCATATCCAACTTGAAGTGGGGTTCACTTTTTGAGCCCCCTATACACAATCCTTAAACCCACACAGCGGAGTACTATGCAGCTGTTAAAAAGAGTAATGATTTCTGTACGCTGATAGGAAGTGATGGCCAGAACACGATTTTAAATTAAAAAGCTAGTTATAGAACACAATACAGACAATGCTATTTTTTTGTGTAAGAATGGGTGAACATTTGGGGCGCCTGGGCGGCTCAGTCGGTTGAGCATCCGACTCTTGATCTCGGCTCGGGTCATGATCTCGAAGTTTGTGAGTTCAAGCCCCACATCGGACCCCACACTGACAGCATGGGATTCTCTCTCTCCCCCTCTCTTTACCCCTGCTCATGCTCTCTCCCTTTCTCAAAATGAATAAATAAAACTTAAAAAAAAAAAAAGCGGGTGAACATTTTATACATTACACCTCTATATTTATACTTTCAAATAGAAATGGTGAAAGGACCAAAACCAAATAAAAATCATTACCTGCAGAGGGATGGAAGGCACAGGCCCACCCCCAGTATTTGTGGGGCCAGGTCAGAGTACAAACGAAGGCGCACATATCGTATATCGAAATATTTGAGTTATTTGGAAGCTAACTATCAAATATGCTTTACCCTCTTACCTTGACAAATACACTTTCTAATGACAAAATTAAAAATTAGGTAAAGCTGTGGTTTTTGTATGACTTAAAGTCAAGAAAATATTCAAGGTAAACTAACTTAAGGTTTTTTGTCTTTTTTTTTTTTTTAGGTTTTATTTTTGGGGGGCACCTGGGTGGCTCATTCATCAAGCATCGGACTTCAGCTCAGGTCATGTTCTCACAGTTCGTGAGGTCAGGTCCCACATCCGGTGAGCTTGAGCCCTGCTTTGGGTGAGCCCTGCTTTTCTCTCTCTCTCTCTCTCTCTCTCTCTCTCCCTCTCTGTCCCTTGCTCACTTGTGCCCTCTCTCTCTAAAAAAAAAAAAAAAAAAAAAAGATTGTTTTATTTTTTATTTTATTATCTTTTTTAAGTTTCTTTATTTTGAGAGAGAGAGAGAAAGCACGTGAGAGCACAGGAGGGCCCAGGAGAGAGAATCCCAAGGAGGCTCTACACTGTCAGCACGCAGAGTCTGATGTGGGGGCTCCAACTCATGAACCTTGAGATCAGGACCTGAGCTGAAACCAGGAGTTAGACACTTAACAAATCGAGCCACCCAGGCACCCCTTACTTTATTTTAGATAGAGCAAGTGGGGGAGAGGGGCAGAGGGAGGGAGAGAGGGAACCCAGGGATTCTCAGCATGGAGCCTGAGGCAGGGCTTGATTCCATGACGCTGGGATAATGACCTGGGTTGAAATCAAGAGTTGGACATTCAACCCACAGAGCCACCCAGGTGCCCCAAAGATTTTATTTTTTATAATTTTTTTTATTTGAGAGAGAGAAAGAGAATGAGTGGGGGAGGGGCAGAGAGAAAGGGGAGACAGAGGATCCAACTCGGGGTCTGTGCTGACAGCAGAGACCCTGATGTGGGGCTGGAACTCACCAACCATGAGATTATGACCTGAGCCGAAGTCAAATGCTTAACCAACTCAGCCACCCCGGCACCTCCCAAAGATTTTATTTTTAGTTACTTAAAATATACACTTAAAATACTCTACATCCAACGTGCAGCTCAAACTCACAGCCCTGAATTCAAGTCACATGCTCCACCGACTGAGCTAGCCAGACGCCCCATAAATTAACTTAATTATTTATCATTGCCCGTGCCTGGGTATTCTCACGACGGGCCTGCAGTGTTTGGATGGAATAATACAATCATACACAACTCATAAATTATTATATATTTATCCCATGAAATTAATGTTTGCCTTAATTTTGGCAAAATCCCTAATTGTGTTGTTATAATAAAAATGTTCTCATGATGCATATTCTGTTGCCAGTAATGCTAAACTAATTGACCTTTCTTGAATGACTGTTGTTCTTAGATGTTTTAAAAAATTAGTTCCAATTTATTTTTTTTTAAATTTTTTTCAACGTTTTTTATTTATTTTTGGGACAGAGAGAGACAGAGCATGAACGGGGGAGGGGCAGAGACAGAGGGAGACACAGAATCGGAAACAGGCTCCAGGCTCCGAGCCATCAGCCCAGAGCCTGACGCGGGGCTCGAACTCACGGACCGCGAGATCGTGACCTGGCTGAAGTCGGACGCTTAACCGACTGCGCCACCCAGGCGCCCCAAATTAGTTCCAATTTAAAGAAACTTTGCTCCAAACTGAAATTATTCCTACAATTTTTAAACCGGTGCTTTGATTCAGAATTGGCTCATAAATTTTACGTCATGTTCAAATCTGATACAGGAGTTACATATAATAAATATTTTATCCCAGAAAATATTTATTTTGTTTATTTTTTATTTAAAAAATCAGTCGCTTAACTGTCCGACTTCAGCTCAGGTCATGATCTCAGGGTTTGTGAGTTTGAGCCCCGCATCGGGCTCTGTGCTGACAAGTGAAGAGCCTCCTTGGTATCCTCTCTCTCTCCCTCTCTCTGCCCCCGCACCCTCCCCCCTGCATGCTTTCTCTCTCTTTCTCAAAAATAAACAAACATTTAAAAAAATTTAGGGGTGCCTGGGTGGCTCAGGCTGTTAAGCTTCCAACTTCAGCTCAGGTCATGATCTCAGGGTCCGTGAGTTCAAGCCCCGCATCAGGCTCTCTGCTGTCAGGACAGAGCCTGCTTCTGATCCTCTCTCTCCCTCTCTCTCTGCCCCTCCCCCATGCGCTCTGTCTCTCCTCTCTTTCTCTCTCTCTCTCAAAAATAAACATTAAACTAAAAAATTTTTAATTCAGAAAATAAAAAAGTAAAAAATGTGATAAAATGTTAATACCCTGTGACACTAAGTAAAGAGTATACAAGGACTCTACTGCTATTCTTGCAACTTTCTGAATGTATGACGTTATTTCAGAATAAAGTGAAATGTATACATGTGGAAACTGAAACAAGGAAATAAAAAATGTTTGCATGACCATAAAGGAAAAGATTCACATGCAAATATTCCCCAAACCAATGTCTATACAGAGACTTCTGGCCAAGATCAAGTTACAATCTCAGTTGAGGAGAGATTTGAAGAAATATAGCAACATACTGCTTTTCAGAGTGTATTTTTTTTTATTATTTTTTTAACATTTTTTTAAAATTTATTTTTGAGACAGAGAGAGACAGAGCATGAACAGGGGAGGGTCAGAGAGAGGGAGACACAGAATCAGAAGCAGGCTCCAGCTCTGAGCTGTCAGCACAGAGCTTGATGCGGGGCTCGAACTCACGGACTGTGAGATCGTGACCCGAGCAAAGTCGGACGCTCAACCGACTGAGCCACCCAGGCGCCCCAGAGTGTATTTTTTTTAATTAAAAAAAAGCTTTTTTAATGTTTATTTATTTTTCAGAGACAGAGTGTGAGTGGGGGAGGGGGAGAGAGAGAAAGAGGGAGGCACAGAATCCGAAGCAGGCTCCAGGCTCCGAGCTGCCAGCACAGAGCCCGACTAGGGGCTCGAACTCACGGACCATGAGATCATGACCTGAGCTGAAGTTGGATGCTTGACTGACTGAGCCACTCAGGTGCCCCTCTAAATGAAAATATTTAAAAAAAAATTTTTTTTTTTTTAGTGTTTATTTTTGAGACAGAGAGAGAGCATGAGCAGGGAAGGGGCAGAGAGAGAGGGAGACGCAGAATGTGAAGCAGGCTCCAAGCTCTGAGCCGTCAGCACAGAGCCCGACACGGGGCTTGAACTCACGAACCGTGAGATCATGACCTGAGCTGAAATCGGACGCTTAACCGACTGAGCCACCCAGGCGCCCCTAAATGAAAATTTTTAATAATTAAAAAAAAATTTTTTTTAGTAATCTCTACACCCAATGTGGGGCTCAAAGTCACAACTCAGAGATCAAGAGTTGTACACTTTACCTCCTGAGTCAGCCAGGTGCCCCAGAAATTTTTTTAAAAAATTTTAAATGTTTGATTATTTACTTTGAGAGAGAGAGAGAGAGAGAGAGAGAGAGAGAGAGAGAGAGAATGAGCGCAAGTGGAGGAGGGGCAGAGAGAGAGCGCGAGAGAGAATCCTAAACAGGCTCCAAACTGTCAGTACAGAATCTGATGCAGGGCTCAATCCCATGAACTGTGAGATCATGACCTGAGCTGATATCAAGAGTTGGACACTTAACCGACTGCAGACGCCCCAGCCCCAGGAAATTTTAATTTAAAATTGTATTTGGTACAGTGTATATACATATATATAATTATTTTTCTTATGACTCATAAGAGTAGATTGCATACATCATGCTCTAAGGTCCCTGAATACTTCACTATTTCCTATGAAGGCTATTCTCTCTCTTTTTTTACAGTTTATTTATTTTAATTTAAATTTTTTTTAACGTTTATTTATTTTTGAGACAGAGAGACAGAGCATGAATGGGGGAGGGGCAGAGAGAGAGGGAGACACAGAATCGGAAGCAGGCTCCAGGCTCCGAGCCATCAGCCCAGAGCCCGACGCGGGGCTCGAACTCACAGACCGCAAGATTGTGGCCTGAGTCGAAGTTGGACGCTTAACCGACTGAGCCACCCAGGCGCGCGCCCCTATTTATTTATTTTTTAATAATCTCTCACCCGTCATGGGGCTCGAACTCACAACCCTGAGATCGAGTCACATGCTCCTCCCACTGAGCCAGCCAGGCACCCCAAGAAGACTATTCTCTTATATAACCACAGAACGGTTATCCAATTTAAAAGATTGAAGTTGATACAAGGCATGTCTAATCCATACTCCATATTCCAGTTTGACAAGAGTCTCAATAATGTCCATTGTAGCAATTGTGTACCCGCTCCAGGATGCAGTTCAGAACTCTCCATAGCATTTAGTCCTCGGGCCTCATTATTCTCCTTTCACCGGCAGTGATTCCCAGGCTTTGTCTTTCCTATTTGTCAATTTGGATTCATCTGATGTATCCTGGTGCTCAAATTATGGATATGCACCCAGGCTGGGATATTATGTAAGTAATCTGTACGTTAATATCCTTTGGTGGTTCTGGCCTGAACAATTTTCAATTTTCGCTATGACAGTTTGGAAATGGTGATTTTCTACCTTCAGCCTCTCTCCTTGTGTATCAGTGAGCATTGCATTGCAGAGAAGAGCTCTCCTTCCTCATTTATTTATCTAGTGTGTCAGTTTGGACTCATGGATTCCTATTTTATTCGATGGGTTTTATTCCATTACTGTCCTTAATTAATTAATTAATTAATTTTTTTCTAAATTTTTTAAATTAACATTTATTTATTTTTTGAGAGTCAGAGAGAGAGAGCATGAGCAGGGGAGGTGCAGAGAGAGGGAGACACAGAATCGGAAGCAGGTTCCAGGCTCTGAGCTGTCAGCACAGGGCCTGATGCGGGGCTCAAACCCACGAACTGTGAGATCATGACCCGAACCGAAGTCAGTCGCCCAACTAACTCAGCCACCCAGATGCCCCTGTCCTTATTTATTTTGATGTTGAAATTAGCTCAGATCTGGCCACCTTTGAGCTGACTCTTGTGTTCTTTGACATCGCCACCACCACCCCCCCCGCCCCCATGCACCATAATTTTTGGCAATGCTTTCTTTCTGGCACACCAAATTTACCTTGTTCTCTGCCCCAGCCCTGTAATCAACCATTTTTCAAGGAATCTCAATTCCTTTTAGTGCAGAATGGTAGTTAGAAACCAAGACCTGGGCATTAGGTATGCCCCCTTGCTATGGGGATGTTACTGTTTCTTGGCCCTTTCAGTGGACAGAGCTAGGGGGAAAAATATGTAGGTATCATTTACATATGATCTATAGAATACATATATAAAATATCTATACATAAAATAATACACATATAATACATCTAATCTAATATCTATTATATATAATACATATCTAATCTAATATGTAATATATATGTGTGTGTGTGTATATATATATATATATATATATACACACACACACACACACACACACACACACACACATATATGGAAGCATGGGTTCATGGTGGTGACTTCCAATTCTGACCCAACTCCATGGGGTTCTACCTTGCCTTCCTGCATTCCATATTTACGGCTCCCTTTTTCCAAAGGACTCTGGTTCCCAGCAATATTTCAGAATCGCCATACCCATGGTGCTACAAAAAGCAAAGCTAATAACAATAGTTCGAGAGGGGTCCTTCCGCCTCAGGCTGAGGGTCTGCAGTTAGTTCTTACTCCTCTCCTTTCTGGATGGTTATGTTGTTCATATGAAATACAGTTGGGTTCATTTGTTTCTGTTTGCATTCAGTTTGAGAGATTTTTTTTTGTAGTATTTTTATTGATTTAATTTAATTTTTTAAATGTGTAGAGCATTAGCATGCTTTCAAAAGTCAAAATTATGCAAAAAGTATACTAACTTTTTAGTGGCACCACCTCCCCTTCCACCCCATTCTTCTACCTCTTGTAAATAATTCACCTTATCGTTTTTCTGGTTTAACCTTTCTATGTTTTTATTTTTTCAAAAATAAGCAGATATATATATTCCCTTATCTCCCCCTATTTCTTTTTTTTTTTTAATTTTTTTTCAACGTTTTTTATTTATTTTTTTGGGACAGAGAGAGACAGAGCATGAACAGGGGAGGGGCAGAGAGAGAGGGAGACACAGAATCGGAAACAGGCTCCAGGCTCCGAGCCATCAGCCCAGAGCCTGACGCGGGGCTCGAACTCACGGACCGTGAGATCGTGACCTGGCTGAAGTCGGACGCTTAACCGACTGCGCCACCCAGGCGCCCCTCTCCCCCTATTTCTTACACAAAAGGTATCATACTACAACATTTTGCACTTTGCTTCTTTTTCACTTGTAAGCTGGAAATCACTCTAAGTTATACAGATCTTCCTTATTCCTTATTTATTTATTTATTTATTTATTTATTTATTTATTTATCTTTAAATAGGCTCCATGCCCGACATGGGGCTTGAACTCATGACCCTGAGATTAAGAGTTGTATGCTTGCAATCCCTATAAAAATAACACCAGCATTCTTCACAGAGCTAGAACAAACAATCTTAAAATTTGTATGGAACCAGAAAAGACCCCAAGTAGCCAAAGCAATCTTGAAAAAGAAAACTGAAGCTGGAGGCATCACACTCCCAGACTTTAACACATATTACAAAGCTGTAATCGTCTAGACAGTATGGTTCTGGCACAAAAACAGACACTCAAATCAATGGGACAGGATAGAGAACCCAGAAATGGACCCACAAACGTATGGCCAACTAATCTTTGACAAAGCAGGAAAGAATATCCAGCGGAATAAAGACAGTCTCTTCAGCAAGTGGTGCTGGGAAAACTGGACAGCGACATGCAGAGAAATGAACCTGGACCACTTTCTTACACCAGACACAAAAAGAAACTCAAAATGGATGAAAGACCTCAGTGTAAGACAGGAAGCCATCAAAATCCTCAAGGCGAAAGCAGGCAAAAACCTCTTTGACCTTGGCGGCAGCAACTTCTTACTCAACACGTCTCTGGAGGCAAGGGAAATCAAAGCAAAAATGAACTATTGGGACCGCATCAAAATAAAAAGTTCTGCACAGCGAAGGAAACAGTCAGCAAAACTAAAAGGCAACCGACGGAATGGGAGAAGATATTTGCAAATGACATATTAGATAAAAAGTTAGTATCTAAAATCTATAAATAACTTCTCAAACTCAACATCCAAAAAACAAATAATCTGTGAAGAAAGGGGCAAAAGACATGAATAGACACTTCTCCAAAGAAGACATCCAGATGGCCAACCGACACATGAAAAAATGCTCCACATCACTCATCATCAGGGAAATTCAAATCAAAACCACAACGAGATACCTACCACCTCACACCTGTCAGAATGGCTAATATTAACAACTCAGGCAACAATCGATGTTGGCGAGGATGCGGAGAAAGAGGATCTCTTTGGCACTGCTGGTGGGAATGCAGACTGGGGCAGCCACTCTGGAAAACAGTATGGAGGTTCCTCAAAAAATTAAAAATAGAACTACCCTACGCCCCAGCAATTGCACTACTAGGTATTTATCCAAGGGATACAGGTGTGCTGTTTCGAAGGGACACATGCACCCCAATGTTTACAGCAGCATTATCAACAACAGCCGAAGTATGGAAAGTATGGAAATAGCCAAATGTCCATCGATGGATGAATGGATAAAGATGTGGTATATAGGGGCACCTGGGTAGCTCAGTCGGTTAAGCGTCCGACTTCAGCTCAGGTCATGATCTCACGGTCCGTGAGTTCGAGCCCCGCGTCGGGCTCTGTGCTGACAGCTCGGAGCCTGGAGCCTGCTTCGGATTCTGTGTCTCCCTCTCTCTCTCTGCCCCTCCCCCGTTCATGCTCTGTCTCTGTCTCAAAAGTAAATAAACATTAAAAAATGTTAAAAGAAAAAAAGATGTGGTAACTATACAATGGAGTATACTCAGCAATCAAAAAGAATGAAATCTTGCCATTTTCAACTGCATGGATGGAACTGGAGGGTATTATGCTAAGCGAAATTAGTCAGAGAAAGACAAATATCATATGACTTCACTCATATGAGGACTTTAAGATACAAAACAGATGAACACAAGAGAAGGGAAGCAAAAAGAATACAAAAACAGGGAGGGGGACAAAAACATAAGAGACTCAAATATAGAGAACAGACAGAGGGTTGCTGGAGGGGGTGTGGGAGGGGGGATGGGCTAAATGGGTAAGGAGCATTAAGGAATCTACTTCTGAAATCATTGTTGCACGATATGCATTATATGCTAACTAACTTGGACGTAAATTAAACAATAAATAAATTAAAGAAAAAAAAAGAGTTGCATGCTCTACTGAGACAGCTGGATGCTCTCCCCCCCCCCCCCCCGCCTTTTTTTAAACAGCTGCATTGCATGCCATTGATTTACCTACCACAGTTTTGTCAAACAATCTCCTGTTTGGACTTGTGCAATTACAGATAATGTTACGCTAATTTTTACTTTGTTGAAAGTGTCCAGGACACTTGTGTGCCTCAGTCGATTAAGCTGCCTCAGTGAAGCATCTGACTCTTGATTTTGGCTCAGGTCATGATATCAGGGCCATGAGATCGAGCCCCACATTGGGCTCTGCACCAGGTGTGGGTCCTGCTTGAGATTCTCTCTCTCCATCTCCCTCTGCCCTTCCCCAATTTGCGTGTGTTCCCTCTCTCTTGAAAAATAAAATAAAATAAAAATAAAGAAATTGTCTTAACAGTAAATTCATGGAAGTGGATTGCTGGGTCAAAGGGTAAATGCATATATAGAACGAGGAGACAGAGAATCCCAAGCAGGCTCCGTGCTGTCAGCACACAGCCCAACATGGGGCTCGAACCCACGAACCACAGGATCATGACCTGTGCCGAAGTCAAGAGTTGGATGCTTCACACACTGAACCACCCAGGCGCCCCCAGTATCACCCGTTTGTGACTGACTTCTCTCGCTTAGCATAATGTTTTCGCGTTTCATTCATGTTGTAGCATGTATCAGAATTTCATTTGTTTTTATGGTTGGATGATATTCCATTGTATGCATAGACCCCATTTGGTTTGTATATATTTTTTTGTCAACGGGCACTTGGGATGCCTCTACGTCTTGGCTGTTGTGAATAGCGCTGCTATGACCCTGGGTGTGCCAAATCTCTTTGAGACCCTGCTTTCGGTTCTTTTGCATATATTCCCAGAAGTGGGGTTGTTGAATCATAGGGTAGTTCTATTTTGAAGTTTTTGATGAACCTCCATACTGTTTTCTATCCTGCTGCACCACTCCACAATCCAACTAACAGTGCACGAGGGATCCAACCTCTCCACATCTTTGCCAACACCTGCTATTTTCTGTTACCTTCATAGTAGCCAAACCACTGGGTAGAAGGGGACACCCCACCTGAGCCCTACTAGTAACCTTACTTTTCCTTTAAAAAAATTTGTTTTTAATGTTTATTTATTTTTGACAAAGAGAGAGACAGAGCATGAGCGGGGGAGGGGCAGAGAGAGAGGGAGACACAGAATCCAAGGCAGGCTCCAGGCTCTGAGCCGTCAGCACAGAGCCCGACACGAGGCTCGAACTCACAGACCATGAGATCATGACCTGAGCCAAAGTCGGACGCTCAACCAACTGAGCCACCCAGGTGTCCCTACTAGTAACCTTTCTGATGACCAGAGATGCCAAGCATC
Organism: Neofelis nebulosa; assembly: GCF_028018385.1. Classification (NCBI taxonomy): domain Eukaryota; kingdom Metazoa; phylum Chordata; class Mammalia; order Carnivora; family Felidae; genus Neofelis; species Neofelis nebulosa. The sequence continues at coordinate 16,656,333 of NC_080791.1, forward strand.
CCCCCATACACCTGCTGGCCAAATGCACATCATCCTTGGAGAAATGTCCATTCAGGTCTCCCACACAATCCTCCTCTATGTGATTTTCTGCTATTGACTGGGAGGAACTCTCCAGACACCAACCCCCATTAGATACATGGCCTGCAAATACTATCTGTCCCCTGCTTGATAGACTTGCTCCCTACTCTGTTGATTGTATTGCTTGATGCATAAGAGCCTCCACATTCGATGTAGTATGATTTATTTAATTTTTCTGTTTTGTTTATGCTTTTCATGTCAGATCCAAAAAGCCACTGCCAAGTTCAATGTCATGAAACCTTTCATGTATGTTTTCTCCTAGGAATTTCATAGGTTTGGGTCTTATGTTTAGGTCTTTCTTCCATTTTCGGTTAACTTTTGTAAGTGGTGTAAGATAAGGGTCTAAATTCATGCTTTTGCATGTGGATATCCAGTTTTCCCAACATCATTTGTTGAAAAGACTGTCCTTTCCCCCACTGAGTGGTTTTAGCCCTCTTGCTGAAGATCCTATGACCAAGTATGCAAGAGTTTACTTCTGGGCTCTCTCTTTATTGGTCTGTATGAATTTCTGTCTTATGCCATTACTACCCTGTCTCGATTATTGTAGTTTCGTAATAATGTACATGTAGGTATTATAGATACTGCCCTCCTCCCATTGGCTTGGTAATGTCTTGCTTTCCTACCAGCAATGTATAAGAGTGCCTGTTCCCCCAGAACCTTGCTAACAGAGTGTTCTGTCATGTTTGTTTCCTTACAAGTTTATTAGAATAGAGCTCCCTTAGATTTAGAAAGTATTTTAGAATTTAAAAGAAGTTAGTTAATCCCTTGGGAAGTAAAACAACTACTAGACAGGCACATGCGAAAGAATTAATCTAGACACAAACCTTGCATGTTTCACAAAAATTAATCTCATAGACCTCAATGTAAAATGCAAATCTTTAAAACTACTAGATAACGTAGGAGAAAATCGAAACGATCTTGGGTTTGGCGTGACTATGAAAGAGAAAATTGACAAGTTGGACTTAAAATTGAAGATTCCTGTTTTGTGGAAGGCACCATTGAGAGACTGAAGAGACAAACCACGGACTGGGAGAAAATATTTGCAAAACATACATCTGATAAAGAACAGGCATCTAATGGGGCCCCTGGGTGGCTGAGTCAGTTAAGTGTCGGGCTTTGGCTCAGGTCATGATCTCCCGGTCTGTCAGTTCAAGCCCCAAATAGGGCTCTGTGGGGACAGCTCAGAGCCTGGAGCCTGCTTCAGATTCTGTGTCTCCCTCTCTCTCTGCCCCTCCCCTGCTTGCATTCTGTCTGTCTCTCTCTCAAAAATAAATAAAGATTAAAAAAAAAAACCCTAGCATCTAAAATATACAAAGAACTAGGGGGCGCCTGGGTGGCTCAGTCATCTGACTTTGGCTCAGGTCATGATGTCACAGTTTGTGGGTTCGAGCCCCGCGTCGGGCTCTGTGCTGACAACTCAGAGCCCGGAGCCTGCTTCGGATTCTGTGTCTCACTCTCTCTCTCTGCCCCTCCCCCACTCACACTCCGTGTGTGTTTCTCTCTCTCAAAAATAAATAAACACTAAAAAATTTAAAAGAACAACAACAACAAGGGGCTCCTACGCATCAGTTAGAAGGGCTAAATTTGAGGACACCGGTGGGTAACACGAATGCTGGTGAGGCTGTGTTGCAACAGGAGCTCTCACTCAGTGCTGACGGGAATGCACAGTGGTACGGCCACTTCCTAAGATCGTTTGGCAGCTTCCTACAAAGCTAAACATACTCTTTACCAAACAATCAAGCAATCGTCCTTCTTCGTATTTACCCAAGTGAGCTGAAAACTTATGTCGGACAAAAACCTGCACGTGGATGTTTACGGCAGCTGTATTCATAATTGCCCAAACTGGAAGCAACCAAGATGGCCTCCAACAGGACAATGGATAAACAAACTCGTAGGTAAGGGATAAAAAGAAATGAGCTGTCATGTCACAAAAAGCCATGGAAGAACCCTGAATACATATTGTGAGTACAGAGCATATTAGCACGATGCTAATTTGGAAAGGCTACGTACTATAAGAGTCCAATGACATGACATTCTGGGAAAGGCAAAACTATGGAGACCATGAAAATATTAGTGATGGTGGGGCTTGGGGGGGTTTAGATGGCTCCGTCGGGTAAGCGCGGACTCTTGATCTCGGCTCAGGTCGTGATCTCACGAGTTGGTGAGTCCGAGCCCCGCATCAAGCTCTGCTCTGATGGCTTGGAGCCTGCTTGGGGTTCTCTCTCTCCTTCTCTCTCTGCTCCTCCCCCGCTTGCGTGCATATGTGCACTCTCTCTCTCTCAAAATAAATAAATAAACATTTTTTTTAAAGTTAAAAAAAATATTAGTGTTGCTAGGGGGAGGAGGAAAAAAATTTAGCGATGGCCAGGGGTTGGGGGTGGGGAGAGGGAGGGAAGGGAAGAATAGGTGGAATGTGGGGATTTTTAGGGCAATGAAAATATTCCAGATAGCACTGAATGGTGTATGTATATGGCCTCATACATTTGTCAAATCCCATACAAAGAGTCAACACTAATGGAAACTATGGACTTCAGTTAATAATAATAATAATAATAATAATAATAATAATAATATATTAGTATTGCCTCATCAATTATAAACAAAGTAAAATAGTCAAATAAACTTAGATTTTCTTGGTTAAACTTTTGTCAATATTATTATTAATTTTTTTTAATGTTTTATTTATTTTTGAGACAGAGAGAGATAGAGCATGAGCAGGGGAGGGGCAGAGAGAGAGGGAGACACAGAATCCGAAGCGGGCTCCGGGCGCTGAGCTGTCGGCACAGGGCCCGACGCGGGGCTCGAACTCACGAACTGTGAGATCATGACCTGAGCCGAAGTCGGACGCTTAACCGATTGAGCCACCCAGGTGCCCCTGTCAATATTATTATTATTATTATTTGTAAACATTTATTTATTTTTGAGAGGGGGGGAGGGGTGGGGAGAGAGAATCCCAAGCAGGATTCACGCTGTCAACACAGAGTCCCACATGGGGCTTGAACTCGAGAACTGTGAGATCACGACCCGAGCCGACATCAAGAACTGGACACTTAACCAACGGAGTCACCCAGGTGCCCCGAATCTACTTGTTTAACAGCATTGAGCCTGTGTTCCCGTCATATGTCCCAGAGAGGTAGTGAAGTCAAATGTGATGTGTGTCTTTCTAGGATGTTTTATCTTTGGGCAGAACCACAAAACATTGTATATAATCTTTTTATTGTTCCCAAGAACGCCACCACGATCAGCACAATTGAGGCCAGGTCTAGAAACAAGTTCACCTTTGTGCCCTACAGGGAGCATGGCACAAAAAATGCTTCTGGAACCTTGTTTCTCTTTACCTTTACTAACCATGTCAGTCACATCATCATTGACTTGCCCTCAACGATCTTTTAAATCAATGCCTAAAATTACGAGGTGCTTTTTTTCAGTCTTTTCCTTCCATTAAAACAGAGCTACACCCAATTAAATATGTATGCATGTTTCATCTAGATGTACATATATGCACAGTTTAAAATATCTGAGTTGACATTACAAATGTTCCTCAGCCATTGCATTAGTTTCTGAGTACTTCTGGAACCGCAAATTAGAACAAGAAGAAAAGCATGAGGATTTGACTAGTTAATGAATGTATTTCTTTTCTTACCTGAGCATTTTAACTGCTCGAATCCTCTCCCACATAAAAATTCAGGAGTTTTGTTTGTGGCTTTTGGACACAGTCCCCTCAGAGATGCAGGAAAGGGCTTCCCTGGGCCCAAATGGTGTCATGAACAGAGCTGATGTTTAGGGTTATGAGTTCTGCTGTGCCAATGCCAAGCCCTGGATCCTGATTGACCAAGCAAAACATTTTTTGGTATGTTTGTGATTTGCGGGGCCCTTAGCTGGTGTTGGGAGGGAACAGGGTGGAGGGGGCAGAATGAAAACAAACCTATGAATGTACCTTTTTATACAGTTTGGACTTTGGGACACTGTAAATGATTTGTATAAGTCAAAAGCAAAATTGGATCAAAAAGAAAAAAAAAATCCAACTCTAAACCACGGCAGTAATAGAAATTACACCGAATGCTTGATGGGGAGCCGAAGGGGAGGGTTAAAGTACACACAAGATTACAAACAAGACCCCTGAATTGGACATTCTTTCATGGTTTTACCCCATCTTTAAAATCCCCTTTCATTATGGCAGCTCGCGTCTTTCACCTAGCAAAACAAAAGCCCTCCCGCACTTAGTGCCACAGCAGAAAACGAGTTGTTGATCCAGGAGGCCCCTTGGGGTCAGGTCTCCCCACTACAACTTCCGTGATAAAATTCTACAAGGATAGAATGTGCCTCTAGGCCTGACATTTTCTCAAGATCTGGCTGATTTTCTTCTCAATCACTGCAACTCATGCTAGTAAGCAATTTGAACTTCCTCCTTAATGTCGGTGTAAGATCTTACCGCCAACTCTCTCCAGTCTCCTTTCTCCAGCCTCCAAACAGGTGATGACCCCCGCTTTGGCAACTGTGGGTTTGAACCCGCTCTTATCTGAAACACAGTCCTGGAGGAAAAAGAAACATTATCAAGTTAGTAAGAGATACCACTTGACTCCAAACCAAGTGATCATTTCCAAGGTCACCTCAAGGGGAGTGGTTTAAAACCTCTCAGCTCTAGGACGTGCCTTGGCTTCTCCACGGGGGTGTCAGCCCAGCACTTCTTTAAAAAAATTTTTTTTACTTTATTATTTATTTATTTATTTATTTATTAAGAGAGAGAGCGAGCAGGGAGGGGCAGAGAGAAAGGGAGAGAGAATCTCAAGCAGGCTCCACACTGCCAGCGCAGGGCCCTACGTGGGGCTCAAACTTGCAAACCATGAGATCATGACCTGAGCTGAAATCAAGAGTCAAAGGCTTAACCAAAGCCCAACACTTCTTTAATATATATATATTTTAAAAGTTTATTTATTTTTGAGAGAGACAGAGTACGAGCAGGGGAGGGGCAGAGAGAGAGGGAGACACAGAATCCGAAGCAGTTTCCAGGCTCTGAGCTGTCAGCACAGAGCCAACACAGGGCTTAACCCACAAACCATGAGATCATGACCTGAGCCGAAGTCGGACGCTTAATTGGCTGAGCCAACCCAGGAGTCCCTGAAGCTCAGCACTTCTTTTGCATTGTGTTCACACGGTAATTTTCAGCTGTTTCTAGCTGAAGAACGGAGAGCATTTTGTCATACACCAATTCATTTATCACAAGAATTTTGGCCACACAGAAAACCTCTGCCTGCCCGCAGCTGGGCTGCCAGTTGAGTCAAAGGTTATAACTCCTTTAAGTGGCTTTGGCGAGTCTCAGGTCACTCAGAGGGAAGGCTTTGGTACCAAACTAATGGAAATACCGTTTTAGAGGATCCTGCCAATTCTAAGAGTGTCTTTCTTGGTGTTGAAAGCTGGCTGGTTAATTGCACACAGTGTAGGCACAGCAAGTTTGCTGAGTTTGAAACATGGTGAGTTTCAAGTACCATTGTGATATTCAGGCACTGTCTATGTCTAGGAAGCACTTGGAACCCAAACTTTGCAAGAGATTCAGGCTGAAGGCACAGAATTGGAAATCATCATGTAGAGAGAAGGGGCCATGAAAGAATACAGGAGAGTGTAATGTCCAGGGGCCAAAGGTGGAGGAAGTGGTCACTGGTATGAAGTGCTGCAGAAATACAGATTAAGAACACCTTAGTGTTCACGGAACAAGGAAGGTTTCTGAAGAGAACAGGTTACCGGTGGGGAGATCAAACATCTTGAAATGGAGGTGGGTGTATTCTCCAAGATTTGAAATTGGGGAAAAAAATGCACAGTCGGACAATAAAAACATCAGTAACAATAATCACAACAGACCATGATCTGAGCAGGAGGCTAAACCAAATCTTTATTTATGCTCCCTTGTTTAGAGAGATTAGCATTTTGTGGGGGTAGAGACAGACTCTTCTGTAAAATCAGATAACAAAATAGGAAGTTGGAGTCTGATGGCTAGAGAAAGGGAGGGGAAATCCCAGGAGGAAGAGGAAGAGGAAGAGGAAGGGAAAAACATGTCTCAGAGAAAACATTAAGTTGGGGCCTGACAGGTGTGAGAGAGAGGCTGGAGCAAAACCAGTGGAGTTGTAGGAACTGCAGTCCCTGCACCACACTATGCTGTAACCCTGTTGGGACCCCGCATCTCAGTGAAGGCTTGCTGCATACCTCAGCTTTGTATTAGTGATGCTTTGGGGAATGAGGGATTCAGGTAGTGCTTGGGGTTGGGAGGGTGAAGGGGGACAAACACTTTTAGGAGTCCAGGCCAGAGTGGAGATGAAGCATTCAAGGGAGCAGGAAATTAAAGCAACGGTGACCAGGGGAAGGATAAGACAGACCCCCAAGTATCCTTGGCATTGGTAGAGAACACCAGGTTTGGCTTCCCAATATATTTGGGGTGGGGACTCAAATATATTTTGAATATTAAAGGAAAGGATAACTTGTTGAGGAACCTGGAGCCGCCCAGGTGTAGATATCTAACTACAGTGTTCAAGTAAACAAATAATAGGGGCTAGTGTAGGAGGGTGAGCTATTTCTCGTCTGTGGCCTCCTTTTCATAATCACAATGAGGTAATCTAAAGATGCTGAGAAAAGCTGATGGCGCCAAAGGAAACAGTTTGGAATAGCAGCTTGGGAATGCCCTGTAACAACAATGTTTCCCCTTGTGAAGGGCTTGAGAGAAGGCACCCCCTTAACCATTATTTGTATCCCCAATGTATCTGCAGGAGCTCAATAAATGATAGACTAAATGAATGAATGAACAGAGGAGGACGAGGCAGCGAGTCTGAGGAGGATGTGGAGGCGGTAAAATTCCAGAGTCCAGCCCAGAGGCAGTAACCGTCAACAGCACCTAAAAAGTTCACTATCGAGGGCTAGGAGCAAGAACAACTCCCGTATTTGGCCCAGTCCAAAATCCTGCTGTTAGGGGGCGGGACTAGGAGGAGGGCATATTCCACGTCTGCCCGTAAACTGGCCAATCACCGCCTCAAAGGGGCGGGACTTCATTCTGTCTCCGCCCTTTCCTCTGGAAAGTAAATACGTTCGGGCACCGTTCAAACAGACCAATGGGTGCCGGATGTTTCCTGCGGTTGCTCCTCAAGATTGGTCGGAATTCGTCGTCCCGCCCTCCTCGTCACGCTTTTTGCCCCACCCTTTCGCACACAAGATGGCGGCGCCCAGCGGAATAGAGGCCGCGTTTGGGGTTTGCTGAAGCTGACTCCCTTTCCCACTGCCCCTTTGGACGCAAAGAGCCGCGAGCCCCGAGGACAGGGGCCGGGCGGGGACAGCGGTTCCTGCGTAGCTGGACCGCGAGCCCGCGCCCAGCCTGCGCCGCCCCCACCCGGCCCCGGCCCGATCCCATCCGTTCCCGGTCTCCTCTCGGTCTGACCCACTGCCCGGCCGTGGTTCGCCACCACCAGGCCTCCAAAGCTGAGATATCTCCTCCAGCCCGGGCTCACCTCCACTTTAGAGATGTTTGGCCTCTTCCCTTCCAAACGGGCCGCATTCAAAACCGGGACTCCTGGACCAGCATCTGGTCTCCTCTCCCTCCACTGAGACTCCACTTCGCTCTAACCCACTCCTTCCTCTGTTTCTTGATTCTCCCTGGCTTGGAGACTGCCTCACTTCCCTTCCAAATTAATCTCCGACGCCCCCAAATATTATTAACCTTGACACCCTCCTCAACCGGGAGTCAGACTTCCTTTTGGATTAACCTCCACAGTCCTATCATGGAGGCTGTGTACCTGATAGTGAATGGGGTGGGCCTTGTGCTGGACCTGCTGACCTTGGTGTTGGATCTCAACTTCCTGCTGGTGTCCTCCCTCCTGGCTTCTCTGGCCTGGCTCCTGGCCTTCATCTACAACCTGCCACACACGGTACTGACTAGTCTTCTGCACTTGGGCCGCGGAGTCCTGCTTTCACTGCTGGCCTTGATCGAAGCCTTGGTCCGGTTCACCTTTGGGGGCTTGCAGGCCTTGTGTACTCTGATGTATAGCTGCTGCTCTGGCCTGGAGAGCTTAAAGCTCCTGGGGCACCTGGCCTCTCACGGGGCACTGAGGAGCCGGGAGATACTGCACCGGGGTGTCCTCAACGTGGTCTCCAGTAGCCATGCTTTGCTGCGCCAGGCCTGTGACATCTGTGCCATTGCCATGAGCCTGGTGGCCTACGTGATCAACAGTCTGGTCAACATCTGTCTCATTGGCACTCAGAACCTTTTCTCCCTGATGCTGGCCCTGTGGGATGCCGTGATGGGGCCACTGTGGAGGATGACGGACGTTGTAGCTGCCTTCCTAGCCCACATTTCCAGCAGTGCTGTGGCCATGGCCATCCTCCTCTGGACCCCCTGCCAACTAGCACTGGAGCTCCTAGCGTCAGCTGCCCGCCTCCTGGCCAGCTTCGTGCTTGTCAATGTCACCGGCCTGGTGCTGCTGGCTTGTGTGCTGGCGGTGATGGTGACCGTGTTGCACCCGGACCTCACTCTGAGACTGGCCACCCGGGCACTCGGTCAGCTCCATGCCCGGCCATCCTACCACCGGCTGCGAGAGGACGTCGTGCGGCTATCTCGCCTGGCACTGGACTTGGAGGCCTGGCGCCGGGTCTGGAGCCGCAGCCTGCAGCTGGCCACCTGGCCGAACCGGGGAGGGGCCCCCGGGGCTCCTCAGGGTGGCCCGAGGAGGGCGCCCTCGGCCAGGACCTGGCGACAGGACACTCTTCCTGAAACAGGGCCCAGATCAGAGGCAGAAGAGGAGGAGGTCGGGACGGTCAGAGCAACAGCTGCCCGCGGCCGGGAGAGGCTCAATGAGGATGAGCCCGTAGCTGGGCAAGACCCATGGAAGTTGCTCAAGGAGCAAGAGGAGCGGAAGAAGTGTGTCATCTGCCAGGACCAGAGCAAGACGGTGCTGCTGCTGCCCTGTCGGCACCTGTGCCTGTGCCAGGCTTGCACTGAAATCCTGATGCGCCACCCCATCTACCACCGCAACTGTCCACTCTGCCGCCGGGGCATTCTGCAGACCCTCAATGTCTACCTCTGAAGACTCCTTCCCTGTCTGCCCACCCGTCTGTGCTCCATGAAGCCACCTGTGCTAGGACAGCTTTAGCACCCGACCTCTCGGTTTCCGGCCTGAATTCCCTCCTGCCCCCATGGCTGTCATGCCAAGCCCCTAAGCCATACATCCAGGACATTGAGATAGGATACTCTGGAAGACTTATGAGCCGGGTGGGGCAGGGTAACAGTTCTTCCTTACCCTGTGGGTCCCCGAGACGCCGGAGGTGGTGAGTGTGTCACACTATGCAAGGCCCCGGGACTGCCGTGGACTCCCCTCCAGGTTGCCAGGGCCCATCCAGATGCCAGCCTCTGGGGCTCCCCTCCGTGCTTCTGGTTTTTCTGTTGGGGGTTTGCAGGTCCTCTCCCTGGCCCCTCCCCATTTCCTCCCCAGCTTCAGCCACAACAAAGCACTGTCATTTGGGTGTTTGGGCAACTCAGGGGCCTTGGAATGATCTTGAACCTTTGCTTTCAGCCAGAGCGCCCGTGCCCTGGTAAGCCTTGGGGATAGCATCTCTCAGGTGCCCTTAGAGCTACTACTTCTGCCTGTCTTGATCTTACGAGGCTCCCTCCCAACCTGATCCAAGAGCTAGGATCAAGAGTTTACCCCTTGGAGGGTGGGTGTCTGCACCTGGCTTTGGGACCACATACCCTCTGGCACCCCAGCTCCACCGGGAGCCTCAGGAGGGATAACCAGATTTCTACTCCTACCCTTTTCACTCCCCACATCACAGAGAACACTGGCATTCCCCTTCTGTTTGTCTCTCCCTGGCACTGGGGAGGGCAGACCGTGCACATTTGACGAGGGTCCAAATACAGAAGGGGCCAGCCTAGGGGCATGCAGCTCCCTGCTGGGTCTGTGTGGCCCAGTTTCTAGTGAATAAAGTTCTGTTGACCGCTCTGACAGCCTCTGTGTGCATCCTTACAGGGGCGAGCAGTTGGTCAGGTTGACTGATGCTGCAGCAGGGTCCTTTGGTCCTGCTGGAGTCACTGTGGTCTGGGGGGACCTGGTGGGGGAAGAGATAAGATAGGATGTGAGTACTGTGCCTCGGGGAGAGCCCGTGCCAAGGGTGGCTGAATCCACCCCCGATTTGTGCCTTCTCACACACCTGGCTTTGGAAAAGCCCTCCCCGTCTTTTCTGCTTTTGCCAGAATGAAGTCCCAGTACGGAGGAGCTGCGAACGGCTTCCCAGCTTCTCTGGTGCCACTCGTCCCAGGAGGGATTTGGGGTCCTTGCTGTCTGGAGTCCAGTCTACCCTCTGGTCCCTGGAGGAGCTGGCCCTTGACTTTGTGTCTCTTGGCATGGTGTGGGGCTGTGGTGGGCTGGGGTGTGGCTGTGAGGCCTCCTGGTGGAGAGCTGGGAGCTGAAGCCTAGAACCTGAGCCCAGTCCCCATGGTCATATCTGCCCTCACATGACCAGCAAGAGGGGGCGGGGCACTCCCCCATAATTGTATGTTAAATCTAGGAGCATAATGCCAGGGGCAGCTTTCTAGAAGCCGTTGGGTGGGGGGAGGTGGGGGGGGTGAAGAGGGAGAAAGGGTAGGTTGGGAAGAAACTGAGAAGAGGCCCCACCACATTCTTTGGGGGTTGAGAGGCTGAATTGATTGTGGGTCTGGCAAGCCCTGGTTTGTTAGTCATTGGGTTGGGGGTGGGGCTGGGGCTGGGGCTGACTTCTGGAGGTTTGAGGAGGGGAACCTTGAAGGGGTTTGTGGCTAGCCTCAGACTTAGTGGCGCGGCCCACCCAGGCTATGCCCAGCATGGTGGGGGAGTTCTTCACGTGCATTTTGGAGTTGGGAGGCCTGGGGAGAGCGCCCCGCCCCCCCCCCCCCCCCCTCCTTTGCCCAACCCTAGGGGAGTTGAGCGCGGGGAGGCTTGACTCCTTTCAGTCTCTGTTTAATGTGAGGATAAACATTTTCTGAGAGAAGATAAACTTCCTGAGCTGGGAGCAAAGGACCCCTTTTTCCTGCACCCCCATCCAGAATTACATTGGCAGACGTCAATACCCCATCCTCCCCCCTAACCACCCGAAGCAGGCATGAGCTCAAGCGCCTCAGGATCATTGCTGCATTCTGGAGCTGGGACGCCCTCTTGTGGTCATCTCAGAAATTACTTATCTCTAGCCACTCAGGAACGCACCACTTCCCCTGGGATGGGGGGACAGAGAAATAGCTTTCCAGTCATCTAGAGACCAGGCAAGCAGCCAGAGCAGTCACAAATGCAAACCCCGGGCTCCTTTTTTGTTGATCAGGGCAGGGGTGTGTGTGTGTGTGTGTGTGCGGTGAAGGTAGCTCCCGCCCCGTTCATATGACATCTTTGAGTTAGGAAAAGGTGGTCAGAGCCCCATGTCAGAAGGCCACCCTCCTCAGCTAGGCACTCCTATTCACGTCCCACACGACTTAGGGGCAGCTCTATGGAGCGGCCTCTCGGTCAGCTAGGCCTGCATCCTGTATCTCTTGCCCCACGGCTGGTCCAGCCCAAGAGCCCTTCCTTCCGCATCGCTCCCTCTCCCCTCCCCCATCCTCAGAATCAGGGCATCCCCACCACTTAAAGAAGAAAGGCTGAGCCAGTAGGAGGATTTTTTGGGGGGAGATTTATTGAATGGTCTCTGAGAAAAGGGCCCAGGAATAGGAAGGACAAGAGAGGACCCAGAGAAGCAGAGCACCAGGAAGAGGGCACCCCACCTCTGGGGTCCCGGGCCAGAGCAACTGGGGGACCCACACCTGCCAACACAGAGTGCCCCTTGGTTTTGGGCAGAAATCCAGCCACTGCCCATATTGCCAGCCCTGATCTCAGACAGCCTCTGTCCCCATTTCTCTGCCAGCAGCAGGACGGAATCATTCACAACATCCCAAGGGGGGGCCAGCCCTCCCGGATATGTGACTGTCAGAGTCACACCCTCCTTCCCTAGGAGTGAGAGAGCGCGAGCTCGCTTTCCAGTGAGCATCAAGCGAAGACAGGGGAGTTGTGCCAGTCAGAATACACCAGAAACCCCGAGAAGGTGCTGTCTGTCTTGATGCTGGCATAGATGCCAATGTAATCACCCACGCCCACCTGCACCCACACCTGGTCCTCTGGCTCCAGCCTCACCATGGCGCCCCCGGACAGCGAGGCTGGCTTGGGCCACCCTCCAAAAAACTGGAAGAAAGAGGCGATGGACTCGCCGTTCTTGACCAGATCGAACTGCAGGCTAGCCCGGTAGACGGTGGCGTGGACCGCGAAGTAGTAGACCCCGGGCACCTGGCAGGTGAACTTGCCGGTGGTGGCGTCGTAATGTCCCTGCTCGTTCACCAGCACGCGGTCGAAGGGTAGGGGCGCGTCCGACGGCGGAGGCACCCGGCTCTCCGAGCGCTTGGCGCTGAAGGCGGAGCGCGGAGGTACTGAGCACTCGCCCGCAGGCCCGGTCGCCCCCGCGGGTCCCGCCTCTCCTCGCGGCCCGGGCTCCCCCCGGGGCCCCGGCAGTCCTGCGGGGTGCGGGCAGCGGTTAGGGCGAGAGTGGCGGCGGCGGCGGCGGCCGCCCGCAGCGGGGTGCACGGAGGGCGACGCTGAGCACCCTCCCCACCCTCTCTGGGGCCCCCTGCCGCCGCTTCCCCGGCGAGGGCCGCCCCGCCGCCCGGGCCCCGGGCTCCGCTGCCCGAAGGGCCGGGGCGGACCCGAGCGGCCGGCCGCAGAGGGTCCCCGGAGCCGTGGCCTGCGGCGGGCTGAGTCACCCTCTCGGCGCCCCGCTCCCGGAGCCCGGCGGCGCCCCCTGGCGGGACCCCGAGGCCCGGCCCTCCGCCCCGCGAGCGCGGACGGCCCCGCGGACGGCGACCCGGCGGCCTTCTTACCTGGCCTCCCGCCCTCGCCTTTCTCTCCCGGAACCCCGGGCGCGCCGTCTCGCCCGTCGCGGCCGTCGCGGCCGGGCAGGCCCTGGCTGCCGTGGTGGCCCGGCGTGCCGGGGAGGCCGGGGTGCCCCGGACACAGGCTGGGGATCTTGTTGTCGTCCAGCGGGGGCGAGCCGGCCGCCAGGCCCAGGAGCAGCACGGCGACGAGCGGCCTCATGGCGCTGGCACGGGGACTCCGGCCGCCGGGGTCCTCTCGCAGTCTGTGGGTCAGGCGGGACGGGAGTCGGGACCCAGAATCCGGACCCAGAATCCCACTCGGCGCGGCCGAGCGCGTCCCCACCCCACTGCCATGGGCCCGAGGCTGAGCGGCCGCGGGGGAGAGGAAGGAGGGTCGCCCCCGGAGCCGAGGAGACGAGAGCGCTGGGGCGGGGAGCGGGGTGGAGGAGGGCAGGAGAGGCTGGCCGCCCCCGTCCCGCGCCCCCCGCCCGGTCTTTCCCCCAGCCCCCTCCCGTCCCCACTCCCCCCTCCTGCTCTCCGCCAGACTCACCCCCTCCCGGCTCCCGGGGCCTCCTTCGGGGCGCTCGCTCGCTTCTCCGGACCCTCCAGCTGACCCCTGTCCCGCCCCTGCGCTTCCCCCCTGCCAGGCGTCCCCTGCCCTCTTCGCCCCCCTGGTCCCGGTTCGCTCCCTGCCGGCTCCGCTCTGCTCCTCCCAGACTCCAAGAGGAAACCAGTTGTTCAGGGGCCAAGAACTCCGAGCCGGGAAATAGCAGGGAAATAACTCGTGGTGTCGCCCGGCCGCTGGCCAAGGTTTGGGAGAGAAAGGAGGGGGAGAGAGTCTTAGCTGGGCACAGAGAGGCAGAGCTGTGTGAGACAGACACTCAGGACACCCACTGCTCCAAGGAGCCGAAGGAGAGGTGGTGCGGTGATGCACCAGACTAGTCCAGGAGAAATAGAAGCTGAGAACCCAGGGTGGAGAGTTCTAGAGGCACACGGACAACTGGATCCCCAGGACTCAGAGCAGGGCCTGCCACAATTCCTAGGCACTCAATACATTGTTGTTGAATAAATGACAAAAGTCAAAAGGCAGGTGATGGAGAACCTGAAAAAGGAGGTGGCGAGGGGAGGGCAGGAGACAGGAAATGGGGGTCAGAGGCTTGGGTGGGAAGCAGTCCTCACTGTCAATGGCATGGTGTGGAGCTGGGGCAAGTAAAGGGACAGGGAAGCTTCCATCAGCCCCTCTGGGGACTCCTCTTCCCCTCCCTGGGAGGCTCCAGAGAGGATGGGCAGAGTCCCCTGCCTGCCCGCCCTGATAGGCAAAGGTGGATGGGCAGGCAGAGGGCAGGTGCCTGCTTCAGGGTCAGGGCTGGGCACAAGCCTCCAGGCCAGCCGCCTCAGGCAGCCTGTTGCAGTTGAAAGGCCAGGGGGTGCCCAGTAGAGCCAGGCCGGACTGGCACTGGAGCTCTGCCTCCTGGCAGACAGAGCGGCAAGGGGGAAGGACGCTGCCTGTGGGGGTGCAGTGGGGCACAAGCAGCCCACAGAGGAGCCTCCGGAAGTTCTGGTAACAGGGTAGACTTGTCAGGCTCTGTGGAAGGAGGAGATCAGCGCTCAGGAGCCACACTCTCACAGCTCCCTCCACTTCCAGCAGGGGGGGGGGGGGCGGGGGGGCGGGGGTCCCTCCCTATCTCTGCCCGGAGCACCTTGTAACTTCTGAGGACCTCCATCACTTCCTCCTGGGTGGCCATGCCCACCCAGATGTTAGGGAAGGCTGTGGCGTTGTAGCTCAGGCCGATGCACATCTCCACCTGGACGGGTTCACAGGCCAGCTCTGTAGGGGCGGGAGGGGACAATCACTGTGGGGATACACTGGCCGATGACCCGGGGCAAGTCACTTCATCGCTCCCTCTGGGCCAGATGGGCATTGTTGTGGGAATCAAAGGCAACAACGTGGAGAGATGCTTTGCACATATCGCGGGTTCTATCATCCTAGAGAGCCTGCCCAAATATCCTTTGCCAGCCCTGGGCATCATGCAGGTGTCTTTTGAATCTCTCAGAGCATGGGGCACTGACACTGGCAGGGACTGCTCGGCATCCAGAAGGAACTCCCTGCTCTCACCTCCATCTTCTTCTGCTTTTTTTTTTTCTTCCCCCTTTTTTTTAATAGGCTCCACACCCAACATGGGGCTTGAACTCATGACCCTGAGACCAGGAGTCACATGCTCTACTGACTGAGCCAGCCAGGTGGCCCTCACCTTCATCTCTGAGGTGGGCTGTGGAGAGGGGGTCTTTGTGTGACAAGGCTGGGCTGGTTCTTTTCTTAAAAAATAAATTTTTTAAAAATGTTTATTTTTGAGAGAAAGAGTGAGTGTGAGCGGCAGAGGGGCAGAGAGAGAGGGAGACACAGAATCCGAAGCAGGCCCCAGGCTCCGAGCCGTCAGCACAGAGCCCGACGCGGGGCTCGAACCCACCAACTGTGAGATCATGACCTGAGCCGAAGTCGGACGCTCGGCCGACTGAGCCTCCCAGGCGCCCCCTTTTCTTTTCTTTTTTGAATTTGTTCATTTATTTTGAGAGAGGGAGAGGGAGGGAGAGAGAGAGGGAACCACAAGCAGGACCCGCACCAGCAGCATGGGGCTCGAACCCACGAACCGCAAGACCATGACCCGAGAGGAAACCAACAATCGGACGCTCGGCCGACTGAGCCACCCAGGCGCCCCAAGGCTGGGCTGGTTCTTGAAGCCCCACCCACTGACTCCCTGATTCCCACTTCCCTCGGGGGTGACATTAAGTACCATTGCCACCACCGGGTGCCTCCCGGACTCTGTGGAGTGGCCCCTGAGTCAGGATGGGGAACTCTCCATCAGGGAGGACAAGGGTGGGCCGTTAGGAAGTGTGCCTGTAGGGCTGCCATGAACAGGCACCCAGCTGGCTCAGACCTGCCGCGCCCTGCCCACGGTGCTCTGGGCCAGGCTTCTCACCTGGGGGCGGGAGCAAGGGGCTGGTGCAGTTGCCATTGCTGCTATCTGTGCAGTCTCTCCACGTGTCACACATCCACTGCAGACTCTTACACCCTCCATCGCGGCAGGAGAACTCCCCGGGCCCACAGGGGTCTGGAGGCAGAGGGGGCGTGGCAGTGCCCTGGGACGTGCCCGTGCCCCCACACTGCCTTCACGGTGCCCCGACCAAGGCCCAGAGCCCTTCCTCGTTCTCCCAGAGGCAGCCGTACCGCCCACGCCCACTCACCCCGGGGCACCTACTCTCTGTGGCACTGAGGGCCCTGTAGGTGGCAGAGAAGCCCCCACTGCTGATGCCACGGTCTGTCCTAAAGAGCACCACCAGCTGGTGGCTGGAGGAGATGAGGCGAGGTGGTGGCTCCGCTCCACAGAACCTGCCCAAGGCGGAGAGCAGACCTGGGCAGGGGGCCCTCGGAGACCCGGGGTGTTCCCACAGGCGTCACTGTGACTGGCACTCGGGGCGATGCCAGAGGGGATGGGACACATGGCTGCTGACTGCTGGAGCTTAGGGCCCCGAGAAGAAAGACACACATGTGGAGTAGACGAGGAATTAAGCAAACTGCTTGAACTCGAGCCAGTTGGAGATGGGAAAAACCAGGGAGGGTGTGAGGGGAAGTGGAACGGGCCCTTCGGGGCAGGAGAGGCAGGAAGGGAGGGCGCTGACCTTCCGCAGAAGGGCAATGTGGAACAAAGGCTTTGGGCTGAGCAAGGACAAGCCTTTTCCTAGGGCGACAGTGAAGAGACCTCTGGCTTAGAGCAGAAGGAAGGATGGGATGTATCCGGGGCTCCTGCTCTGCTGCTACCTGCCCAGGAGGCCCAGGGCCCCTGAGGTGCTGGTCTCATACACCGCCACGTAGTCCAGCTCGCACTCGTCCTGAGCTTCTAGGCTGAAGTTGTGCAACTGCAATTCCACGCCACGTCCCGCAGGCACCGAGATATGCCAGGTGCAAAGCTGGGGGAGGGCACGGATGGAGTAGTTCGAGGGTCCCTTCTCCCGTCCCCGTCTGGGCATCCAGGCTGAGCTCCAGGAGGGTTCCCTCCCTGCTGCAGGCTGGGTAGAGTGCGGGCGGGTGCAGCCCCCGCTAGCTCTTATCCTTGGCGGTAGAAAGGCCCTTTAACTTGTCTGCTCTGAGAGATAAGTTTACCCAGCAGGGGAAACTTACCCGGCCACCTAGTAAACGCTAAATACGGTTCCCTTTCTGCCTGTTTGAGCTCCGATCTTCCCCAGAACAAGGCAGTGTCTCCCATGCCGTTCCCAGTCACACAAACTGGGGGCACAGGTGTGCCCACGTGTGCCACACCGCCCTCCCCGTGGACCGCTGGCTTACCTGTTGGTGAGGGTACCTCTGCAGGTAGCTGGGAGCAGAGAAATTTCCCTGGAGCCCAGTCAGATTCCCCCCACACCCTGCGGAGAGGAGGAGGGGCTCGTGAGTTTGCCAGGGTCTGTGCCTTCGCCCAGTCGGGCTGGCAGGGACCGCAGGGGAGAGTTTTTGGCCAGGCCCATGAGGAAGCAAGGTCTGGGCCAGAAGAATGCCCTGGCAAGCTTGGGGCTGGGCCAGAGCTGGGGAGCTCAGGCCGAACCCGAAGCAGATGCCCAAAGACAGTACATGCCCTGTGCCTGGCGGGGCCCGTACCCAAGAGCTT
Source organism: Neofelis nebulosa (assembly GCF_028018385.1). Classification (NCBI taxonomy): domain Eukaryota; kingdom Metazoa; phylum Chordata; class Mammalia; order Carnivora; family Felidae; genus Neofelis; species Neofelis nebulosa. The sequence continues at coordinate 16,673,958 of NC_080791.1, forward strand.
GGTGCTGCAGTTGGCCTCATCGCTGCCGTCAGCACAGTTGGCAAAACCGTCACACATTGAGTCAGGTAGCAGGCAGACGAGCTGGTCACAGGGGAACTCGTCATGAGCACAGTTCCCTGGGGAGGGGCATCTGGATTCAGAACCCCCTCCCCCCCCCCACCGAGTCTCCACCCCTTTGGCCAGTGCTGGAGGGGCGTGGAGACACTTGAGAGGTAGCCAGAGACATGGTGGGAAAACACTCACCGTTCCCGGGGGTCACAGCCTGGTACCAGGCATGGAAACCAGATCCTTCCACACTGCTGTCAGAGACGAAGGCCACCCGGAGGCGGCTGGCGTTGGTGTTGAGTGTAGGGGGAGGCACCTTCCCACACACTCTGCAAGAAGCCAGGTTGGGCGCCATGGAGGCTCAGAGCTCAGGGCCAGCCAGACTGGGGGCTGCCTGGGCCCCGTGGTCCTCTTTCTTCAAGCCCTGAACCGGTGGCGATGCGGTCAAAAGGGGCCCTTTCATTTCCTGGGGAGCTCTGGCTTTCCTGACCTGCACATCCACCCTTGTGGCTTTTATTCATGGGTAAGATAGGTGGGGGCCCCATTTGACAGAGAGGGGAGGGTGACCTTCCCAAGGTCATACAGCAGGCACGGGGCAGAGCTGGGTCCAGAGGAAGGGTCTCTCGGTGTCCTTCCAGCCCAGCCTTTCCCAGCGCTGCTCCCTGGTTCTGCCCTCTAGACGGCAACGCAGGGCAGCGGTGAGATCTCCTGGGGGCAGGGGGACCCACCTGAGGAGGGGGCCCTCAGGCTCAGGGGAGATTTCCAAACGATCGAAAAGACAGGAGGCCACGCTTTCCATGCTGAGCGCTTCAATCTTGAGTTGTACTGCATGGCCTGCGGCCACCTGGATATGCCACACGCAGTGGGCGTTGGGTGGGTAAGGGTCTGGGTAGTTGGGGCTGCTGAAGAAGCCCCTTGGGCCAGGGAGGAGGCCCCCACAGGCTGCAGAGATGAAGGTGAGAGTTCAGAGCTCAAAAGGAGAGAGACCCTTTTATTTCCAAGGTTCCTCTTCCTAGCCCTCCTTCCTCCTGCCATCTTGGACTTTTCTCCAGGAAGATCTTCCCTGGGTACTCACAGGACTGCGGTGAGGGGCTCATGCCTGCCTCCTTCAGCTGTCCTTTAGGGTTCCCTGTTGCTGGAGAGGGGGTGGGAGTGGTGGTGGTGGTGGTGGTGGTGGTGGTGGTGGTGAAGCCTTGGGGGGGCAGTGGGTGATAGGAGGCCCCGGGCAGGGGTGTAGTCTGCAGCTCTGGAGGGAAGAAGATGGGGGAGTGGGATTCAGAGGAGCTGGTTCTCTAGGGGTGATGAATAGAATGGCACATGGAATCTCATTCAAGAGCACTTTCAACCCAAGCAGGGCCCGGTACTCACGGGCTAGAATGATGGCCACCAGAAGCCCGAGCAGCAGGAGCAGGAGGCTGGCCAGCAGGAGGACACAGAGCCAGGAGAAGTGACAATCTGGCTGCAGCCCTCGGGGCCGCCGACCTGTGGGTGTGCGGGGTGGGATTTTGAGAGCCCCTTGGGCTCTCAGCTCCTGGGCCGGTTCTCCCCCGGTCACCCCCTGAGATGGTTACCATGCCAGGGAGCCGGGACGCTGCAGCTGGCATCCTCCCGGAAGGCCGGTGGGGGAGGCCCTGATTCAGGCTCAAAAGCAGGATTGCAGAACTCAGTCTGAAAGGGAAAGTCTTGAGGGCTGGGGGGCAGTGGTGGCACTGCCTGGCTGGCGTGTCCTCTGGGCACGGCCAGCCCGAGGCAGGGGTCTGGGTCTTGGGAGAGGGGTCCTATGGGACCCTTACCTTGCTCAGCTCTGTCGCCTCCGCACAGAGGATGATATCTGAGCATTCCTTCATGGCTCAAGGCTCTGCATGGCTTTCCTGGAGTCCCTGTGATAGCCCAAGACCGCCAAGGGCCCACTCTCTGATCCGAAACTGCCTATCAAGGGGCAGCCTCTGCTCCCTTGGGGGAAGGGCTGCCAGACTAGACTGACTTTCAGACGGCCCTTGGCGGACGGACGGTTCAGGCTACTGGCTACTCGGTCTCTGTGTGGGGGAAGAATGCAGGCAGAAGGAATTTGCAAAGGCATGAAAGGGTCCCTTAATCCAACTCAGCTGAGGATGCTGAGGTCAAGAGCTTGGCTCAGGGCAGCAGTCCTTAAAGGCACAGGCAGTGGTGGAGGACACCCTGCAGAGGAAACCAGGTGCTCGGTGGGGGTGTGACCAGGGGAACTGGACACCCCACTTTCCTAACCTCACCCAGACTACTGAGTGAGCTGGGGTGGGTGGGAAGGAGGACAATGCAGGCATAAGGGAGCCTTAGAAGCTAGGTGTCAAGGTTTGGCAGCTTTAAGGCCTATGAGCCCTAAGGGCCCTGGAAAAACCTGCTGCCCTCCCATCCGGGGACTGGGGCATTTAGCCAAGCCTGGGTCTTTGGAAGGTCCCTGTTAAAGCACTGGTGTGACCAGGACAAGGAGATAAGCCAGTATAGGAAAAACGTCGTATGTATGGGCTTCTTCTGTCTGTGCCGACGTGACTAGGGGAGCTTCAGGGGCTGGCTGCCTTTTCCCGGGCCCTTTAGGCTGCAGAAAAAGGGCAGAGGAGAAGAGGAGCCAAGTCCTTGGACAGGGGCAGGCCCTCAGCTAGGCGGTGGAGTCTGGCGGTCCGTGGCATTTGCTGCTGCAGGATAGAAAACCCACACTCTGCCACCTGGACCACTTCATGCCTCTTCCTCTGTGACGACGTTCTCTTGGAAAAACCCAGCCTGGCCCAGCTGTCCTCCAGGAGAGAGAAAAGGGCTTGTTAACGGGTTTTGTGTTAGCCATGCTCAGGCTGAGTCGGGCAGGGCAGGACAGGGCGGGGGCGGGGGCGGGGGCAGTATAATGACATTTCTGGCTGCCATTTGCAGAACGTTACGTAGTAGGCCCTGGGCAGGAAGTCTTACTGGTTTCCCCTCCTTAGGTCGCGCCATGAGGTAGCATAATCATTTCACGAATGATGGCACCAAGGCTCCAAAGTGTTCTCTGTGGCACGCCACTTTCACCCTCCACGGGGGCTGAGGCATGTTGGTGACAGAGGGGAACAAAGCCAGAAACCCAGAGCGGAGAAAAGGGACAACAGAGATAGGTTCTGTGTTTCCTAAGGCAGCTGTCCTCATACTCAGGGGAGACCCTTCACCCCCAGGTTCTTCTCCATTCCTCCCCTGGGGGGCCTTGGGCTGCTTTTGTACAGGGGGGCAAGCCTTTCTTTCTTGGACCCTCGGATGGGGACTGCTTTTAGAGGGTCTGAGAGATCAAAAGTATTTCCATAATAACACTGAGACCTTATTTGTCTTTTCACCTGTGAGCACAGGGTACAGTTTTCCAGAGGCTGTGTGGGAAGCTTCTCTCTGGCTTTGCTGTTGCCCACGGCCGTCCTCTGGGCAAGGGAAACTTGGAGTGGTGCTCAGGTGGTTTCTAGCTCCCTTGGGCTTCTGCTTGTATTCCTGAAAGCATAGCTTCCTGTAGCCCCCCATGCTGACCCCACACACAGTTCTCTCTCCTTGGCTCTCTGTGGTTCTTCTTTCACCAGGAAGGGCGAGGCCAGACCGAGGTTGGCTGTTAATACTCTGGGACTCCGGCTTTCTAGCGTTCTCTCCTGCTGGTTCTCTAGCTCACACTTCCACTCCAGCCAGACCAGCCTGTTCGTTGTCCCTGGAACACGCTGTGTCCAGGTTCAACCTTTCATCTGGAATGCCTTATTTTTCCTTGTGCTCAGGGCTGGCACCAGAGGTGTGCATTAGGACCCGACTTCTCCTTGCCCACCCCAATCTGCCAATTTTACTCCTCCTCTCCTTGTTCACCGCCACCCCTAGCCTTGACCCTCATCCCATGGCAGTGCAATCCGAGCCAACCTTCCGCTATGTCCGAGAGGCAGGCGATGCTGAGTATCAGGAAATCAGAAATGTTCATCCCTTGGATTTGGGTCGTCCATATTGTGGCTCCACGTCAAGAATTCTGCTTGGTTTGGGCAATGCTAAACTTACTCGGCATTCCGAGCCTTTATCGTATGTTGTTCGGAGGAGAAAAGGCGGCACGGGCATCCTGGGAAGCTGGGGAACTCAACACTGGCTAAGCATCACCCACTAAGAGAATGTGAATGGAATGTTGATGGTACAGTCCTGGAAATGTGTGTGTGTGTGTGTGTGTGTGTGTGTGTGTATGAAATGCACAGCTGAGTACCTAGTATGTTCCAGACACTCACAACTCTGAGTAGGTATTGTTATGTTTGGATTACAGAGGAGGAAACTGCGAGGCTCAGAGAGATTAAATAATTTGCTTGTGCTGAAAATACTAGTCTCTTTCTGCTGCCTCCTGCCTCCCGCCCTGGTGCTTGTTTCTGCCTACAGAGCGATGAAGGATGGGGGCCCTCAGAGGTGCCCGGCCCAGACCTTGCTGGGGCCCAGGTAGGTGATAGATTGTGCTGGTTTTGCTCTCGGGTGTGTGTGGATGTGTAGAGTCGGGAGCTCCCTTGCTATCCTGCCGTTCAGCTCAGTTCCTAACAGACACGAGGCTGGAAAATTTGTTGCATAAAGTCCTGCAAAAAGCTGTCAATTATTCACCCAAAGGCAGAGTACTCAGATGGAAAGGGAACTGTCCCGCCTCTGCCACTGACAAACCAGGGACTTGAACAAGCCTTCTCTAGCGCTCGTGTCCTCACTGGAAAAGTGAGAAGGTGGACAAGGTGACCTCTGTGGTCCTGACGGTAAAGCTTTACAGAAAAAAGTATTTTCTGAGCGCTGGTCATTAAAAAAAAAAAAAAATCTAGAGTAACTCTATAAGCTGGAATCATGGAACCAGAGGCATGTAAGGCCCCCTAACTTGGGACTTGGAGGCATGTACTTAGATAAGAAGTGACTTAGAAAGAGGACACTTGGGCTGAGAACTTCAAGGTCCAATCTCCTTAATGCAGATGAGGCACAAGGCCCAGAAAGAGGGAGGTTCTTGCTCAAGGTCACACAAGAGCAGTTGCGGGGGGGGGGGGGGGGGGAGAACTCCCTCCCTTCCCCAGGGAGAGGCCCGCTGGAACATAAGCAAAGAGTGGGGGAAGAAATTCCAGTTGCTAGGAGGCAAAGCTGATGGATAAAGAAACGTGGGGGACAGATTGTGTTTGGGATCTGGGTAGCATTAGGACCTGTTACCATGGGAATGAGAAAGCGCCATAGTACAGAAGGGAGAGCTGGGTGCAAGGGTGGAGTGGGCTGCCTGTAGCCGTCTGCTCCCCTGTGGGAGACCACAAAAAGGCCGCAGTGGCTTCCACATCCAGTGAAAAACTGGTTGAGGGGTCCAGCAGGTTACAGTGATTTGGGGCTCACCCATCCGCTTCGCTAGAAGCCTGTTTCCACCTTGAAGAGCATCCTGTTGACTTGTGGTTTGGGGGAAATCATCAGCATTTAAAACCTTACCCTGGGTCAGGCCACTTCCAGGGCCTGTCAGGGAGAAATCCCAAGGTTTGAGTCGATGTTTTTCCCACTCTTGGAAAATGCCCAGGAGAGATGCTCCCAGCACGGTCTCATCCCATGTGAGTTTGACAGCAGGCGCTGCGGTGTCAGCAAAGATGCGATAGACAGGCCTTGATTTTTCAGGGTCTGGAGCAGGGAGGCAGTTAGGAAAAACCCCAGTAAAATACTCTTAAGTTCAGCTGGCGGAGGCTTCAGCTTCCAGAGTTCTAAAATCAGTGGCAGAAAGGGAAAAATCTAAATTGTACTAAGAGTTAAAAGACAAAACCAAAGGAGACAAGTCCCCGAGTGCTCCAAAAAAGCATTCTCTTTAAAGGGTTAAATCTGTTTTTAAGTCTTGAAAAAAAGCACCTTGGAGAACAAAACCTTCAGCATAAAAGCGGCTGTTTCTAGGTATTAATAGGCCAAGTCAGAGTCTCATGTTCATCAAGGCCAAGTCTTTTATTCCTCCACATCCAGGTACAGCCACTCTGCTCCAAGAGCAAACTGTTATACCCAGCCTCTGCTGGAGACACCGGTTGTGGCTTATTCTAGGTCCGTACAAGACGCCCAAGTGTCAACAGAACCGGGAGTGCCCACGCCAGCAGTTAAATGGCAGACGGTGGAAATGTCTAGTAGATATGCTAATTTTCTTCGGTGTGAAGGCGATGTCGAGGTTATGTGGGAGAATGTCCTTACTCTCAGGAGACGCATGCTGAAGTATTTAGAGGTGGCAAGGGCACCTCACCACTACATGTTTGGCCCCCAAGAACAAAGTATATGTGAACAAGCCCGGCAAAATGTTGATCGGTGAATACGGCTGAGGAGAGCATTCAAAACGTGCACTATTTCAGTTTTGTAGAGTTGGGAAGTTTAGACTGAAAAGTGGGCAACTTTTTCAAGAACTTGGCATTTACGGTCTGGTGGTAGCAGTAAAACATGCGGCGACTAACAGGCTCACAGCTCTTCCTGGGAGCAGACCCTTCCCAAATCAAGATGCCGTCACTTACCGACTTCTTTCTCAAAGCTATTATTTATTCTGTACAAGGTTCCACTGTACATCAGACATTCTTCTACTCTTGCTTACACAGTAAACAAGTGCACACCAGCCCTTTGGCTCAGGTTCACAGGGCTTCCCTGGGGAAGGGGGTCAGGCCAGTTAAACTTGGGGCATCTCTCTCTGATGCCTCCTGGGAGCATTGGAAAGCTTCAGGCTCCAAGGGGCACAAGCTGGGCCCACCTGCGTGGATGCACAGAGCTCCGTGCCTTGGTGCCGGACAGCTTACTCTCCGGGACAGCACCGAGTTTTGTCCAGAACCACTCAGGGCAAAATCACGCCCGTGGGAAAAGAATCATACGGCTGAGGCAAGATGTCCCCAGACACCCAGGCTCCAGCTCCTGGGGTGGGACTGACGACCGATGCCAAGAGGGGCTGAGGGGTGGCATGGGCATCCCTGAGAAACTCGGTCCAAAGGGCCTATGTCTAGGAGGCTCTGAGAAGGGGTGGGGGCATGAAGGTCAGGAAGAAGAAGCACATTAAGAGGGAATAAATTAAAGGTGAGAGAAGTTCTAGGGATAAGGGGCTTGTGCTATCCTTCAAACAGCTGGGGAGTAGACCAGGGGTGGCTTAGAGGAAGCGGGCAGGAAAAACTTGATACGCTACCGTAAGAAATCTCCACCTACTCTCCTCTTCACCTCACTGCGATGTAAAACAAGCCAGGGGCTACGGGCACGACCCCCATCTCCCCCAGCGGGTTTGAACACGGCACTGGGGAAAAGGGAAGAGGCTGAGGGATATTTCAGGGAGGGGCAGTTACCCCCTGGTCCCCAAATGCTATAAGGCACAATTCTTGGAGGCAACTAGATTCCATCCAAAACATTAAAACAAAAACAAAAACAAAAACTTGTTAGATCCCGGGTCTACTGTGGCTGTACTTAGGGCCTGGCCAACACCCACCTAGCACCACTGGGGGCTAGCATTAGAAAAGCTGTATTTGAAGAACTAAAAAAAAAAAAAAAAAAAAAAAAAAAAAATGACCAGCATAACGTCCCAGCTGTGAAGAAGTGTGAAGGAGAGCATCTCCAGTCTGAAAGCTTTAGTTATGGTAATTAAAAAAAAAAAAAAAAAAAAAAAAAAAAAAGTTGGGCTTTTAAAAACCAAAATCAGCTTTTTTAAAAGTCATCCCCTTGTCTGTCTCCCTGGAGACAGCAGCGTTAAGAGGGCTCTTGGCTCATGGGTGTTTTTCTTGCTTCTGGACTGGTGAGCAGGGTCCAGGCGGAGACAGGTGCCAGGCTCCGGCGCCGGGGCTCCCAGGCGGCGATCCTCCCAGCAGGCTCCAGAGGGCGCTGTCTTCTCGGGAGGAACGGGGGCTGGACGGGCACCAAGAGGACGAGATCTTCTCCCCACAGACCGCTGTTGTTTATTACACACAGGAAAAAACCACAAGCTTAAAAACGCAAACAAGAGAAGCCGAGGGGACACTGTGCTGGCTCCGGGCTCTGTGTCCTGTCGATCTTCGTGCCGCGTATGGCTCAGGGGCTCCTGGCTCCGCGCTCCAGACCCTGACCAGGCTGCAGCAACTCCTGCTCGGCAGCTTTAGTTTACTTTATTTTTCTCTTATTTGTCAGGATTTTTTTTTTTTTTGTCTTAAAAAAAAAAAAAACAAAAAAAAACTTAGGGTGGGGGGCCACCACAGGAAAGGGAGACAGGGATGTAGCTCCTTGCTGCTACATGCGGGAGGGTGGACTGGCCAATTCGTAGAAGAGCAAATAGGCGTCGCTGGTGCGCACTTGGCTGGAAGACATGGGTGTGACGCTGTGGAGAGAGAAGGGAAAAGTCAGGGCCCTGGTGAGTGGGCCACCGGACACAAACTGAGTGGCTGAGGGAGTCGTGAGGGCCCGCTGCTTCTCTCCCTACTGTGCCCCCAAAGCCAACCTCTTTCGTCTTCTAGAAATTCTGCAAATGGGCAACAGACTCGTATATATCACACGGCCTTTTGGCTCTGACCTTTTGCAGTCAAGTGGAAGCCACACAGATGGGTGAGGTACAGGTGTCTGACAGCCAGGAACCCTGAGACCTCCGTCTCACCTGGAGTCATTGAAAGTGTGCCATTCACCCGTCACTGGACTCCGGCAATAGGCTGTATAATGGCCGCCCATGGTGGTTCCAGAGTGATTGGACACAGCGTACAGGTTGTAAACAGCGTGGTCTGAGGAGGAAATACGAGGTTTCAGGCCCCCAGGGCATTCCTCTCCCACCTGGCCTCTATTCCTGATTTTCATAACTCACTCTTCAGCAGCTTCCTTCTACCTCTTGGCCTCCCATCTGGATTTTAGGCACCTGTACCTTGTTTCCGCCCTTCCAGCTCAGAATACTCACTGGTGTTTTCTGAGGCAAATTCTCTCAAGTCCAGGTCTCTTAGTGGGAAATTCACAAATGTTGTGAGCTTGCTGGTTCGTATCCTGGATTCTGAGAACCGCTTCAGATCTGGGGTTGATGTGAGTCAAGGACAGACAGGGTGGCAAGAGTAGTCACAGTAAAGGAGACTGGGTCCTAAGAGGGCGATGCGCTTCTCAGAAGCATTAGAGCAAACAGGGAAAGGAAAGTCTACCAAGTTTCCTTTTTTCCTAATCTGTTCGCCCTCACTTAGGCCCCCAGTCACTCATTGAAGGCAAGGCCCTGCCAAGGGGGATGTTTAAGGATACGGAGCACCAAGATCTTTGGGAACCTCTGGATGGAGAACTTCTTTATACATCGTTTTCTGGCTCGGCAGCGACAGCATGTCTGAAAGACACGACCAACAGAGCTACAGAGGACTTGGGAGAGAAGTTAACAGGCCGCGTCCCGCAGCTCCTGGGCTCGATCTGCCGGTGACAGGTCTTTCCCAGAGAGGTCTCTTGTATGCGTGCTCTTGCTCTCGTGGAAGGGGGACTTACTGGCTTTTCATCGCCATCAAGCACATCCTCTTTGGTGAAGAGCCTCATGCAGTCCATTAAAGTTACCTCAGGATAACCTCGCTGGGAGAGACAAAAAGTCACAGGTCGATGACGTGAAAAGATAACAGTGGGAGTTTCCAATGTGGGGCAACAGGGGCACATACCTTAGCGATGGGCAGTGAGAGGTCCCAGAAGGGATCAAAGACTGTAGAGCAGTAACCACAGTCAGTGCACGTCAGGGAGCTCTTTAGCTGCCCAACAAAAAGATCTGCAGAAGAGATGGGACAGCGAAGCTTAAACCCGGAGAAGGAGCACACGTCTTCTCTGGACTGCGTCCCTTCTCAGCGCTCCTGACTCTGTCCGTGGGCCACTGGGCAGAAAGAGGGTTCCCTGGGAGGGTGATTCTCAGGGCCTTTCATGCTCATTCTCTGCTCAGGCAAAAGCAGTTAAGGGGGAGAGCAGGCATTCCTCCCATTCACGCACTTACCCCCAATCCGACTGTCTTCCCGTTCTAGATACTTCCTCCACATCTGTCGCCCTTTCTCATCATCACTAGGAACCAGAGAGAGGGAGACAACTGGGTCAGAGCTCACGAGAAGTTTAAGGACCCATCGATCTAAATCCTTAATATTAAGAATTCTCTCCAAATTATTAACCCCAAAGTAGTCAGCAAAAGATCACAAGTTCACGAAGGGTTTCTTTCCTATGGCATTCTCCTCTTACTTACGGAAGATGATCGAGGTTCTCAGGGTTGGACTTAGGCCTCACTGTTACCCGGTTCACCTCGTTGTGGAGCCCATCCAGAAGAAAGCGCAGAAACTCCTGAGCATCTTGCTGACTGAGTCCAAAGAAAAGAGAGTGAGCAACACCTCTCGTTCTAAGAACCGACCTGCTGTGGCCGACTCCCACCCCGGAGAGGACATGTCTGCAAGGCTCTTACTTATAGCCAACGAAGCGCGGGGCGTATCTCTGGATCTGGGTCTTGAACTCAGATGGGCTCACCACATCATTGGGGGATGAAGTCCATATGGTCTGGATTAGTTTTGCAAACTCTACAGGAAGGAGAGGGTAGAGAGGGGGCACGGAGGGCAGGTGAGACATTTTCTGGAAGAAACTCCAACTAGAATCCCACCAAAAAGCAGCTAAAGGAAGAAAAACAGGATGGATACGTAGAAAACACATCTACTGGAGTATGGTAATGGAGCGGAGAAAGTGTCCTCGGATGGGCTCCTCACCTTCCATGAGGGCTGTGTGGACACTGCTGCCGTGGCTGAGATCCCGCATGTAGAGCCTCTGGAGGCAGTAATCCCTCAGCTCCCGGGTGTTGCTCAGACACTGCAGAATGGAGTTCATGAAGCACTGCAAGAGATCATCCAGACCATGAGCGGAGAGAGGCCCCTGTCATGCGTGTCTACTCGCACAGGACCAAACGCCCTCTGGTTCATCTACTCCAGAAGCGAACCCTCCCACAGCCTCAAGTTCCTCTTTTCGCAAGTGAAAGGGGTGCAGTGAGGCAGATTCCCACTGCCGGCAGAGGTGGCCTAACTGGTTATTTACCGTAGAGATGTACAAACCGGTGTGGGTGAGCTGGGCAGAAGTGGGTGGGAAGTGATGGATGTCCTTCAGGAGAAGGATCCAGGAATGTAGCTGACGGTGAAGGGGGCAACTCCCCTTTAGCAGTGCTTCCTGCTCGGGGCGAAGAGTGAGGCAAAGCCCCGGCCACAAGGGCACATTTCAAAGGGCCTAGAGGATGGGGAGTCAGCAGGAGCTGGGAGGGAACTCTGGTTAGGTGGTCCCAGGTGGGACAGGAGGGAGTGGCCTCAGGAAAGAAGTGGGCTGGGAAGAGCTCACCGTGTTCCCAAGGTTTCGAAGACCAGCCAGACCCTGGGCGCTCTTAGAATTCTGTAAGCAAAGAACACATGGCGTATGAGACTGAAGGCAGAGAGGCTGGGCCTGGGGTAGGCTCTCCCGGGCACTTTTCTGCCAGTTGGAGCCATGAGCATCAGGCACACACGTTATTCTCTCTTCAACTTTAGACTATGTACGTGGTAAGAAAGAGGGTTGAAGGATGCCTGTCATTTTCAACAAACAGCAAAAATATTCTTCAGGGCTTTCTTTTGTTGAGATGTGTCCCCCCCCCCCCCCCCCATCTCTACATTACTCTTCATTCTCTGCCACACTGGAGGCTGGAGATTAGAATGAGAGACTAGGAACTTGTGTATTTGATTCCGGCTACAAGGAACTCCAGGTCCCCAATCCAGGCATTATCTCCAATGACCCACTTTTCTGCCCGTAGATGTCCAAAACATGAAGCAGCTGTCATAACAGGCACTTCAAGGAGGTCTTGAAATGCTCAATGACAAAACATCTGAAGCGAGTCAGATCTTCAGCTGGGGAAAACCGAAGTTGGCCTGCCATCCTGAATTGCCGGGAGACAGGTGGGATTCCTTCCAGCTGAGCTCAGCTCCTAAAGGCTGATTACAGCCTGGGAGAGTCCTCCCTGCCTGGCTCAGGTTTCAGCATCCTGACTGGTCACTGGCTGGGAACACTTCTGATGGCAGACTGCGGCCACACAGAGGTAAGCACCTGGCTGAAGGTGCCACTCTGGTTCTTGTCCTTGTTGTGGAGGCCGGTGAGGGGGTTGGAGCGAGGCAGCTGCCAGGCCGAGGACTGTGAGTATTGTTTGTCCAGCTCTCTTGGCTAATTCCGGCCCTACCTCCAAGGAGTCAGAAAACATTTGGGCTCAAAGGGTTAAAGACACAGTGCGCAGATGAGCCTGCCACCCCCTCTCTCCGGGAGGGGACGCGGGAGCCGGCAACTCTGGAGCAACACTGACTGGGGCATGCGTGGGGCCAGCTCAACCCTGATCAGAACAGGAGCCTGAAATAACTCAGCTAAAATTACTCATGCTGTGTGCTGACAGCCTCTGAGGCTGTCAGCAGCTCAAAGCCCATGAGGTTGTCAGCTCAAGGGGGTGGGGTGGGGACAGGCAGGCTGAAGGAGGGCTTTTCTCAGGAACTGCCCTGCTGATCCCACAAGGAAGTGGATCCCTCCTTCCTAGTTACCAGGTCTAACACTAACAGGGAAGGAAATATACTCAGAAGAGAGACCTGGTTTCCACCTGCAGTTAGAGAGCAAAGCTCATTGGCAGCAGGTGGGCAGAAGCATCCTCGAACTCAGCCAGCACTAGAAGTATATGGCCCCAAACACAAATTTAAATCTTACCTGACAGTCTAAACCCTGATGTTCCAGTATGAGGGCCACAACAGAGATAATTCCCTGGACAAAGACCTTATCAGCATTTTCAGGGAAGCCCGGAGAAGGACTCCCTGCTGCCCATTTGGAACTAAACGTTAAAGCCCGTCCACAAAAGGATACCCACTCTTCCCTCCCCCAACAGCCACTCTTACTCCTATTTTTGGCAGCGCTTTGTTAGTTCTTACCCCCTGTGCCTCAGACGACACCTGTCTAAAGGAGCTGTAGAAGCCAAACATTCTACCACTGGTGATCATGTCAAGGTCCATCAAGGTGGGCCCTCAGCGGAGACAGTAGTCACTCAGTACTAATGGGGGACGGGCAATGGAAAACTGGAGGCACTTCTGTGGCCTTGACACTTTTAACTCCGACCCAGCACAGGGAGGGTCAAGAACACGTCATCACCTGTGGTTACGGTTCTTGATCTAACCCTACTAATGGCCTAGCCGGTGCAGACATGGGGAAGGCTCCTTTAAGGTTTCGCCAGACCCTCTGTTAGTTTTCCTTTTCGTAAGGGGTGGGGGGTGGGTCGTGCCTCTGTCTAAAATTTCCTGAGTTCAAAACTACTTGCCAATTTCTAAGCGCTCTGTGTAGAAGGCCGTTGGATAACAGGAGTCTGGGGGTGGGAGTGGAGGGGAGAGCAGGGCTGTTCTGTGCCCAGCCAGATATTCTTCTGCCATGAATAGGAAATCAGGAGCTCCGGGGAAAGTCAGCACTTTCCATTCCAGAGAGAACAAAATGTCCTAGGAGTGACCTTTCTTATGGGGAAAACAATCCTACCTCAGGGCTGACAGGGAGAGGCTGGACCGGGAGACCCCCCCCACCCAGCGAGAGCCTCTCACCCAGCGGGAGACAAGGAAAGGATTCCAGCTGCTAATGTGGAGCTCATATGCCAAGACCTGAGAAAGTCTGGATCAAGAACTTCCTCCAAATGAGCCATCAGCCAACCTAAGCTTGACTTAGTAGCAACGGCCGTTCTGAAAAGTAGACGCCACCTCCGCAGTTAGTAAACAGGCAGCATTCACCTTCTGTGAAGGGGCAGGGGGCTCAGCAAGAGCCCGCTCTGGGTTAATGGGGCGGAAACATCTGGGGATACAGAAGCACAGGCTTATGGGTCACAGAAGCAAGGCTGATGGAGGTTTGAGTCTTCACACTCAAGACCCCGCTAAAGGGCTTTCCTGCTTACTTCACCTGTGCCACGAGTGTCAGCCATGAGTCCTGGCTGCAGCCAAGGAGCCTGGTGTGGCCCTGGCACGGGGCAGGGCACGCACTGCCAACTCGTGGAGCTGGTGCCTGTTACATAAGATCTGTCAAGCTCTGGCCCCTTCTCCCTTCCCCAAGGGGGCAGTGCCCAGCTTCTAGCCCCAGCATTACCCCGGGGGCAGGTGGTGGCTACTTCATCTGAGGGACACAGTGCCCACTGAGCAGAACTGGGGACGGCCGAGAAGAAAAGGGAAGTTGCCCTCTTTCACCTGTCTGCGACTCCTCTGCCCTTCGCGGGGGTCAAAGGACCCCCGTTACCAACCCTTTGGGAGAGCGCCCTTTGGGATCAGTGAGGGGGAGGCGGCTCCTTTCCCACCAGCCTTTCTTGCCGGGTTTTGGTCTTGGAGGAGTCACACGCGCAGAGTCCAGCGTGCCGCCGGTTCCCTCACACAGCGAGAGCCAGTCAAGGTTACGCTTTCCCGCACCTGTCCTGAGAGGTGCCAGGAATTAAGAGCCCAGGGGCCACCTGGTGCCGGGGTCTCCAAGACGGAGGGGAGGAGGGGGGCTCGGCCTGGGACCTCAACGAGGGGAGGGGGCCGCGAGTAAGCCTGAGATCACCTGGGGAGGGGGCATTCCTTGCCGGGAGAAACTGGGAAAGGAGGGGCGGGGGCTGGGAAGAATCGGTCCCCCAGGCCGGGGGCGCGCGCGGCAGATGGGGGCGGGGGGTGGGCGTCCCGGGGAGGAGGCGGAACCCTAGGCCCTCGGCGTGGGGGTTCCGGAAAGGGGGCCCCGCGTACCTTGGCTTTGTTGAGCAGGAGCCCCACGAAGGTGGAGAGCAGCAGGGAGGGGGAGAGCGGGGAGCGCGGCCGCAGCTCCTTGGCGAGGGCGGGAAAGGGGGCGGCGGGGGGCTCCTCGGGCAGGGTCACGGTGTACGAGGTGCGCATGCTGGGGGGCAGGCGGCGGGCTCGGCCCCACGCCTAACGTTGGCAAAGGGGGCGCGGGGGACGACCGCGCGGTGCCGCGGCCCGGACGCCAAGGCCGGCGAGGGCGCCACAGGACACCGTCTGCGGCGCCCGGCGGTAACCGCTCCGGCCGGCCGACCGCGCGCTCCTTCGCCTCAACCTCCCCGGCGCTCGCCGCCAACCGCCCCGACACCCGGCTCTCTCGCGCTCCGGCAGACTGGCGGCCCCGCCGGCGCCTCGGGCCCCACGACGTCAGCGCCGGGGGCGGGGCCGGGGCTCCAGCCCCGCCCCCGGCGCCGGCACGCGGCCCCCGGCGCGGCCCCGGCCCCGCTCGCCCCCGCGCCTCCCGCGGCTCGGCCCCCGGCCCGGACCGCCCCCAGCCCGCCGACCCCACGGGCCGCCTAGAACCCCCGTCCCGGGGAAGGGCTGAACGGGCTCCCGCGCCGGCCTCGGGGTCGGGGCTCAGGAGGACACGACCCCACAGGACCGTGTCGGCCCGGTGAGCTTCCCCCCAAGGCGGTTCACAGTTCCTGACTTCTGGGGGCCGCGGAGCCTTTGGCGAACCCCGTGAAAGCGCCGTTCTCTCCTGGGGCGGGGGATGCACTTATGCACAAACTTTTGCACGGCGTTCGGGGCGGGGGGGTACCCAGGCCTTCGTGGAGCCCAACACCCATACGAACCGCGAGGGTCGAAGGGCTCCCGGTTAGGAGGATGGGTTTCCGCCGCGTCGGCGCTGAACTTTTTTACCCCCCAGCCCCGCCCCAGTCCCACCTGGCCCATTATCAAGAGAGGCACTGCTCCTATTTTATAAAGTGCAATAGGTCACTGTCCCATTTGGCCCCAGGGAAGAACATTTTCTGGCTTCTTCTGTCCAGTTACCCAACTGCATCTCTCACCGAATCTCAAATTTTGATTTGTTTTGGGAGGTGGGAAGAAAGAACCACCACGTTGAGGGAGCAGGTGCTCAGCCCGGGTGGGTGGGGTGGTGAGTGTACTGCTCTGACCCTAAGGGCGCCAAGGCTTGAAGAGCAGAGGCCTCTGCGTTTTATTTCGATGCTCCACCCCTCCACCTCCCCACCTATCAGGGACCCACACGGAATCTGCCTAGAGAAAGTATCTTGTTTGGAGCCTGCTGGCTATTTTTAGCCAGTATTTTTAGCGTTTAAAAATACTCCGAGAAGCAGCAGTGTGTGCTGTTACTCATCTGTGGCCTCCTTCTGTGCCTCTTGGCGTGCTCATCCCCACATGTACACGCGCACCGCACACACGACCACAGCCACATGGAGAAGGTGCCCGGGACACATGTATGGAGTGGGCATGAGGCAGGAGCCACAGGGCATTTCACCCGATGGTGAGTGAGGGCACCAGTGTTAGGGTGGTGAGCTCCACAGCCACCGTCTTCACTCGGTGACCAACACTGGACACACTGCCACGGCCTTTTCCTCCATGCTTCCCTCTTTCTAGGTGCACTCTTTCCAGCAAGTCCCACACAGTCTGCAACAATTCTTGCATTGGATCACAGCACGCTTCTGCCCCCAAACACCTAGAGCACCGGACTCTTGCCTCCAGTCCAGAAGCTGAGCTAGCTCTGCGAGGCTGTCCGTCCACAGGCTCCTTCCAGCATCACCACCCTCCCTCTTCTCTGATCCCTGCTGCTAACCAACCTGCTCTTAGTTCGCTGCTTCGGCACTTGCCTTCTCTCACTTAAAGAGCAAAACTGCCACGGATTAAGTACTTATTAAATGCCAGGCACTGGCTAAGTGCTTTATATATGTTATTCTAGTTAACTTACATAATTAAGACAACGCCGTAGGAACTATTACCTCTATTTTCTGGATGAAGGCCCTTAAGTCCTGAGAGGTCAAATGACGTGCCAGAACCACAAAGCTAATAAATGACAGTGTGGGGCTTTGAACCCCAGCCTGCCTTACGGCAAAACCCATGCTTTTAACAACTACCAGGAGACTCTGGAATGTCCTTCCTGCTCTCTGCCAATTACCTGCTTGTAAATTCTGCTCAAAACTTGTGTTTTCCACAAAGCCCTCTCCAAAGAGTTCCACCCAGCTCAGAACGCCCCATTACTGCATACCCTCTGTCTATTGGTGTTCAGTTTACATAGTACTAATTTATCTTAATATGTTTATCTTTGATTTATAAGTGTCTCCAAAGCTTCTGTAAATGGTCTTCGAGTGTGTGTTGATTGTGCCATCGCAATGAAACTCCCTCAGGGGCAGGACTGTGGGTTCTCTTAGTGGGTGCTTAATAAATGGTGTTGATCTCATCTGTAAAGTGGGGGCCAGGATTCTTGGGTATCCTGGAAGTCCCACTGAGCCTCACAGGGTGGGGTGAGTCTGGATTTGCATGTTGAATAAGCATGCTGTGGTAAGTGCTGTCTAACAGGTGCTTACCCACGGGAACATTTGGCTTCTCGCCCCATGACTTAGTCCAGTGATGTGAGTACTACCCCCGGGATTCTGTTAGCACATTTTCTCCCTCTTTCCTGGGATGTAGAAGGTTAAGGGCCCAGAAGGGGAAAGCTACCTGGATGGGAGCTCTTTGAGAAGCCTGGGGCGAGGGGAAAGAATTCACACAGGGTCCGGTCTTGTCAGGCAGGTCTGACTGCTGCAGGACACAACCAGCAAAGAACTGTGGCTCATTTCTCAACTGGCCAACCCCCCCATGACATGCTTTCTCCTCAGTGCCATTTCTTGAAGTGGGATGGGCAATCTGGGATCTGACTCTGGCTCTGGCTGCATTACTCTCTGCCTCCTGAACGGGGCTCATTCCGGCAGCTCGAGACTGCCATTTCTCAGAAGCCTGTGCTTGGGCTGTCTTCCCTGTAGGTTAAGAAATTTTCTTCACCTCAAATCTTTTTTGGCATGGATGGAGTATAAATAAATTAGAGTCAGGGTTGCCTCTGTGAGGGCAGGACTGAGAGTATCCTGCTTCCTCAGATCTCAGGGGCAGCTTGGTTCAGGGTTTGGAAACACTGAAGCAGGCCTGCTCCCCGCAAAGCAAGCGCCCTTTATTACTGTCACAAATGGAGAGACTGGTGGCCTGACTGATTGAACCGGCAGGGGCTCAGAGTCCTTCATGGGGGTTGGACTTTCAGCCCACAAATGCCCCTGGGGAAGGAGGGCGCTCTGCTTGCCTGAATCACTCAGACCCCAGGAGGCCAAAAGCTCTGTACTCCTTTGAGCCCCTGGGCAATCTGGCCTGAACCAGCTGGATTCCAGAGGCCCACACATTTCCCTCTCTTGCATATATTTCTGTGTGGGTGCCAGTTTTACGTATCCATTGAGGTGACAGGGTGCAGGGGGCCACGTGTGCAGCTCTGGGCCCTGAACATGATGTTCATTTCTGTAGCTCATGGTCAGTGGAGCGGCTCCCCCATGGGCACGGAACATTTTGCCAGGCTTGGATTAACTTCTACATTGCTGAGCCCCACCCCAGCACCACATCAACTCATGAAGGCGTCCTGGAGTGGGGGTGGAGGAGGAGGCGGGGAGGATGATGCTGGGCCCTGATTGAGAAATTGAACCTGGGTAAGGCAGCACTGGGGCCACCAGCCAGCTGACAGTCCATAGCCAGTGTTCCAGGGATGGAGATGGTCAGTACCTTGCTGACTCTAAACGCAAACCCCAAACTGACTCTCCTTTCTTTCTCAGCAGTTAGCACTGGTCCTGGCCAAGGGATCCTCCTGCTTAAGGTCTCCTCTGAGTGACCTTCCCATGCTGTCAACACAGATTCAAGCCCTTAGGAAGTTCAGCTTCCTCAGGGTGGCTGAGTGGGTGAGGGCAGCTCCAGAGTCTTGGGCTGCTAAGCTGGACAAACGAGACAGTGGGGATGCAGTTCAGCGTGGCTGAGTAAACAGAGGGAGAAGGCAGGGGAGGAGAGAGGAAGGTCACACTTCTCCGCTTCTCATCCAGGACTTCTAGGGCAGTCCCTGCTGTCTTCAACTTGTTCTCTTTGGAGTAACCCCTGCTCACTGCATGGCAGCAGTCAAGTTCAAAGTCCCACCCAAGAGAAAAATCACATGACCTCCGCTTATATAATCTCTCTGTCACTGAACAGCTGGGAACCCAAGTCTTTGGGAGATGAGTCAGCAGCCCCAGTGACAAAGAGGACCCAGGTAGTCTAGGTTCCTGGACCTTTTGCTCCTAGCAACAGGTTTCAGAGCAGAGGGCAAGGGTCTGGAAGAGGCTGCATGGGGAGAATAGGTGGGGCAGGCTCTGAGCCTCACTCCCTGGCTCTGTATCTGAGCGGCAGGTACTTGGCATGATGACTGCGCTCTGGAGGGCCCTGGGCCAACCGTAGTTTTCTTAGAGGAGAGGGTGGCCTGGGCAGGGCGGGGTGAAGGCAGGGCTGAGGCTGGCAGGCAGAATGCCAGGGAGCAGTTGGAGGGGTGGGGCGGGGGAGGATTAGGATGGATTGTAGGGGTTAAAGCGCAGCCCTGGCAGGGCTCAGTGGGAACAGCTTGTCCTTCCATAGGCCCAGGGAACAGGAGAGGTGGGGCGGCGGGGGCTATAACTGGTTGGGTGCTTGGGCTCCTGGCTTTCTGCAGGGCCAACCCACCTGGCCTGGCTTGGAGTCCCCACAGGCAATGGGTGGGGGTGGTAGTGAAAGCTTTTTTTTTTTTGCTAGTTTTGAACTATCATGTCCCTCCCCTCCAATCTGTCTGCATTTTAAACAGAAGGTGGAGCCTGGGGTAGCCCTTGTTATCCTAGGCTGAGATGCACTCTGGCGGACTGGTGTTTTGTTGGTGCTTATGCAAGCATGGTGGCGGGGGGGTGTTCAGGATTCATATATCCCCTCCACCAGTCCCTTACTTGTGCTCAGCTGAGTCTGTGAAATTCTAAGTTCATGTTGGCTGTTACTATTAATGAGGGAAATGAGTCTGGTTAGAACTCTTCTACACCCTGGTGGGGGGCCTGCTTTTGACCTCCCTTTATGAATGTCAGCTAGTTCAAGTCAGCTACCCTGAGAGCCCCTCGGGGTCAGGCCTGCTCCAGGGGACCCCAGAGGAGTCCCATCACACTGGGCCCTGCCACTTCCTCACCTTTGTTCCTCCCAAGGGCGGTCCCCTCCCGCCCCATTCTACTCAGCTGTCAAGTGCCCCTGTCCTATCATGTTCTTCCATAGCATTTTATAGGTTTCAGATTCCTTCATATCCACTGCTTTGAGCCTCACGCCCGCCCTGTGAGGTGGGCAGGGCAGGCATGACCAATCCCTTTTATGGATGAGGAAACAGACCTCAGATGAGAGGTGTCTAAGGTTAAAGAAGCAAACTGTTCTTTCCAGCCTCAGACGACCCCTCCCTTTCCCACCATCTATGACACCTAACAGCACCTGGGGCTGCCTCCTATCACAGCTGTTCTAAGAACTTATTTCCCCAAGTTGTGAATGCGCTGAGGGCAGGGACCATGGCTTGCATCTGTCTTGCCTCCCAAAGCACCTAGAAGGGTACAAGGAGGACTAACATTTATTGCGTGCCTACTCGGTGCCATGCAACCTTTGATTTCTCACAATGATCTATGAGGTGGGAACGACGAACACTCGTTTCATCGAGGTTCAGGTTCAGACATTAAGGAACTTCTCTAAGGTCGCACTGTCAGTAAGCTGAGCACCATAAATGAATGAATGAGAAGGCGAGATCCCCAACTGGAGATCTGAAAAGACACTGCACCCGCTTTTAGAAAGAAGTGGTCCAGGCCCCCTGAGCAGGGCTGTTCGCACCTCAGGAGATGGAGTCAGCAACAGGAAGTGAGGCTGAGAGTGGTGAGGAGGGGGTGTGAGGCTAAATCGGACCTTACACCAATGACCCATTAGGAGCCTTTCCCGTTGGTAGTGTCTTCTTGAATGTGAGCTGAGGGTGAGACACTAGCTCAATCGTAGGCTGTTACTGGCTACTTAAGTGTGTTGGGAATTGTTTCTGGATGGGAAGTGAGGGATGTTAGGGGGGCTGAGTTTGTCCCGGGGCAGTCTCAAAACTACCTTCATCTGGCTCTGGAGGTGGAGGAGGGGCTGAGGTGTCCCCTGTGGGAGAGGCGGAGGGCAGCAGACTCCTGGGGGGTTTGAGGTGTGCCGGTGTAGGAAGGAGGCAGAGTCCCAGCAGAGTTTGACACCCAGTAGAGGAGACCTGGCTGAGGGGGGGGTCTGCAGTGTAGTCTGTGGAGAGGAGGTTTGCAGACCTCAGGCTGCTGACAGATTACCCGGAGTGCTTGTAAAAAGGGCAGAGTCCCAGGCATATCCCTAGGGACTTTGATTCAGGGGCTCTGGGTGGGGCCCAGGCCCCTGAATTATTAAGCCCTGCAGGTGATTCTGGTGCAGGCGGTCTGCAGACCTTACTTGGAAGAGCACTGCATACCATAGAGAACCCTTCTCTTCTGAGCAAAGGGAGGAACCTCTCAGAGGCCTTTAGGGCCCACGCCCCTCCATCGAGAGCTGCTTTCTGATTGTCCCTGAGATGAGCCACCCCAGACCTGCCCAAGGAGTCATGCTCCAGTCCAGCCACACATCCCTCGGAGAGCTCGTATTTCTCCCAGGCCAGTGCTGTTGCTCCTCACTTCTCTTTCACACTAGCCCTCCAACATAGCCACTCCTGCCTTGTCGGGTTCTGAATGTGCCGGGAGGCACCAACTTTTGTGTCTCCCATGGCACTTCACAGACAGCCCCTAAGGGCCAAGACTGTCTCATCAAAGTTGTCCTCTCAAGACCTTTAGTTATGACAGGCTTAACGGTCTATGATCCAAAGTTCTGCCCCTATTTTGCACCCCTGCTCCATTTGTCTGGACAAGCCCACTAAGGAGCATTTATTTCTTGCTGTGGCACAGCTATTATTTCCAAAAGGCACCTGTCCTAGAAGTAGGGGACTGGTACGTAAGGTGATGAAGGAAACCCAGCACCCAGCTCTCCTGACCATTTACTTGTCCATTTGTCTATCTGTCCGTCCATCCATCCATCCATCCATCCATCTACCTACCCACCCACCCACCCACCCAAACACCCATCCACACATCCAGCAGGTTAGCTGAGCTCTGTGCAGTGCTAGGCACATGGGGAGAGATCTGGAGGTGGGATTT